>NC_046661.1:20218258-20241776 GCF_010883055.1 Belonocnema kinseyi
CATTTTCAACCAATCCATTTTGCAGGTACTTTGTAACTCTAATTTTTAATTCTGAAAATGAATAAGAAAGTAGATTTCAATTTCGGCTACGAAAAAAGGAATTTTCAATTAACGAATTAATTTTTCAGCCAAAATGACTCATTTCTAATAAAAAATGGAACTTATTAAGAAACAGTTCCATACTTCAGATTTCCACCAAAAACGTAATTTAATTTTCTTAATTTTTAATCCAAAAAGCTTAGATTGACCCCCAAAAATACAAATATTTAGCAAAATTAATGAACTCTCAACTACAAAATGTTAAGTTTCAAACATTTCATTAGATTATAAAATCAGTTTACTTTAAAAAATGGGCAGGTATGTTGTTCAGTATAAGGTTTATAAACGCATACAATTGTTTTTCCAATTTTCTGAATGAAAACATTAAACCATAAGTTTTCATTCCAGTTGTTCAAACTTCAGCACTGAGACAATTCTAATATGATTAATTAAACAAGAACATTGTCAATTTGTATCCAATTACAAAATTTCATTGAAACAATTCGTAAAACTTGTTCAAATCTACGAGAAATAATGCTTTCAATTTATGGATTACTTAAAATCGAAAATGCATATTTTTGATATTGATCAAACATTTTGAATGTCAATTTAAGCGACAAATGTTATGGAAGTAGTTGCGAAAAATACTGTACATCTAGGAGCAATTTTCATTTACTTCTCTTAATCTAGCAAAACAATTTTTTTGTTGTCATTTTTTGCAAAAATTTCAGAATGTTGAAAAGCAGGACACTTCTTCAATTGCGATCAAAATTAAAAATGGCATTGAAATAATGAAAATGTCTTTTTGTTGTGTACCAGAAACTTTGACAAAAATTTCTGAAACTTATAACAAACTTTTGTTTTAAATTTCGAAAAAGCTCCAACTTTTTGCATGATGTTTTCACCGGAAAATGGAATTTGGATAGTTTCTACATATATTTTAAATGGAGTGAACTTAAAAGCACACACTTTGAACAAACTAGTTTTTCCTTCGATAAATTCCCGAATAATGAATTTTTAAATTAAATTTGCTTAAAAGAACATCAAATTAATCAAGTAATTATGAATGTTACTGAAATTATCGTAAATTTCCCAATTAAAAGGACTGACATCGAAAAAAACGAATTTTTCTGGTGACAAATGCCTGAATAATTCATTTTTTTATTAAATTTGTTTATAATATTAACAAGAATAGACTGCATTGAAAATGTTTTCATTCAAATATTGCTTCCATTCAAATTTCTTGCAATATAACTTTAAAAAACTGTAAATTAATGAAATTTATAGAAAAGACATTTTCAACAAATAATTTATTTATAAATTTTTTTGTTTACTGCATTATACTCGAATATCTTCATATAATTTAAATCTATAAAAAGTCAGGGATTTCAACAATTTTCCCATTATTGACAAGCACCGGGAACGTCAAATAGAAAAAATTATCATTTTTTTCGTCATATTTATTTATGTATTTATAACAAAATTGAAAAAATGAATTAAAAATCAGGCTCGACAACTTTCTTTGAAATTTTATCAGCTTAAAAAAACATCCAAATCGGCCCACAGTTTCAGCCGGAATCGTATTTTGAACCAAAAAGTACACCCACACGCACATTCCTTTTTTTTTACTTTATTTTTGTTGATTCTGAACAAATCTATTTAGATTGTTACATTTGTAAATAATAATACAATATGTAAATAAAAAGACTTCTTTTAAGAAATTCAGGTGAAATGATTTAGACTCAACTAAAAGAACTCTTAAAATATTCATAAAAAACCCTATAGATTGGTACGAATAATTATTTTAGTGTCCCTATTAAAAAACAATTATTTGCGATTAAAAAGTATTCTGTTTTATGCAAAATTAGCATTAAAAAGCTTTATCATCAAAAAAGAGATTGCCAAACTACCTCGCTTTTCGGCTCATTAGACAAAAATTACCAAAAGAAAATATTTGAACCTGGGTGGCTAAATCAAGTGCGATCTTAGTCATTTTTTGTATTATCAAAAATTAAAAATATCATAAACCAAAATTCCATAGGAGAAACAATGTAAAAAAGAAGTTTTTTATGTAACTTTATAGAGTATTTTTAAATTCTGAAAATTTTGTTCAAAACAAAAAAAAGTAGGGAAGTATAAAGTGGACATTATTCGCTTTGTTTTTTATAATAATTATTTGATGTAATATTGTATAAAAGAGAAAACATCATAAAATAATTTCCGACGAGGCTTCGGATGCAAAAAGGAGATATAGAATTATTTTTCTGAAATGGGAAGACCCCTGAGCACTTGAAATAAAGTCTAGAATTTTAATTTTTAAGATATATATCTACAATAAAAATTTAATGTCGCATCTTTTTTTCCTCATAACAAAAGTTTTAGCTTTTTTACTTTCCGAATTATTTATAAAAAAACTGGTTTTTTCTCTGATTAAAATATTTTGCATTTTTTCACTTCAACTCGCAACGAAGTGAGAAGTTTTTTATATTTTGTAATAAAACTGATCAGCAATATGCATCATCATGTTCTACAACGGATGACGTCAGCGATAGTTCAAAATGTTTATTAAAAAAATTGTTAATAATTTTTTTTCCGAGACGGTGCATAATTCGTGCACAAACAATTTCCAACGTTTCGAGAGTCGAGCGAATTTTGAGCAAGCGAAAACTATCATTGAGAAAGTTGTTCAGGAAGGTTCAAGAAAGTTTTCTGACAAGTTTTGGCTCAATTGGTATAGTACTAAACAAACTGATGATGTTTTAATTTTTTGGCGCAATGGATTTTCTCACGCGGAGACTGCGGGCGGGCGGGCGGTAAACCCCCAGCGTTAGGTACAAGTGTGTCCCACAGCCAGCCAAGTTTTTGGAATTAAACATGCGAGAAATATAGAAAATCATGGTTTCTGATAAATAGTTCTTTTTCTCTGATGATATTATTTAAATGCTGCTATTTCTAGAAACACGAACTTCATAAAAGTCCTAAAAATAAAGAATCTATCTACATTTCTTTTTTTTTTTTGTATTCGCTGTGTCCTTCGCCTGACCTCTATTTGTAAATATACTTACATAGGCTTTTGGGTTGTTTCTTTACCAAAAATAAAATGAAGCAGTTTAGCTAAGTCTGTTCCGATTGGCAGAACACATCGTTAATATATTATGTGATATATAAAAGTTGTTAGATTACATCATCCTAATAGCTATACGAAATTCGATTATATAAATATAGTGCAGTTTTCCAATTACAAAACGAAAAATAATTTGAAACCTACTAATGGTAGAAAATGAAAGAAGCAAGAAAGTTTGTGGGAAAGAAATTTTCTTGAATGTAGTATAAATGCGGTATGTAATAATGAATTAATCAATTAATTCTTGCTTAATATACATGAAAAATATCTCGATTAAAATTAAAATATATTTGTAAATATCACAGTAATGTAAATAATGATATTATTAAATAGATACATTACTTGTACCTAACGCTGGGGTAGCGGTTTACCGGCCAAGCGGTAGTCTACGCGGGAGAAAATCCATGGCGACAGCAAATTAAAACATGAACAGTTCGTTAAGTACTATTCCAATTGAGTTAAAACTTTCCAGAAAACTTCCTTGAACCTTCCTGAATAACTTTCTTATTCACAGTTTTCGCTTGCTCAAAATTCGCTCGACTTCCGAATCACTGGAAATTGTTTTTGCACGAATTATGCACCGTCTCGGTAAAAAATTTATTAACCGTTTCTTTAATAAACATTTTAAACTTTCGCTTACGTCATCCGTCGCAGAACATGATAATGTATATATTTTTGAATAGTCTTATTACAAAATATTAAAAACTTCCCATTTCGTTGCGGGTTGAAATGAAAAAATTCAAAATATTTTAATCAGAGAAAAAAAACAGTTTTTCGTAAATAAATCGAAAAATAAAAAAGCTACAACTTTTTTTATGAGGAGAAAAAGATGCGGTGTTAAGTTTTCATTGTGGATATATATCTTAAAAATTAAAGCTCGGGACTTTATTTTCAAGTGATCAGGGGCCTCCCCACTCCAGCAAAATAATTATATATCTGCTTTTTGCATCCGGAGCCTCAATTTCACTGTGTAAAATGTCAGTGGCGTAAATGCTGTAAAACAAAACCCCGTTTTGGCTTTCAGAATTGGGGGGGGGGGGAGTCTCCTGGATTAAGAAGCGAAAATACTATACTAGGCTATACTGTTTTCTTACTGCTAAGCAAGTTATAAATCGGCCTTCCTTTTTAATTTCAATCGGACCTCCTAAAAATGTTTGTGGAGGGGGCCCACACGTTTTTAGTTATGCCAATGAACTTATTTACTTACCATTTTAAATAGTAAAATTAAAAATCTCTCGCACTGCTTATTGAAATGCGAAAAAGGAGATCTAACTCACTTGCAAAAGTAAAACTCACAATTATTTTCTTACTATTTAAATTAGTTATTCATACAGCTTACATCATCAATTGTACTATTACAAATAGTTAATAAAGTTGCTTATTCTGGTAAGCATTCTTCTTACAATTTTAAGTAGTAATGCTGACTTTAGGTTTAGTATGTTTTTGGATCACTATCTTATTCAGTATCAAAAACTATTTAAATTCTTTCTTGTACAATGTGAACAAGTAAACTTCAAGTTAACAATGAATGAAAGTCAATGTAACTATCTAATTTTTTCGTGTACGAGATTCTAGAATTTAAAAAATCATATAAAACTCATAGGACGCAATGGCTAAATGTAACATACGAGATCAATATTGAACAAAAAGGTATTGTCAAGCTAGAACAAAAATTAGTACAACCTCCGAAACAAATATCACACGAAGAACTTAAGCAAGCCAGAATTAGCCAAGATGACATCGAAAATATCGTACGGACTATTGCTACCCATAGAAGGCACAGTACTTTGAAAGAAAGTGGTTTAGAATGTTTAAAATATTCGATTTAATTCAAGTCAAAATTCAAAGAACTATGTCACTTTTAGAAAAATCCTAATTTTTGGAATTCCAAAATGTTTAAAGTTCTTAGAGTTCTGATCGGAGATCTGGATTTATTAATGACAGATATGCAAAAAAGTGTTATAACACTTTTCGATCATATTAAAATTCTAAGAACTATGGCAATTAAAAAAAAATTAAAAATCTGGAAATTCCAGAATTTTGAGAGTTCTAGGAATTTTGATCGGAGTTCTATACTCCTTCATGAGATCTCTACAAAAATCTGCTATACAACTTTTTGATCAAGTCAAAATTTGAAGAACTGTGGCACTTTAAAAAAATCCAAATCCCTTTTTTAAAAACCCAAAATTTTCAAATTTAACGATTTTAAAAGTTCTAAGAATTCGGATTGGAGTTCTGGACTTCTTTATGATAGCTCTATAAGAAAGTATTATAACATTTTTCGTTCAAGCCAAAATTCGAAGAACTATGGCCCTTTTAATTATTTTGTATTCCTTGAATTCGATGAATACCTTGAATTAAATGTATTTTTCAATTCTCTCAATTCAACAAACTCTTATTTCCCAGAATTCCTTGAATTCTCTAAATGCCTACAATTGTCTGGATTTTTTCAATTCCCCGAATTACATGAATTCTGTGAATTACTTGAATTCTTTGAACTCTCTGAATATTCTGCATTTCTTAAATCCTTTCAACATTCTGAATTCCTTAAACTTCTTTAATTGTCTGTGTTCCCTCAAGTCTTTGAACTCCTTGAATTCCTTGAACTCCTTGAATTTCCTTGAATTCTTTGAATTTCCTTGTATTCCTTGTATTTCTTAAATTCATTGAAGTCCTTAAATTCATTGAATTCCTTAATTCGATAAATACATTGAATTATATGAATTATTTGAATTTACGAAATTCTTCCTTGAACTCTCAATTTTCTGAACTCCTTGAATTCTCTGAATTCTTTTAATTCTCTGAGTTTCTTATATTTTCTTGAATTTCTTGAATTCGATAAATACCTTGAATTCTCTGAATGTTCCTTCATTACTTTCAGCTTCCTGAATCCCGTCAACTGCTTTAAATTGTCTGTGTTTCCGTTGTCCTTTAAACTGCTTGAATTCCTTGAATTCCCTGAGTTTTTTTTATACGATGAATACCGTGAATTTGATTAATTCTTCGAAATTACGGAATTCTGCCTTGAACTCCGAATTCTCTGAATTTATTGAATTCCTCAAATGTTGAATTCCTTAAATTCCTTGAATTCGATGGATACCTTAAATTCGATGAATACCTTGAATTATATGAATTCTTCCAATTCACGAAATTTTTCCTTGAACTCTGAATTCTTTGAATTTCTTGAGTTCGTTGAATTCGTAGAAGTTGCTAAATTCCTTTGATTCGCTGAATTCGTTGAATTCTCTAAATTCCTTGAATTCGCTAAATTCTTCGAATTCTCCGAATTTCTTAAATTCTGTGAATTCCTTGAATACTATGAGTTTCTTGAATTCGCTACATTTCTTTAATTCGCTAAATGCATTGAATTCTCTGAATCCCTTGAATTCGCTAAATTGCTTGAATTATCTAAATACCTTGAATTATCTGCACTCCTTCAATTCTCTAAATTCCTGGAATTCTTTTCTTATATCCCTCTGGAATTTCAAACTTTGGCATTCATGTCCTTTTGATGTGCCAAATATTGACGTTTATGCCCTTTTTCTGTGCCAAATGTTGGCACATATTCCCTTTTGCTTTTCCCAAATATGGGCGTTAATGCTCTCTTAGAATGTCAAACTTTGTCGCTTATAACTTTTTTCTGTGCCAAATGTTGATTTTTATGCCCTTTTGAAATTTTAAAATCTGATGTTTATTCTCCTTTTCTGTGCCAAATGTTGGGGCTTATACCCATTTGGAATTTCTGAGTTTAGGACGCATGCCCTTTTGTAAGACAAACGAATGGACGCCCGACCGAAACTATAAGGGTTTCAACATGGGGCTACAAAACCCTCAAAATTAAGTGAATTTATTTATTTTTTACAATATTTTTCTTTTCCTCCAACAATTATCTTGAAAAACGTGAAAATTATTAACGATGGGACGACCAACGGGACGACTATGAGTGAGGATTGACTCAATCTGGAACCAAGCTCACCCCACACTGATCCCATGCTGAGCAATGTTGAGCCGTAAAGAGCTCAAAAACGCCATCTCTCATAAGAAGCAATGTTATATATGATAAAATTAAAAACTTTAATAACTTATTTATAAAGTACCCTAAGCTTCTGAGATTTTAACTGAGTACTTCTGGTGATCATATTTACATATCGTGAAAGTTTGGTTGAAATGGTCATGAAAATTCTTGTAGCGATGGTACCTCCTTAAGGTGAAACGGTAACTTGCTTTGATCAGTGTGTGCAAAAACACGTCCAAAATAATGCATCAATTGAAATTATTTTTTTTGCGTTGCAACATGCTTAACGTAATCTATCTCGGGCTTCTCTTAAACATCCAAATTAATCACCTTTTTTTTAAACAAAATGTTGGATTATATAATTCCGAAAATTGTTGATGCTCAAATAACGAGAAGTCCGCCATGCGGAAAGTAATAATGGACGTATTATATGCGAAAAAAGATTGATTTATTAATTTATTCATACGCCGTTTTGCGCAACTCAAAGGAAAATAAATCAAACGAAATAGTGTAGGTTTTTTTAGTTCCTTTATTTACCGCCAGTAGTCACTACTGATCTATTCTTGTATCACAGATCGATAGTTAAGCATATATAATTAATTTCCTTTATTAATGTCGGTAAAGTGGAGACATTACTTTAGACCTTTAGCCAAACGAAACTTCTGCTTATGATTGCCTGTTTGAAAAATAATAATATTATATTATCACATCGCTAAATTTCTAAATTGATTGTACAATTCTAAGCTCTTTACAATGAAAAAATATTACAAATTATAGGAATATAATTTTACAATATATTATCGATCAAATCATCTCTGAGTGAAGAATTTTGTACAAAAAAGTTTCTTTTGTGCAAAACCGGGTTTAGCATAATAATAAAATTACATTTTTGTTTACTGAATATTAAATATTATAATATTTCTCAAGGCAGGATTCTCTTAAAAATATTCTTTTTTTTTAATTTACATATTTTTTATCAACAAAAGGTGAGTGATTTTCGATCTTATCGTCTCTGCTTGAACGGAGGAGCTTAGTTGCACGAATCCCCCTGAGGTAGGTCGTGAACCATAACCTAGTAGCTCTAAAACTCTTCAGGGGACAGATTAGGAGAATTAAATGATCATCGATGAGGGGGTCTCTTTTATAACAGACTGAGGTGTTAAATTAAGGAGCGAAATACAAACTGTTATAATTGCACTATTCTTTATACACGGCTCATGAAAATATATATGGACAATTTTTCTATCACAGTGCAGCAATTTAAAGTTGTAAACAATAAATTTGAAAAAATTTCACTATTCTTTGTAAACAGCTTATAAGAATATATCTTCAAAAAATCCTATCACAGTGCATATAATCTGAAGTTGAATAAAATTAGGCGGATAAAAATAATCCGCCGTTGGACAATTGTAGTTGTCAATTGTTTTTACCGTTTTTATCCAACTTAAGATAAATAATATCCCTGAGAATTACATTTTTATACAATATATAAACACTTTTACGCAACTAATGAGAATATATAGTATATAAAAAAATTGTTATCACATTGTAAGAACTTCAAGTTTGAACAGAAAAATTGAACAAATTGCACTATTCTTTGTACACAGCTCATGAAAATATATATAAAAAATTTTTCTATCACGATAATTATTTCAGATATTGCCTAACATTTAATAAAACATTTAAATTTACACTATTTTTTGTAATGACTACTTACAAAATAGATAAATTGGCTTCACCTTAAGCAATTTTGTTGCAATTTTCATTATATGATTTTGACGTGGGAAGAAAACCGTAACATAAAGAAAATAACAAACTCCTTTGTGTAATTGTTTTCATGCTCAAATCAAAAATGTGTACATTAACGAAAGCTTGATTTCTTAGCACTTCGGGTCGCGGCTGTTTCATCATTCCTTTCTTTACGGAATTGATGTTTGCGTATGTTTCAGATTGAAAGCCGAATAAAGTCTCTATAAAGATGTAGATATTCGGATGCGAGGAATAAAAACATGCGAAACAAGACAAAACTTATAAAATCGGGCCCCTTAAATCTCCTAAAAACCGAATGCCTAATCGAAAAAAATATTCCAAATTGATCAAGACTTGTCTTCTACAAGGTAAGTTATTTTGAACCTCGTCTTGTCATGAAATCCCGCTGTGCGGAGCACATAAAAAAATGTTCAAAATAGTTTTCCGTCGTGTATTTCGAACCGATTTTAGATTTTTTTCAACAATAGCCAAACTAGTTCTTAAGAGATCTGTGATAGACGATTTTCAAAAAGAGTTGATCAATTTTTTTATTCAAGTATAACCTTTACAAAAATCCTTTTTTTAAATTTCCGATGAATCAACATATACACTGCAAATTTGTTTATAGAAATAACCTCTGTAATTAAATGACAATATACTTACATTATGCAATGTACAAAATTCTAACAGAAATTACCTCAAACTTTAAAACTTTGCTTAAACTTTGTATTAATTTATATTATTTGTTTATAAAAATAAAAAATATACTTCCATTTATTTTTATAATGCTTGTACATTAGGGTGGTCCAAAAATGCTTGACAAATTTTTTTGCATGCTAGAGGAGAACGACCCCCCCCCCCATATTATTCCAAATCCGAAAAAGAAATTCCCTAATTTTTTTCTATTTTTTTATTGTAACAGGTGCTGGTTTTGACTTGAAGTTTCCCATGTAAAATCCATGGGGAAAAATCACTTTTTTGAGTTTTTAAAATAATTTTTTATAGTTTGAAAAATTTTTACGGCAAAGTATGGGGGCCTGTAGAGAATTATCCAACGAAGAATTTCATCTATTAGACATATGAGTTTGACATCCCTAACAAAACCTCACGAGTACCTGAAAACTACCCTTCAAACAAAAAATGTCAATTCTTCATGAAATCGACCTTTTGAACAATGTATTCTCGTCTTTTTTTACTTAAAATTATTAACATTAGTTCATCAATTTTTAATTTTTCAAGCAAATAGAATTTGTTTCAATATTTTTAAATAAAATTTATTAATATTTCTTCCACTAGACACACAGTAATAATTTTTATCTAAAAAAAATTTGAAACGAAATCATTCTACAAATTTCATTTGTTTAAATAATTGGAAATGAATGAACTAATGTTAATAAATATTCCACTAGACCAATAGTGAAAATTTTTAGGGATAACACAAATTTCCAAACAAAAATTATCCAAACAAATTACATTTGTTTAAGCAATTACAAATTAATAAACCAATGTTATTAAATATTCCTCTAGACTAATAGTAATGATTTTAAGGGGGGGGAGCAAATTGTCAAGAACAAAATTTAAACAAATTTCATTTGTTTAATAATTAATAACGAATTAACCAATTATAATGAATATGCCACTATACTAGACCAATAGTAATAATTTGAAGTAAACAAATACGAGAATACAGTGCTCAAAAGGTAGATTTCATGAAGAATTGACAGTTTTTATTTTAAAGGTAGTTTTCAGGTACTCGTAAATGATGTGTTAGAGGTATCAACCAAAAAAATAAAAATTAGGGAATTTCTTTTTTCGGATTTGGAATGAAATTAGGGGGATCGTTGCCCTCTAAAGAAAAAAAGCGTTTTTGAGCCAACCTATTGTACGAGTACATGACTGAAAATTGGATTACAGGCAAGAGTCGTTTTATAAATATTAAAAATTCCTTAAAAATCTCAGACTGCTGCATTGAAATTTAACATTATAACTTTTGCGAAGTTTTTATTTATTCAATAGAAATTAATTTCTATGTAAACTATATCAATCAAGAAACGCATTATTTGGCTATTTTTCTGTTAAAATTCTGTATGATTCTTCAATTCACACAACTATAGTCTACAGTTTTCCGCCCATTTCTCATTAGGATCCAGCGATTTATTTATTACGCCAGTTTTCAGTCACATTCCCAGGTGCGAATTGGCCGTCGGTACACGGTCGGGCCAACCGTCGTTCGGTCGGTCCAACTTTATACGCCACTGGTCGGGCCAACCAGCTAAATGATAACGGTCAACCGCCTTTCGCTTCTCCACGTCGGGCCAACATTTGGTTCCATATATGGGTCATCTATTAAGATGACGCCGGCCCAACTTTCGACAAAAATTAATTTAAAAAAAATTAATTTTTAAGATTATTATTATATAATCTTCACTTTTTGCCATAACTAAATACATAATTCACCCACACGGTTACTTATACTTTTAATCGCACGCTTTAACGCTTTAAAAAATCTTACTCGTCCAGGATTCGATCCCTAACTAAACCAGTATATTTTACCGCGTACTCTAACCACTCGGCTATCGAAGCACTTGAAGTTTGTTTACAAAAAATGTGTGTTGTATTTTCCTCATAGATTAATTTGGAAAGAGGATTGACAAATTGGGAAGCTATACTTTGAAAATATTCAGTGTTCGATGCTTTTGAGAATTTTTAAATTTTGCAGTATTGAAAATTAACTTTATTATATATAAAAATAGATACATTTTGAATATGCAGCATTATTCAATTAATAATTCTAAATGTTTCATTCCGACTTTTTTAATTATGATATTGTGTCACAAATTAACAAAGTTTTTTTATTTTTGTTTATTTCAAAATAAAGTTGATAATTTAAAAGATATCTAAATAATACATATTTACTCTTGAAAGTTTTTATTTTTGGTTCAGAATTTTTAATGGTTTATTTTCAATAATTTATATATTTCTACGAGTAACACACCAGTCCAACCTCTCAATAATACGAGCAAATCAACTGCGGCCGAAAGCAAATCTATAGAAATGAAGTAACTGGTGTGCACCCAATGTTACGGGCACATGTAACGTCGGCGGACAGGCCAACTCTTGACCACAGTTGGGTCAACTGCAGTTTCACGGTCTTTTCGTAACAATCAACCAGAGTTTATCCGACGGTCTGCTCATACTCGGGCCAACTTTTGACCGACCATCGGGTGCATGAAGGTGACTTGTGTCAATCCGACCGCATGATTTTGGTCGTAACGACCAATCTGCCACAATTTATCCGATTGTCGTATCATAGTTGGGCCAGAGTTGTGCTAACGGTCGCCTTTTCGCTCACCGCCGACGTCCGTAGCCAACGTCGGTCTGACCATGGCAGCTTAAAAGCATCTTAGTCGGCCCAAATCTGGTTACCGTAGATTGGTTACCATAGCAGGGCCGACTTTGGGCCGATGGTCAAGCTCTGGCTTAAGTAAAGTATACCGTTGGGACGACCATTTTAATGCTACTTAAGAAAATCTTTCATGTGGCAAACAAATGGAAACCCCCACCTTATGACATTTGGACTTTGTAATGAAATCTTTTGAATGAAATGTAAAGGCCAATTTAAAAAATATATATTTTACGACATAGAAAAAATAAGTTGCCGAAACTATAGTTGGCTAACTTCTTCCGAAGGTCTCGTATACTTTTCAACAACCTGCAAAATGATTTAGTGGAAAAAATAAACATTTTAGTTAAACAATGCTTTGTGTAATATTTTCTTCACAACGTTTTTGTTAACGGATAACTTGTTTACATAAATATTTATAACGATATTCATGTTTAAGAAAAGGTATGTTTTATTTGAAACATCACGCTGTGCGAGATATCTTAAATCTTAAAATACATATTTATGTTTCTAAGGTATATGTAACACAAAATGAAACTTCATTCTGCTTCATACAGCAATTTAAATTCGCTTCTTTCTTCAGAAAAAATACATAATATTGGTCGAGTACGTCCTATCGGTTTAAAACTATGAGAATAATATTAGAAAACAAGATATAAAAATAAAATTCATTTTTACCGGCAATACTGTTCGTGAATTTTCAGATGAGGGTCATTGAATTTTTGACAAACTCACTTTGCTTACCCTTACCACCCTTACCACCCTTACCACCCTTACACACTTTCACATGTTAAGAAGTTTGCTTCACAAAATAAGGCTATTTTTGAGGGTATATTACCTTTATTGTCGCAGTGATTATTCCTGTGCCTTCCTTTACATGAGTACACACCCGGCCTTTCTGCAAGCAGAATAAACGGAACGAGATGCGATCTTTTCATTAGGCCTCAAAAGACATTGTTGCACACGGAAAAAAAATCTTGAGGCGAATGAGTGAATCGAAAATATATTGAACTCAAAGAAAGTGTCCGCTTAGATTAGGTAAAACGTTTCGTTAAATTGAGTTACACATTTAGTTCCTTTATATAAATTGCTCTTGTAATCAGTAATTTGGACAAAGTTGCTAAGTTCAACATTTTATTATTTTCGATAGATTGAGTATAATTTTGTTATTATTAGATGAGAAAAAAATTTAGTTGTTATAGAAATATATTAACATACAGTAGTCAATTTTTCGTCTGGTATCGAGAAAATGGATTTCCCTAAAATCCGTATAATGCATTTGGAGGTCAAGTTTCTTGTTTTTCTCACGTTTCTTAATATTCCAATATAGTTACCGTTAATGCATCGGTGCTCTTTCAATAACTCCTTTAGACACCTATTCTAAAAATATCCTTTATAGCTATGCTTATTAGGGGTTTGACTATACGATATCACTGGTATATGGAAAATGATCAAAGATATTTCTTTTCGCTGATCCAGGGATCTTTCTAAATTCCTTCGTTCTTTTTCAGCTAAATGTTTAGCTATAATAAGAAATGATATCCCCGTCATAGCTCAATTTTTTGTACCGTGCAGGAGAATTTTGCTGGGTCATGTGGATTTGATATTAAAACTTCTTAATTACTTACGAATAGAAAAGAAATTTAACCCTTCCTGTCTAGAATACAATTGATTCATTTTTGACTCTCGCCTACTTTTTTTAAATTGCCTTAGTTCTACGAATTTTGACTTTATTGGGAAGTGCTGTGACACTTTTTTGTAGAACTCTTATGAGTACGTCCGGAAATCTAATTCAAACTCTTGGAACTCTTAGAATTTTTAAATTTCAAAATTTTAGATTTTTTAAAAGTGCCTTAGTTTTTTTAATTTTGACTTGATCGACAAGTTTTATAACACTTTTTTTGTAGATCTCTCATGAATAAGTTCAGAACTCCGATGAGAACTCTTAGATCTCTCAAAATTTTGGAATTTCAAAATGTTTTATTTTGTTAAGGGTTGTACTTGTTGGAATTTTTAATTGATCAAAAAGTGTTTTAAGACTTCTTTGTAGAACTTCTGTTCATGGATCTAGAACTCTAAACAGAAGTTTTGGATTATTTTATCAAAAAATTGGTCTACATTTTGCATTATTGAAAATGTTTTTTTTATACGTTTTTTCTTTATTTCAAATTTTTTTATCAAAGAACTCCAGAACGCTTACGGAACTAGAGAATCATTCAAGAAAAAGTTAATTTTTTTAAAAGTAGAGCGCTAGCTTTTTTTTGTTTGTTTTGAAAAACATTTTTTTTTTTTTATATTAGCCGGAACTATTTTTAAAACTTATCAGGAACTCTAGAACTATGTTTAATCAACCCGGAACTAACAAAAATCACTTTTGCAAAAGTGGAGGGGAGTGTGAAGTTAGCCCCCTATTATCGAAAAGTGACTTTCCAATTCTTTAGTTATCAGAAATATTGGTAAACCATATACAGAACTCCAAAACTAATAGATTTAATGCTCTCTCAATGATTGATTTTGATAAAAAGAGATATTTCGGATTTCAATCGTGTAAAGACTACTAATTTCTCTGGCGTTTCGTGAACATTGCAGTTCACTTCTTCAAAGCTGCCCTGAAACTGATGTGTCAGGTTATGTTTTTCTTATGTATACTCCACGATGCCTATGATTGGCCAGGACGCTCCACCGTGTGGACTGGTCGAACCTTATTGGCCAATCAAGTCTTTTATTAAATCCGGGAGGACAAAGAGCCCAATCAGATTACAGGGGTTTTAAGATTCCGATTATGTGTTTGTTGAGCATTCTTCCTATTTGTTCTGTGACACCTTGGATATAGGGTAGTTGTTGGTCGTTCTTCTCTCTCTCTCTCTCCCTCTCTCTCTCACCCTCTCTCTCTCTCTCTCTCTCTCTCTCCCTCTCTCTCTCTCTCTTTCTTTCTTTCGTAGGTTGTGTTGAATTATTTTTAGTGTACTTTCTTTTTTCTTTATCAATTTGTTTGTTTGTGTAATCGTTCTGTATTGGGATTTCTTTAACGCTGTCTAATTCCTTTTGTAAGTTATGTTTATCTATTGTGGAGACAGCTCTGTATACAAGGGAGTTAAAGACAGATTGTTTTTGAGGCTGGCTTCACAATATACTCTAAGAATTGTATGTACGTCGATGTACGTTGGTATCAACGCTTACATGTGCTTTGCTGCAGTTTTCCATTTTGTTTAATTTCCATAGTGAACTGGATATTAGGATGTAATCAATTGATGAAATCGAAAAACTTCTTTAGCTCGTCTCGTCCATGTCGCCAGGTGACAAAAGTGGCATCAACGTAACGGAAACAAAATTCCAGTTTAAGCTTGGATTGGTTGAAGATTTTATTCTCTAGATGTTCCATGAAGATGTTGGCTATTACAGGTGAGATTGGGGATCCCATTTCTGCTCCTGATGTTTTTTTCGTAGAATTGGTTGTTGAAAGAGAAGTGAATATTATTGAGACAGTGTTCTATCAAAGGTATGAGCTCGGAAGTGAAGTTTGTGAAAGATTTAATAATATCAATTATATCAGAGATTGGTATTTTCGTAAAGAGAGATATAATGTCGAAATTCACTATGATGTTTTGGGGTTGAATGTGAATCTGTTTTATCTTTTTGATAAAGTCACATGAGTTTTGGACGAGAATGATAAAGTTTCCTGTAAAAGTATTTAGTTTTGTAGTGAGGAAGCGTGCTAGGTTGTAAGTTGGCGAATTTATTGTGCTTTACCAGGCGCTTATGCAAGTTCGCGAGTGCCTGCTAACGAGTGGTAAACTCTCCCATTTCGTCACATCCAAACTACATCTAAACGGATGAATTGTTGAACGCAATATTTTTACCACATAATCTCAAGGCATACCGATCCGTTCAGCTACTTTTTCCCGAAAATGTTCTTTTGTTATAAAATTCATCCGTTTAGACGTTGTTTAGATATGGCGAAATTGTCACTAGCTTGAAGCGCCTGAAGAGCCTTTGAACATGAAAAACAGGTTTTACGAATTTCTCTCTTCATTTCTGTACGTGTGTCAGAAACCGAAGGTCAAGTTCATTACCCAGCTATTTTGGATAAAAATTTACAAAACTATAACATTTAAAAAAATTTTGAGACCATTTTTTTAAGATTATAAAATTCTATGTACGGCTATTCGTAACGCTGGGAAAGGCAAACAGTTTATCCACACGACTTTTTTAAATAAAAAAAAATGATCAGATTTGTAGCATTTGAAAAACTCAAAAAAATAAATAAAAATGTAAATTTTAAGCCAAATCATGAATGATATGACAAAAGTCGACCGAAGAAAAACGTTGCTCTTTAAAAGCCCTACAAGATTAACATTACTATTTGATATTTTTATAAATCAAAAATTCAGATTTTTTGACAAACGGTTTTGGATTCGGATTCAGAATGTATTAGAAATGAAATAATTCATCCTCTAAATATGTAATCTTTTAAAAACACACATACAAAACTTTTTTTAATTTGTTCGTCACAATTTAAGGAGTAATACAATAATCCAAAGAATAATCTATTTAAGAGGGAATACCGTGCAGTGGGTACAAAAATCGATTTTTTTCGTTACTTGAACGATAGCTTGTCATCCCAAAAACATACAGTGAAAATCCTTGAGCCGTAGCTGAGCTCCCTATCCCCGAAACAGCGCACTGCCGGTCGGATTATGATCCAAACCACACAAAGGCTAGCCACGCGCAAGTAAAAAAATTGTAGCCAATCAGCAATACCGAAAACCTATGATTTTGGAAATAAACCAGCTAAACGAAGAAGAAGTGGGCTCAAGGGTGTTGGTTAAATCTAACTTTTGTAGTAGCAACTTTTCAAGTTGATTCCATGGATGTATCTACTGTTTTGTTTATAACAACTGCAACGTCAGCTTGAACCATGATATAATAAAAAATGTAAACGATCTACGTTAAAGTAAAACAAACTTTTGATTTATATAAAATAAGGTGTTCTTTACTTTTAAAAAAACTCAAAAAATTCCGTTACTACAGTATCAGAAGTGGGATATGAGCTTGAGTATTGGTCATCAGTAATTTAAATTATTTGTGAGAATCAAAAATTCACATTTTTCTGTCAACGTGTTTGGATCGAAGAAAGCTGTATGCTGAAGAAATACGAAGACTTTTTTGAGGAGTTTGGTTGAGGCTGTTTGCAAGACGTCTTTTTTGAAACAGGAATAAATTACTGTGGGCTCTGTCATTGATCTGCTATGTAAAAAAATCGGATTGAGTGATTTAAAAATAACCACAAAAATTTATTATATATAAGTCACGTAATTTTAGGCATACATAGTATATTTTACCGTCATTGAATTTTAATTTTAATTTTAATTTTAACAAAATGTTGATGGCTCCCAGTGATTTTTCCGTTTTGAAGTTGAAAGAAATTTTGGAAAGAAAAGTTCTGTCGTATGTTGGAAATAAGGCTGATTTAATTAATCGATTACAGGAAGTTTATCCCTATGGTTCTTGCATAGAAAAGGAGGAGATAAATTCGCATACGGAAGAAGCAGCTGCCTTATTGGATACAACAAGTATGATTATTCCAGATCAGAGCCCTTTACAAACAGATTCTGTTTTTCCGTCACTGCCGCTGAATTCTTCAACGAATTTGACTTTGATGCAACGTGAAATGAAACTTATGAGAAGGGAGAGAGATTTGCTTGCACGGGAAGTACGACTATTACAACGTCAAAATCAGGTTCAAGGACATTCAATAACAGGTTCATCAAATTCATTAAGTTCTCATTCCAACGTCAATATTAGAGATATTAGTGATTTATTAAGCGAATTTAGTGGATCTAATCGCAATTTCTATCAGTGGGAAAAACAACTGCAACTCCTCAGTGCAACTTATAAACTGAACGATAACCTTGCAAAAATTTTGCTCAGTTCGAAGTTGAGAAGCAATGCTTTAGAATGGTTTCATTCTAAATCAGATCATATTGAAATGAGTATGGAAGACTTACTTAAAGATATGAAGCAGATGTTTGACCATCGACCTAACAGGTTAGAACGTCGAAGGCTGTTTGAAGAAAGAAAGTGGAAATTCAACGAGGCATTTTGTGAATACTATCACAAAAAATTAATCCTAGCTAATCAAGTACCAGTGGACGATGAAGAGGTGGTGGATTATATACTTGATGGAATGCCAGATTTGCAATTAAGAACTCAAGCCCGCATGAGGTGTTTGAAAACATCATCTGAATTATTAGAAGGATTTAATAAAAGTAGTCTTCAACTCCAGCTGACAAAGGTTTAATCAAGAAATTATTGATATATATATTATGGATATATATTGTTAATCTTATCTCTGAAATTACTCCAATGAATAGGTCCTTTTTCAAGAAAGTCGATGTGAATATTGATGAAAGAAACCGTATTGAAGTAGGCTGTGCATTATACTCTGGTAGTCCGGTGAGTTTTGTTAAAACGTAATATATAGAGCATCAGTATGTTAAAGAAGTCACTTTGTCAGATACAGAGTATACAGGAATTAATGGTTCTAATTTAATTACTTTAGGCAAACTGACAGTTCGTATTACATTTGATGATGAGACGCGAGACAACATTACATTGCTTATATTTCCTGATAGTACGATGCGATCTTCGTTAATTTTAGGCCGAGATACTTTAAGCAAATTTGAAATAGGTCTTACAAAAATCAAAAATATTGGGGGAGTAGAAATTGACAACGTCAAGATAGAATATACGAAATGCGAAACGGTGTAGTGTACCGGAAGAAAGGAAATGACTTACTCTTCTATGTCCCGGTAAGCATGGAAAAAGACGTGCTTTTTAAATACCATTATGAAATAAATTATTTAGGTCCTTTTAAAACACGAGAGTGTATTAGTAGGACATACTAGTTTCTAAAACTACGGGAAAAAATAGAAGAAGAACTTCGTAATTGTTTTAAATGTATTATCTTTTCTCCGTCATCAGGAAAAGCTGAAGGTCATTTTCATATAATCCTGAAGGGTCACGTGCCGTTTTCGATAATACATGTTGACCATTTTAATCCAAATAAAAGAGTACATATAACAAAGCCATATATGTTCTTATTAATAGATGCATTCACAAAATTTGTAAAACTTTATGCGACTAAGTCTACTTGTATTCAGAAGGCAATCTAATGGTCTAAAACAATTTTTCATCGATTATAGTAGGCCAAATACTTTAATCTCCGATCGTGGAAGCGCATTCACGTCCGATGAATATACTGAGGTAGCGACACGTTCTCCTCAAGCTAACGGTCGAATTGGAAGAATTAATTCAATTATCCGTCCAATGTTGGCCAAGTTGTCAGATGATAAAATGGGCAAATATCAGTTCAAAATTTAAAAAAGTACTGAGTATTTTATTAATAATACTATCCGTAGATCTACAGGTTGCCCCTAGTAACACCGCATATTCCCTCAATATTTCTACCATATTTCCTGCAAAATTCGCAATATTACTGGAAATATGGTAGAAATATTGCTGGAGTGTCTCTATGTCCTTTTTCTGAAAAATTATCAACTTTATATTTCAGAAAAAGGATCTATACCATATTTCCTGTAATATTGCGGATATTGCAGAAAATATGATAAAAAAATTGAGGGAATATGCGGTGTCGATGGAAATATTGAATAACTTTGACAGATTTCAACCAATTGGCGTCCTCGAACACATTTTGGAAAGGTTATTGGATTGCAATTTTAACCATGGATCGGTTCACGCCCACAGAACGCGCAGAAATAGTGACAATGTTAATTAAATGTAATCGTTCAGTTGTTTTTATTGACTGTTGATATTGACTGGCCACCGAGATTGCCCGATTTAACGGCACCGGACTTTTTCTTCTGGCTATTTTTTAAAAGCAAAGTCTATGCCAAAAAACCGAAGACTATAGACGAGCTCAAGGACAATATTCGAGCCGAAATCACTGCGATATCGCCCGAGATGGTGGCAAATGGCATGGAAAATGAAAGAAAAAGAGTTGAATTTTGTATCCGCAATAAAGGTGGTCATTTTAACGACCTTGTTTTTAGAAACTATAAGGAAAAAATTGTAAACCTTCAAAATTGATCAAAATAAATAGTTTTTCAAAATCTATTGAGAATTGTTCAAGTTATTCAATATTTCCATCGACCGCATTTAGATGGCGCACCCTGTACTACAAATACTCCGAGTCAACTGTTGTTTGGAGTTGATCAAAGGGGCGAGTCAATCGATGATGTTAAAGACTCTTTAGAGAACCATATTTAGGCGGGAAAACTTAGAAGTGTAGAAAGTTTAAGGGAAAATGCCGCGGAAAATATAGAACAGGCTCAGACTCATAATAAGTATGTAATAAGTGATATTGAAGGGTTTCAAAATACACAAAAACTTTATCAGGGCGTATGGAAAGCTAAAAATATGCGTCCATGGTTTGGAATTAGAAAGGTATAATAATAATAAGGTTATTAGTTAATTATTTTTCTTCTTTCGGTCTGGTCATTTTATCAAAGTCCGGGTCGGACTATAGTCAGCATTGGCCGAACTGTAGTAGCAACTATTCAAATTGATTCCATAGATGTATCTACTGTTTTGTTTATAACAACTGAAACGTCAGCTTGAACATTGATATAATAAAAAATGTAAACGATCTACGTTAAACTTAAATAAACCTTTGATTTATATCACATAAGGTGATGACATAATAGAAGAATTCTCGAGATATACCAGGTTTCCAAAGGGCCACGTCTTGATGATGGTGACCTTAAATTTTGCGAAATACATTGCGAAATGGAGAAAAATTCAGACAAAATTAACATTCCCTGTGTGTGTATTGGAACTATACTTGTCACTAGTTGTCAACTTCACGCCATGTCCCGATACCGTGCATTAGCGTGAGGTTGACCGCTAGCCTGTTGGCTGATTACAAAAAACAGTTACAAGACACACACATATGACATCAATTTTATCGGACTTTTCCTCCATTTCGCAGCGTAATTCACAAAATGTAGGTCCTTCAGAAAAAATATATATTGAGTCACTGCCGCACCTATGAAAAAAATAATTCAAAGTCGGATTTAACCAACACCCTTAATGTATGATTCCAGAATGGCCGCATAAATATTGGAACCCCTAACATAATTGTCATACATATACGAATTGCTAAAATCTTTTATTTGCCAGTGAACCACTCAAAACTGAAAAAAAATGGTTTAAACCATTTTTTTGAAGCAAATGTAAGCCTATTCCCGTGCAGAAATCGCCCGATTTCATACTTGATACCGATCTGGCCCCAACCGGGATTCCCGATCTGGCCCTGATCTGTAGAATTCTGTGGCCCAGATTTGGGCCCGACCAGGCCAGACCGATTTCCTACCGTAACGGCATCCCTATGCGTTCACAGAATTAGTGCTGATTATTGTTTTTGATAGTGCAGTGAAATTGAAATATTATTCGTTTATAATATTTTCTAAATGATTGAAAATGCCTAAGGCAAGTACGCCACGTGTTCGGAGGCACCGAACACTAACCAGTATACCTCGAAACCTGTGTGAGGAAAATGAAAGTAAGTGATCCGGAAGTTAATACTATCCAACCCGTTCAATTGATGAATTTGGACGAAGCAGAAAATTTGGATGCACTTGAAAATGAATTTCCGGCTGATATCAACACAGTTTTAGGTAAAATCATTTTATCAGTGAAAAGTCAATCATTTTATCAATTTATTTTTCATATTTTTTACATTGTTTTAAACTATTTTATCTATTTATATTAATTTTTTATTAATTTAATGTAGAGTTAAAATGATAAAATCTGTTATAAAATATGTTAACTAATAATAGTCAAAATAGGTAATCTCCAAAAATAGTGATCTTATCATAATAGAATATGTGATAAAATCAAAAGTGCATTTCAGAGTTTTTTAAATAGTAAATTCATTATCAAAATACATGAAGGACACCTTTTCACAACATGAATTTCAGAATCAAGTAGTAGAATCAAAATACCAATCGATCAAGTGCTCCCAACAAGAGATCCTTACTCAACTGCGCATGCGTTACACTCGACGTCTAATTGGTTGCTATTTGCACGCAGTTTAAAATGCTAAAATACATTATTTCTACTCTTTATCATAAATGATGGCATTTATACTTTTAAAAATGCCATTAGATAGAAATTCATGAATCTTGATAAAAAAAAAAAATAAAATTTAATTAAATACATATTCTGTACACAATCTAAAGGATAATTTTAATTCACAGAATATGTATTTGATTAATTTTCACTATTATCAAGATATATTGATATCGATGTAATGGACATTTTTATATGTCGAAATGTCTTTATTTATAATAAACAATAAAAATAATATTTTTTAGCATCTTACACTGCGCGCGAATAGTAACTAACCAGATGCCGAGTGCAACGCATGTGTAGTGAAGCAAGAAGCTTTCGTTGGGAGCACTGCATAAATATTTATGAAAAAAGTATAATTTTCCTGTGAATGCTCAACGTAAGTACGTAAAAATCTAATTTTTCTAATTCTTTCACCTTACTTTCTTTCCTGCACTTGGCTACTGTAGTTTTTGTATGTTAACATCATCTTTTCTTCCACTTCCCTACCGTAAATACTTGTAACAATTAAACCCCTAATTAAACTCTTACATTTTAAACTTTTGAAATTGAATTGTAAGAGTTTTTTAATTAAAAAATGTTGTATTCAATTGCTCAGTAATTTAAACGTAAAAAATGAAAGGCTCTAACACTTTTCAATTGAACAACTTCACATAAAATGCACATAAACTGCAAAATTTAGAATTTAAAAAAATAATGAGCTCAAAGAGTCAGATTCAATTCTAAAAATATAAATTCACGTTATCACTTTCAAAGGTGTAAATTAAAGAATCAATGAATTTAAAACAATTTTAATTATATTATTCTTAACGATTTTAAGCTAAATAAATTCACGTTATCATTTTCAAAGGTGTATATTAAAAGAATCAGTGAACTTTAAACATTTTAAAATTATATTATTTTTAACAATTACAAGCTAAATACGTTAAAAATGAAAAAATTTAATTTGTTTAACTTAATACTTCTTAAATTGGAAGTTACATTATTTTTATCCTAAATACTTTAAACATCCTTGTAAGGCTTCAAAATTTTATTT
>NC_046661.1:20241876-20243699 GCF_010883055.1 Belonocnema kinseyi
TCAGATAATGTTTTAATATTCTATGGTTCCCACAGATGCGAATAAAATAAAAATGTTTGAGATCTTATTTTTTTACTTTTAACTGGAGAACCTAGCTATTTATTTTTTTTAAAACTTGCTTCTCACGAGTGAAAAAAGATATATTATAATTTATTGTATAGAACAGGAATCGGAAATGATTTACATTCGCTTTCAGATGTCGGGCTTCATGCTGATGTCATTGGGAGCATTGCTGTTGGCTGATGGTGATCGCGTTTTGCTTTCGCGGCTCCTAGGATCCGAAGATATTCACCCAGATCAGCCAATATTTTATTATTTGTCGTTTATCATTGTAGGGGTTGGAATTATTATCGCTGTCACAGGTATTTTAGGCTGCTGGGTCACCTGCTTATTCAATTGCTGTATAACTACTTCCGTAAGTTGTGATACAATTAATATACATTCTTTAACTTGGTTCGTTAGTAAATCAACAGACATGATATTATCAGAAGCACAATGATATCTGATGATTAGCTTTAAGTATATTACTCATATTTTAATAAAGTAAGTATGTAAGGTCTAAATAATGAAATATTAAAGGGCGAATCCCGTGTAACAGCCTGAAAATTCGGGTATTTTGGGGGATTTTTTTAGGGATGAAAATAATAAGGAATCTTTTCAAAACTTTGTTGGTTCATTTAGGTACCCTTGAAGTATGAAACCATTGTATTCCAGCCTGATGCATGAATAATATTTTTATTTATAAGGGTGTATGTCCGACATGTTCAAATTTGCTAGGTCAATTTGCCCGATTTCTGGCACCTCAAACATGAGTCTGCAATAAACAAATCAAAAAGATTTAGAAAATTTAGATCCTTAGTTAGTAGTTAAACCAACCAAATTTCGAAAAATATTGATATTTTACAAAATGGTAGCAATTTGAAAAAATCCGATTTTTGCGCTAAAACCCATGCAGAAAATTTGATCTGGCCCCGGGCGGGGCCAGACCAGGCTGGGTCGGGCCAATATCGGGATTCCTGGTCGGGGCCAGACCGCGGATGAAACAACGTCCAGGTCGGGGCCAGGTCGGGACTCCCGATCGGTGCCCGATCGATCTCATAATAATACATTTTATGCATTTCGCGAATAAAAAGAGATTTATAAAGTATAAATATTATTATTTATTGAATATCAAAATGACCTTAAGTTAATTCTATTTAACTAGAACCTTAAAAATAAGTGTTTTTTAGTGTAGGGTCCTTTGATTTCGATTGTTTCTGTGTTTTCATCGCTTATGGAATTATCACTGATCGCTGCTTCTGCTTCTAAAAAAAGTAAAATAAATAAATTATAAAACTCTCAGACTGGCCGCTGTACTGGAAACCCGGAAAATGGCTGGGAATTTGTTGAAATAGAGAAAATCCGGGAAACGACAGTGATTTTATTTTTTTAACGGAAATTTTATAAATATTTGAAAAACAAATCTGCCTAAGTTCGATTTAAAAATTTTTTAAAATAATAAATTGAATTGTTATCGTTTTCAATGATGACATCATTCAGCTCACAATGCGTAATTTAAAAATCGTTTACTTTAGAAAAAAACTTACTTAATTACTTACTTAATAATTTTACTTAATTACTTACTTAATTGTACAGAAAAAATTGAATTATTTTAAGACGCATTTAGATGTTCTAAAAAGATTCAAAATTAATTAAAAGCTTGAAATGACTTCAAATAATTAAAAAGTTTCAAAAGAATAAAAACTTCTTGGTACGATTCGTAGGAAAATTGAAAATAATTTTACAGTTTGGAATATTATTTAAAAATAATATTCAAAAAGATT
>NC_046661.1:20243799-20250638 GCF_010883055.1 Belonocnema kinseyi
ACCAAAAATGATTAAAGAATTCCTTTCATTCTGATTTCCTGTTCTTACCAAAAAAATCATATTCGAGCAGCACACAAAGGCCTTAAGCAACCCGAGTATTTTTTTCTCCATTGTCGATTTTGAATTTTCTAATACCAAAAATTTTCTTATAAATGTTCGTTTCTCACTATACTTCACATATCACACCTTACTTTTTATCTATCACTTGGTATATATCTAAATAATAACAGCGCCATTTTTTCAATTTGATGCCTATTTTACAATGAAAAAGTCAAGAGCAGATAAAATTGAAGCACGCTTATTCGCGGTAGTCTCAGAACTGATGGAAAACAGTGCCGTAGGAATGCTGGTAGCACCATTCCGTATGTCCACTTGCGCTGAGTTCGTCATGCTCGACGGACCGAACAGAAACGGAAGGAAGTGGTGTGTTGCGGAAGAAAGGAGGGTGAGTGTAAAAAGTTGGTTATGCTACAAGTACCGCCTGGTGCTGTTTTGTAAATTGTGCCCAGTAACATATATCTGAATTACCGAAAGAACGCGAAGGAGTGTCTGTTCAGTCCTGGATAATTATTACATTCCCGTCATGAATCGATAAATTTTCCATTATTGCGCTCGCCAATGTAGATAAAACTATTCCAGAATTTCCCCTCTTTTTCTTAATGGAAATTATAATAACAACACATACCACATACCTGTGTATGTTCGTATAACAAGAAATAAAACTCTATTCGAATTGCTCTTCTCCAAGTCACGGATAGACTTACCTTATGGAAGAAAAACCAGCCCGCTGCGCGGGCATAATCTCCACGGCCTGTCTCGCTTCGTTCGCAAGTATGAGGCACACCTAGGACGCGCACCTGTTGGATCTCGCGCTCGATCATGCATTTACCTCGCACTACGCACTCGTTCTTTGTATTTCTTCTGCATTTGTGCACAGACCTTTTGTAATTAAAGGTTCACGAATCGAAAACTGCAATTTGGTGATTGTGAATTCTCTTTTGTTAAAGATCCTTCGACTACAACGAACACATTCTCATCACGCTCCTCGTGCTTCGCACTCGATTTTGTCTACAATGCGAATTTTTCTACATTGAATTGAACTAAATTACATCAAATGTGTATTATATTTATTTTTGAACCTAGCTTTGATGCTGCTCATGTAGGTATTCCAAATAAAGTTCAAATTTTATCTTTCATGATTACTTTAATATTTTTTCTTTAGTTTATATAAATTTTTACTCTCAGGTACCCTAAAAAATAGATCAGTTTAATAAATGTATCCTGGTGTGAAGCTCGAAAAAAGGTGATTTTTCGGGATGATTTTTAACGAAAGGGAAGTGACATAGACAGTAGGGTAGCCCAAAAAAAAACATTTTCGAAATTTTACGATTAAACTGAAAAATATTGTAGGCCACATGAAAATAGAAAGTCCCTATTTTTCAGTTTTGAAACAAATTGATTAGTAGGACTATGCATTTGTTGCAAAGTTTTCTCTCACTTCACTACACGGAGAGTCTTTTGATATCAATATTTGATCCATTCTATATGTATAATAAAAATAAAATGTAAGAATTTAGGGATAATTGGAGTACTGCTATAAATATTCCTACTATAATAAAAGATGATGGTATTTCTTTGTGTATTATTATAAACTTAAGCGAGCAAAAATTAGTATTCACGTTTAGAAAAAGTCTTATTCACTGTTTGAAAATGGTGAGTGTGAAGAATGTGTATCGAAATAAGTGCCGCTAGTAATATCTGCAACCGGGATTTGCGAGAATTTCAAAAGACTACACTAAAAACGCCCGAAGGTTTCCGAGCTATTCCGTCTATAGCCGAGCTCGCGACGATCACACCATCTGATCGACTTTACTGGGCTAATGACTTGGGATTCCTCGCCAAATCTCTTCAATCATGCATGTATTTGTATTGCAAAAATGTTCATAACTAGTGAAATTTAAATTAAAGTTTAAACAAATTTTAATTTGGAAATTGTTCATTTAAACTCTAAATAATTGACATATGTAAAATAGAAGCTTTTAACACTTTTCAATTAAAAAATTTTCAATTAAGTGCATTAAACTGCAAAACTTAAACCTTCACACTTTGATAAATTAAAAGTTCAAAGATCTCTGGTTAAAAAATATGTTTCTTTGGAAAATATAGATTACAACGAATTTATATCAATTAAAATGTATAAGTTAAGATTGATTCACATAGCCTTACTGATAAATCCTTTGAGTCAGTCTACTATAAAAGATAAAAAACCTAATTTGTATTTTTAATCCAAAATAAATTAATATCTTTTTAATTAATTGCGGAGCACAAAACAAATAAAGACGATCGACCCTAATGCCAATCAAAATATCGTCTTTACTGTTATAATGAAAGGGTAAATTAAAAAACCATACCTTTAAAAAAGCAGCAAAGATATCATCTAACTATATCCAAAAATGAGTGCACCTTCCTATTTAGAAAAACTTTACGAACGAATTTCCTTCCTTCCAATTCTATAACAACCATAACAATAAAAAATCCCATAACAATAAAAATCTTGAAAATAAAAAAATGACCTCTTCCGATTAAAAAAAACTGTATCTCTTGCAACTTAATAAAAACTTTACAAATATAAAATGTACTACCAATTTAACAAAAATTAGAATTTTCTATATTTTTTAATTATCGCCTTCTAATTCAGACAAAAAACTCAAAAATAAGAAATTCTTTCCTCAAACACAATAAAAATCTTGAAAATAAAAAAATGGCCTCTTCCATTTAAAAAAAAACTGTATCTCTTCCAACTCAATAACAACATTACAAATATAAAAATTTAGGGTCACCATCATCAAGGCGTGGCCCTTTGAAAACCTGGTATACCTCGAGAATTCTTCTATTATGTCAGAATTGAGTCTGCTGATTTCTATCTTTCGCAAAATTCATATTTGTCGAGAAAATACTCATTTGCTCAACAAATTTTTTTATTTTTCAACATTTTATTGATCCGAGGATCTCGCAAAAGCCTTGATATTCAACAAGTTTTCTTTGTTTCGTTTGCAAATCCTTTGGAAAAAATATTAATTAAAATATTAATATATTAAAGTTATTTTTCGTTAAGAGTTGTATTTTTTTAGTTGTACTTATAACTTTCCTGAAAGCTTGTACCATTAGGAAATTTCTTATCTTTCTATAAATTTACTTTCATAAATTAAGAAACATTATTTGATTTTCTATATAAAAATTGTACCGTTCCTAAATAGTTATATATTTATAAGGACGAAGAAAAATATTATTCATAATTAACTCGCGTATTTGTCTGTACTTATTACGGTGGTCTAGAAAATATTCTCACTTTTTTCTTCTAAAATGGCTCGGTGCCTAAAAATGGTTACTTTTCGTATTAAATGTCCTCTGCATATTGGTCGAGTTTTAAAAAAAAATAGTTATCTCTTAAGTCCATGATTTGCAAAAAATTGCTTATCTTATTTTAGTTTCCGCTGTTAACGGTTTTTAAAATTTTTACTTTAGAATAGAAAAGGATAAAATGCATATCCCAAGTAGAAATTTACAACTGGCACGGTACCGCGCCACTACCGCACAAGACATTTTGATGTTGGCGCGGTACTGGCACAAAGTATACGCCAATGTTGGCTTGATACTAGCAAACTTCCAAAAGATGACCAGGCACAATACTGGCAATCAGTACCGGACCAGTACTGATCTCGGCTTTATACTCGTATTAAATCGTCCTGGGCCTGGCATACTACTGGCACAGTAACAATCTAGTTCTGGCGAAACAACTACTTTTCGTTGGAGCTAGTCTTCATGATACTGGCGTTATATTGGCGTAGCAACAGTACAATATTGGCGTAATGATGGCTGTTAGTTGGTGTTAGGTCGTCATGGTAAAGATATACTGCTGGCAAAGTGACGGTTGTAGGACGGCATACACTTGGCCTTAAGCTGGCGTGGAACTGACTACGTTCATAGTAATAATCGTCTTAGTATTGTGCCAGGACTAAGTTAATATTGTTAGTAATAGCACATGGGAGGCTATAGTGCTGACTTGGTACTGGTACACTTCCAAAACACAGTACCGAGATATTATTGCCATAATACTATGCCGTAGTAATAATCCAGCACTGGGATAATGACGCACTTTTACCGACGTCATATCTCGTTGGGGTAATCGACGGCATTAGTTACTCAATGAATCTAAACTCCGGAAGAATCCGGATGTTAAGCTATTTCAGGCGCGGACACCACTCGGATGGGTGACCATCTGCGACCTACGACCAGGTTGTGTATTCACTGCTTTTAACTATTATCGAGTGAGGGGGGTTGTTTGTAAAAAATCCGACTTAACTTGGATGAAAGTTTTCTGAAATTTTCCTCTCCACTGGCCAAATGCTAAGGAAGATACGAGTACTTGCAATGACGTTAAATGCATCTGCGTGTTATCACTGGCTTATCGGGGTTTTTAAATAAGAGGCATAGTGCAATAGGTTTTGATGCAATGTTGCGGAACTTACATATACATACTAGCCTAAAATTACAATAATAATAATAATCATGTAATAGAGGAAAAAATGCATAATTATTGCAGAATTGGCTTTAAAAGTTTTAATTATCCAATCTGGTATAAAATAATTTTAAAAAAAAATCATTTAGAAAGGATATTTAACACATGATTACCCTTAGGTACATACATTTTTTTTTTAAATAAATAGTTATTAAAGTAAGCGATAAAGTATGCAAAAAAGAGGAAAGGGTAAGTTTCTCGGAAAAGGGGAACTTTAAAAAAAAGGAAAAATGGCTATTGGGGAATGTCTACGAAGCCTATTGATAGGTCATACTTTAGACTAAAGTTAAATTCAAAAATCAATTTTACTCGATTGGCTTACAATATTTATTTAAATTCCACTACAAACTTACTAGTATCACTAACAAGCATCAATTTTTTTAAGATGACTTTTGCAATAATTCCCAACCAATTAGTTAATTTTATATACTTGTGAAAAATTTTGGATACGAATTAAAAGTTGGCCTTAAAATAGATTTAAAACAAACTTGGCTACTACTTTTTGTACTCGAATTAAAAGAAGTGTGTGATGTTTGAATATAATACCTGTGAGTAAAATAGCTATCTTAAATTTGTATCTTCTTTAAATATTTTCTAATTCCTAATTGAATAGGGTTCCCAGGATAAATTCTCTCTATTTTCTTAGGACTGCATATTGAAGGACTTTCAAAGAAACAAAGTTTTTTTCGATCTACTGAAATTACCTTCATTTATTCTATTAAGACGATATAAATATAACTTTTGTTTATAACACGAATAGGTCGCAGGTCCAGATTGAATCCTAGGATCAAAGAGACACTCTTAAAACTTCCTTTGTATTTTCCACATCGATTGCCGCTATTTCTATGTATTGGTTTAACGCGAATTTTTCCGAGCATGATAAAAATAAAAACATATTTAATTTCGTAATGCCTACAGGATAACGTAAACAATTTAGTAATTGTTGAAGCTCAAGATCCTCTTCCACCGAAAATTATGGGTCTGTTACGGCTTCTCGATTTGAGCCTGATGAGCCTGCTTTGGCAATCTTATTAAGGCGTTCTTTTCTGTCTGGAGCTTGCGATAGCCCACGACTTAGTTTTCTGTTTATGTCTTTGACGGAAACAGTATTCGGACATTTCTGTAGTATAATTTCTGCAAACAAGAATACATAATCATAGTAACGCATTAAAATGTCATTCATGATTTGAAAAATTTTGTAAATTTTGCTACTTACCTTCAAAAATAAGGAAAGAGTGAGTTGTCGAAAAATTCTCCTTCGCCACATTATTTTTTGGCCGTTCAAATCCGGTATATTGCATCTGTACGTTTTTATCTATTATCATCGGTATGATAACGTTGAATGCCGAATTCATATCCGTCAGCCGATCGGAGTGCAGTAATATGAATGGCTTCTGAAAATTGCAAGCGAATGATTGTTAAGTGTTATCAAGGTTTCAAAAAAAAAATGAAGGCTGTGGATGGAAAAAGGCTTATAATGCTATGTCATTACCCAGATTATATGCCCGTTTTTTAATCTAAGACCTCAATTAGTATGGTAATTTTTCATTTACCTATGAATAAGTTTACTTACAAAGGCTTCAAACATCTCCGGATTTAAAAGTTGTTGATCAAAGTCTTTAAAATCTTGTAAATCCGTTTTCGGAAACGCTGGCAATATTGAGCGTCTTTGTAATGCCAATGTTAGGTCAGGGCGATGAACAGCTCGCACTTCTTCCTTAATTTCTTGAAACTTCTTGTATAAATCGTACTGAATGCTCCTCTCAAATCCCTCCAATTTTAAGTCCAAGGCTTGTAGCATCACCTTAATCTCATCTAAAATGTTTTATAAATATAAAAAATATTAACATGGACTTTTTTCCTCATGATGCTGCGAAAGGGGAAAAAATTTGACATCTGAAAATCCCAGTTTTAAGGCAAAATCTCAGTTTTTGAATAGATATTCTAAAAAACCGTTAAATATCAATGTTTTGTTTCTATCTACTTTGAAATTTTTCGAATCTAAGAACTTTTTGTAGAATTAAAATCTCGGCCTCAAACTTCGGAAAAGACAATAACCGGCAGTAAATGACGTTTATGTACTCCAATTAGCAAACAATATGTGAAAAAATAATAAATTTCCACTAAATAAGAACCTGCACTACAGGGATCAGCGGTTGATCTTATCGACAGCAGTCGGTAATCCCGATGGGCATGAAAACGCGAAGTCTGGCGGCCACTAGGCGAAGCTCTATCAGGTAGCTCATCGTACCAAAAATAT
>NC_046661.1:20250738-20254537 GCF_010883055.1 Belonocnema kinseyi
GTTGAGATTGTAGGCTATGTTCACTTTGAATGGAATGTGCATTAGAACAAATCTAAATCCAAAAGTCGAGCTCTAGCGCCACCTGTCGTCTGAATAAAAAAAATCCAGTTACTGACACAACAGGTGTTATCGATAAAGTAGAACATATTTACAAACAATTACTATTTTTATAAAAAAAAACTTTCTTTCCCAAATACACGCAAGCCTATAAACCTTCCTTTTGCGTTTATTAATACTTTCCCAAAATTTTTCCGCTTTTTTAAAACTTTTATTTTTAAATGTGGGAACAAATTTCGATCTTAGGACTGGCTTGGTCGGTTGATTTGAGTGTCACATGCCCTTAAGGGATTTTTTTTTAGAAATTTAAGAAAATTACATTTACATATCCTTAATGCAAATAACTAAAGAAACTTCCAAAAGAAATAGATATTCGATTAAGTTAAAAACTCATAATTGAAGTTTACACTGGTTACAATTTTTTTTCAGTATTTCACTTTTTGTTGCGTATTTGGTTTGCGTATATTTTTGTATGAAACGATGACTCCGATGTTTCCGTTTCGGTAAATTTCCATCAAAGCCAATGTCGAAACCAAACCCGGGCTAAAATTTTATTGCTCGTGTATTTGGTCAGGGTGAACTTTTTTGTGGAAATTTTGATTTTAAATATCTGGAAATATCTAATATTTTCAAAAATATTTTTGAATCTTAATTTAATATTTTAATCTACATGTATTGTGGCAATTATTCAGGCGCAAAATGCAAAAAGGAAATATAGAAATAATTCGATGTCTCCTCTTTGTATCCAGCACCTTAATTCTATATTACTCACTTTTGAGGTTAAATCAATACATTTAATTAATATTAGCCACTGATGGTTGAACAGTAATCTGAATATTGTCTCACTGTCAAAAATTTTTTCAGAAAATACATTTAACCCTATCTCGAAATACTTATAATACTTCGATAGGAAGCGCAATCTAATGATTGAAATGAGGAATTTATACCACAGTTTATTTATTGTGCAGTGAAGGATGCTTTACTTATCTCCTTGACAAACTATCTCAGCATTCATTAAACAAGAAGCATAATATAATTCTGCTTCTTTTGAACGAGTGAACCGTCGGACGACACGTTCTGCAAGTTCCAGTCTAAACGGAATTCTGCTATGAATTCTGCGGATTCACGTATCGAACAATCAATTGTTTCAATTAACCACTAACTTCACGTTTCAAGTCCAACAGAAAACACTGCTCCAAGAAGTCCTTATTTATCAGAATTATCGCAGAAACACTTCAAGAATATAAGCATTCGGTTTAAGATTCAAGCCACCTGTTTTATCTTGATTCAAACCGCCTAAATATCTCAAAGGAGTAGTATTTAGGAAACAAAAGTAACTGTTATAATTCTAAATTATAATAGGCACATGGCTGTAGAAAAATATTAATATAAAATATTTGCATTGTTAATAACAATATTCCCAAAAAAATTAAAAACTTTAGCGGTTTCCATCAGGAAATTTTATTCTGCTAAATCAGGTTGCAGGTAGATCTCAGTTGTATATTTAATTAAGAAAGTGTGTTGCATTTACTCACAATTTGTATTTTTATTAACAATAATTTAAATAAAAGGTCATAGAAATTTTAGTCTGAGAAAGCTTTTTTTATGAGTATTTTAATGCTTCTTCATACTTTTACAAAAATAAGTCCATATGTATCAGTAGAGAAAAAATTGCTTATTTACATATCAAAATAATTTTTCTCAAATATTTTATTTATAAAAGTTACTTTCTGCTTCATAGAAAAAAAGTAATATTCGTATGATATTCAATTTTGACAAAAAAATCAAAGATGGTCAAGAGTTGTAGGCTGTAATCACTACAGACTAAAAGAAAACAGATTCCGGGCTTCTCCCTCTGAAAGACATATTCCGTAATGTTTTAGCCGGTAGATAATAGGTAATCGGAGCTTTTACTCTCCTAGTACTGAATCTGTACTGAAATAATCTAGTCAGCATGCGTAAAAAATTAGCACTTGAAGTTTGTACACTGCCAGTACTAAGCCTGTACAGAACCAACTAATGGCGGAAATACGTGGCCAGTAGATAATCGGCAGCTGACTTTCGTGTTTTGCCACATGTGAAAATGGGAGAAGCATTGACTTTATTAAATTCTTTTTGACACCACCATTAAGGAGTAATTAAGGGCTCTAGTTTTATGAAAGAGCCAAATATTTAACTTGTTTTCTTTAATTTGTAATGCCTGACACTGCCAGCTTGACTTCGAGCTAGCAGTGCCATGTGTGGAAACGAGACTATTTTTGACTTTGTCAAATTTATTTTTATACTATAATTGTGGGCTCATTTAGGGCTCATTTAATGCCGAAAAAAATGTAATGCTCTGCAATTTTCTCAAAAAATGACTGACCATGCCAAATTGACTTCATGCTAGTAGTACCACGTGCGGAAGCAATGGAAGCATCGACTTTACAAAACATATTTTCATACCATAATTAGGGGCTCATTTAGGGATCTGGAAACTAACCAAAATGAATTGTTTTAAATCTATCCCTATCACCAAAAAACTACCCTAAATTAAAATGATGCAAATCACAGAAAACTATCCCTGCAATAATTATTAATCACCAATTGTGCTATAATAATTAATACATTTATATTAAATAAAGAAAGATAAAAAGAACAAGAATGACAAATGCAAGTTGAGCATCTGCTTAAGCTTTAGGATTTTACAGGTGAAAAATTTATAGCGGCTGCAATAAACTCCAATTTGTATTGGTTTCCTGAAGACTGGACTGTAACTGCCGCTGCAACTGAATGGAGCCATCGGTCAGTGTTTGACCTGAACAATGGAGGGTCTCCTTTATTTTTCACCTGAATTGAGTCAATTCCGACCTCCGTTCTCTACTCAGCTATATAATATACCTGGGTACTCCTCCCATTTTAGCTATATATGTTACTATACATTATATATCTACCAGGATGGCCCCTGTTCTTCAATTTTCATATTTCTTCGCTGTCACCTCACCTATCCTCCACAATAATATTTTGAAACTGGTATCCATCTATGCCTTAAGGGGCGCCTTCTCTTATCGTGCCTGTATCCATTCCTTCCAGATATCACCGTGATATGTCGATCCAGTAAAATAAGTTAATCATTGATTCAAGTTATGAAAAATATAATTATAAAGGTGAGGTTTAGAAAGACTTTTTAAAAAATATATATTATTCTTTTGTTGATTAAATAAGGTAACAGAAGTGCGATACTTCCTCCTAGACGTGCAATGCATTTTAGTGTTAAAAATAAATAAAATTGTGGGCAGCACTCCTCATCACCACGACTGCATATCCAGGAGTGAGGTTATATTCGTTTTTATGTGGAGAGATAAAGTATTCTATGTTCGCTAGAGCCACCTATGTCGCAGTTGGAAAATTAAAGATATAGCGGGAAAATTTGTTTTTATAACATGGAAAATACACATATTTTAAGCGTTGTTAGTCGATAGAATTAAACTACGGTATATATCGCTGAGGAAATCTGTGTCGGAACGTTTGCTGACAGAGTTTTTATGTTTCACAATTTGGAACATTTCTTTGAAAGTGCGTTTATTATTATTATTTTCGGTTCGCAAAATTTTAGCTTTAGAAAAGTCAAATTGGTGGTCTAAAGTGTGTGAGTGTGAAATCAGAGCAGTACCTCTAGAATCTTTTTTACAGTCGTTCTTATGTTCTCTAATTCTATCTTTAAAATGTAGTATCGCACTTCTGTTATCTTATTTAATTAACA
>NC_046661.1:20254637-20257472 GCF_010883055.1 Belonocnema kinseyi
GTTTTCGATTTTTTTCGATTCGCACAAGTGTTGTCAGTTTTGTCGTCCGCCCTTTTATCTCGAACCCCTCGTAATAGAAATCGGTCCATGTGGAGAACACAATTGTGCTCGTTCGCCACTTTTTGTTTCTTGAGCTACACTCGAAGCTCTCTTACAGCAACTCGTTTTAGCCAGAGGATCTCTCTTACGGCACAAAATTACATTTCTCTAACGTCAAACAATGTCCTAACCTATACCAGCGATCGCAGATATGAAACGGCATTCACTCCAATACTATTAAAAGGAGAGTATCAAGACCATGATCTAATAAATACATGGTCTAGCCGAAAGACGTTTCATTATCGTCCAACTCGCGCATACCAGCTCCACGGCCATCTTGGTTACCATTGCGTATTGCGTTTTAGAATTTTAAAATGCGCGCCAATAGAAGCCAATCAGATGCAAATCTAAGCATTTATTCTTATAATTACACGTGCGCGCGTATTATGGAAATCGAATACAACCATTCAAACATCCGCCAATTTTTCGGATTTTTTACTCAAATTTCGGGGTGGGTAATTACCCACCCACACATTTTCAGCGTGGGTAGTACTACCCACCATACCCACCCCTTCCGCCGGCCCTGTGCAATCGTATGAAAGCGCCCTAATTTTTCCTACAGTGTACGCACAGGGAATGGTGGGATTCCCTCTCGCGCTCGTTGCAGAGAACGGTTAGATGCTCGAGCTACTCCTTGCAGGGAATCTCGAGTGTATTGTGAAAAACATAACCTACTTTTTATTACTACTGAACGTATGGTGCAATCCATTACGAACAGTGTGACAAATTCCAGCGGCACAAATTTCAGGTTTGTAATGGTTGCAAGCATTTTTCTGATTCACGGGTTTTCAAAAATCAACACAAAATAAAATTTTTTATTAAATGTCGAGAAGTGCGACTCCTACAAGAAAAAAGTTTTAAAAAATGCGTTTTTATGCAAAATGGTCTCTATTTCACTCTCTATTTCGTCTCTGCGAGCGATGAATCCAGAGATGAAGACGTAGAACTTATTGGTCGGGAAAACATCAAAATAAATATCTTCAACGTCATTTTAGATAGAATATCATCTGAATTACAAAAAAAGATCAAAAGCATACCAAGTACTCTATCAAAAATTGTCAGTTATTACAGACATCCATTGTTTGAATGACAAAGAACTTCGTGACAGATCTATTGAATTGATTAATTTCTACGATCAAGATATCGAAGCATCGTTCACGAATGAGATGATTTTATTGAAAAGCTATTGCGTAAAAAAGAATGTAGAAAAAAGTTCTCCTATGAATTTGCTCCAATTGCTAAGAAGCAACGAGCTCTACACAGTTTTTTCAAACGTTGATATAGCGTTCCGAATGCTCGTTTGCACACCCGTATCAAACTGTAGTGCTGAACGATCGTTTTCCGTTTTATGGAGGGTAAAAAACTACTTGAGATCAAATCTGACTGCAGAACGATTGAATGCACTTGCTTTGTTAGCTGTAGAGTCAGATTTGCTCATGTCTTTAGAATGTGATGACATTATTAATAACTTTGCCATCCAAAAATCAAGACGTACAAATTTTTAGTAGATAGTAAGTTTTCCACAAAAATCTATCGTATACATAATTTTGATTGTTGAATGATATGCCATACTACACGATTGTAAGGCCACTCAACTATGATTGAATAAAATATGTGCTTACAGAAATGTGCATTGTATTGATTAAAATGTTATTATACCTAACTTATTTGATTATTTAAGGAGAGAAGTTAAGGAGGGGGGCGGCAATTTTGGCAACTGCCTAGGGGCGCCAAATTTCTAAAGGCAGGCCTGGATGTACTGAAGTAAAATGATAAATTAGTAGTGGAAGTTAAAAAAGCAATTTTGTACAAAAAAGGACTTGAGAGATCCCTAAATGTCATTTTTAAATAAATAATGACAAGATTCACGGGCAATTTTGAAACCAAAAGGAACCATTTGTAGGGCAGATATTTTTGAAAAAAAGCCTTTTTTGGACAGCGCTTTATTTATTTCTATTTTATACCAATTTTAATAAACTTAGATAACTACCATTTAACGTTCACAAATGGATAACGGAAGGTCTTTTTAAAGTATATATAATACTTTTTATGGATGTAGGATCAGAATTGCTTTGAAGAATGTGATATTCAATACTTGAGTGGCTCATTATTCAGGAAAATTATACCTTGGGAAAATCTATAAATACCTGGCAACAACCTAGAATTGTCAGGGATTTTTTTACAGAAGTTGAGTAAACGCCCTGAGACAATTCTAAGAATAATATTTTTTAATATTTCTGTTGATATCTTTCAACATATAAAATATGTACAGTATATACCGCTTATTAGTATAAATTTCCTCGATTCTTTCTCAAATGAGCTAACAATTACTTTTTATAAAATAAAAAAAACTGAAACTCCAAAACTGTTTTTTAATACAGAAAAAAATATTTTTTAATTATTCTGTCTGTTTGTTATTCTGTAGATTTTTAGTTTGTTAGCATGATAACTTTCGAAGGAGTTTACAGCTTGGCTTGGCCTTTGATATATATTTTAGTGTCCTAAACTAGAATCAAGTTCTTTAACCAGCCATTTTTGATAAAAATTCAAAAAGTGAGCGCATTTTAAACAATTTTTAAACAACCTTTTTTCAAGATTCAGTTATTTACTGTACGGATATTTACACTGTTCCAAAAGACGAATAATTTATCCTAATGATGATTCAGAACTTTAAGCACATGCAAAATCGCGGTAAAATTTCAGCCACAACCACGTCTCACAACCGTGAGATAGGTG
>NC_046661.1:20257572-20268508 GCF_010883055.1 Belonocnema kinseyi
CTTTCTGAACCTCACCTTTATAAATAACAGTCATGTGACCAAACTACAATAATGCTTATCTTAAGCTAGTATTATAACGACAAATGTAAGTAGAATAACACACATAAGCACATAGAAGATCTTTCCCTAACATTTTTAACGAACACATCTTATCTTTAACAATTCTTTTCCACTAGGTAACTAGTTTTACTTCCATATGTATCCCTGCTGAGGCTAGGCGTCACCAAGCGAAAGCTTGTTTTTTAATAAAAAACTAAGTACCATATCACGACTAGTAGATCAACACTGTCATTCCATCGACCCAATATTATTACCTCACGCTAGTCAACAAAAAAGTTACATCTTTAAGAAATTATACAATAAGATTTGGAAAAACATGGAAGAAGCTACTTCTGGAAGAATGAGATTTTTTAATGAAATGAGCAATCATTATGGAGAAGAGATCATCTCACACTTGCGCACCTGGATTAAAAAAAAGAAAAGCCTATCTAATCACGAATGCAAATTTTAGCATCAGAAAAGTCAAAAGCGAGATACAAAAAATAGAAATGAAACTTTTAAATATTGAAGATAAAGAACTGCTAATTAAAGGATTTTTTGATTGTCAAAACAATGTTATCAACAATTTTGAGAAAGTCTCAATTGAAAAATCGATAACGAAATTTGAATAGCTCACAAAAAAATATTATGACATCAACTCCAAAAAGCGACCAAACAAAAAATGGCTCATCAATCTCACTAAAACAGAAATTCCTAAAGATGTAAGTTATTTTTTAAGTCTAGGAGAAAAATTTGGCATTTCTGCTAAAAACAAAGGATCTATCGTTGAAGAAACTCTTGCATGCATAGAAAACAAAATTGATTTAATCCCTAACGAAAAACGAACCGAACTTAGATCTAAAATCTCTAGTAACTTACAAAAATATCTCAATATTAATTACCATAACAATATTAAACCTGAACTTGAAATTCTTGGAACTAAACCAAATGAATTCTTACAACAAAACACTGACATATTTGTCAGGAAATCTGATAAAGGTAATACTTCCGTCGTCCTAAACAAAACAGATTATATTAAAAAATGTGAAACTATATTACTAGATACTAAAACGTACACTAAATTATCGAAAGATCCGACACAAAAAATACAAAGGGGACTTAATAAACGTATCTCCAAACTTTTGAAACTCGGTTTTATAAATTCAGATACAACTAAATTCCTTAAAAGCCACAATGCTATTGCTCCAAAATTTTATGGACTGCCAAAAATCCATAAAGAAAACATACCACTAAGACCTGTCACTTCCTTCATCGGATCACCTATCTATAACATTTCGAAATATATTAGAAAATTCATTCAATTAGTAATTGGAAAAACAACATCAAACATTAAAAATAGTTGGGATCTCATTGAAAAAATTAAAAATATTGAAATCCCTGTAAATTACAACATTGTTTCTCTAGACGCCAAATCCTTATTTACAAATCTTCCTGAAGAACTCGTTTTAAAAAACTTAAAAACTAATTGGTTTAAAATCAGAGAACACCCGAACATACCAATTCAACAATTTTTAGAATTAATAGAATTTTGTTTAGACTACGCATATTGCATATTCCAAAATCAATATTACAAACAAATCTTTGGTACACCCATGGGATCACCTCTCTCCGGTATAATTTCAGATTTAGTAATGGAAGGACTCGAAAAAGAAATCCTCAAAAAACTACCTTTTAAATTAACCTTCTATTTCCGATACGTCGATGACATTCTGGCGTGTGTCCCTGATGACAAAATTGACATCCTACCTAAACTTTTTAATTCCTACCATCCTAGATTAGAGTTCACTATCGAAATAGAAAGAAACAACTCAATAAACTACTTAAACATCACTTTACACAACAACTACAGTAAAATTATAACCAACTGGTTCTGCAAAGAAACATGGTCAGGGAGATACGTTAGTTTCGATTCAGCATAACAACTAAAGATAAGATTTCTGTTATTAACAGTCTAGTAGATAGAGCCGTCACACTGTTAGACACCAAATTTAAAGCACAAAATCTTAAAATCGTCGAAAATACACTAAAGAATAACGGCTACACAAGCAGCTTTACCAAAAAATATATCAATAAAAGATTAAATTATTTACAGGCTAGAAACCAAAACTCACATATTAAAACACAAAACAGATCTCCAAATATCGATCTTAATCAACTTATCGCACTACCTTTTATCAATGAACTCACGAAATTCTACAAAAGAACTGTTATCGATTTCAATATTCTAATTACCTTCAAATACGATAAAGATCCTTTCCATGTTCCGACACAGATTTCCTCAGCGATATATACCGTAGTTTAATTCTATCGACTAACAACGCTTAAAATATGTATATTTTCCATGTTATAAAAACACATTTTCCCGCTATATCTTTAATTTTCTAACTACGACATAGGTGGCTCCAGCGAAAATAGAATACTTTATCTCTCCACATAAAAACGAATATAACCTCACTCCTGGACATGCAGTCGTGTTGATGAGGAGTGCTGCCCACAATTTTATTTATTTTTAACACTAAATTCATTGCACGTCTAGGAGGAAGTATCGCATATTCAACCGCTTTAGAATAATAATCTTTATATAAAATTCATATTATTTTCTATTTATTATGCGGTAGAGATCGTTTAATAATATAAATCTAATAAATTACGGATTTTTTCAAAATTCCTAAATAAAAATTTCTATTTGATGAACTAGAAATTGTAAAATTATAGCATTATTTGTTAAATAGTGCAAATAAAAGCCTAAAAAAGTTTCAAATTCTTGCTCACTAAAATCTTTTTTCTATTTTTTATGCGTAATTACAGAAAAAAATTTGTATTTAAATTTAAACAATCTTTTCCAACCTTAATTTTTACTTTTGAAACTATATTCTTTTATGGAAAACTGAAGTTAAATATTAAAGTAAACAGTTAATTCCCGTCCGCATCTCTTAGTCATAATATTCACAAAGTGCAACGAAAGAGGCTTGTTACAATAATTAGCCTGATAACTTTTAATCGTTGTTATCGTTGTTAATATTTTTATTGTCGCTGGTATAACGATCGCTTGTTTAGCAAAATGAGAAGATGATTTGAGGATTAAAACAAGGTTGTTTTAAAAATAAGTTAAATCAACCAAAAACATCTGCCATGCAAAAAATTTACCTTGTAAAGCTATACAAATCTTATAGAATTAATGTTTTTTAAGTCATTTGGAATAAAATATTAAAGAAAAAAGATATGTAAAGAAACATTCTTATAAAGTGTTTCTTATTAAAAACATGCTGCTCATGACATTCATTCCCACAAAGTTTTATAATGTCTAATATGGCTTTTCAACATTTATTTAAGAAATTTGGCTTGAAGTTACTGAATTTCTCGAATTCTCTTTATTCAATATTTCTCTGAATTCCTTTAATTCTCTGGACCCTTTGAATTCTCTGAATCCCTTGAACTCGCGGAATGTCCTGAAATGGCTGAATACCTCGAATTCTCTTAATTCAATGTTTCTCTCAATTCCTTAAATACTTAGAATCCCTTAAATTATCTGAATTTCTTGATCTCTTCAAATTTCTGCAATTTACTGAATTCCTTTAATTCTATGAATTCCTTAAATTCATTGAATTTCTTAAATGCTCTGAATTCTTTGAATTTGCTGAAAACCTCGAATTTTCTGAATTCAATATTTTTATAAATTCTTTGAACTCTCGGAATTCCTTGAATCATCTGAATTTCTTGAATTTACTTATTCCTAGAATTCAATGAATTTGTCGATTTTTCTATATTTCTTGATATCTGTATATCACTTGAATTTAGCGAATATCTTGAATTTCCTAAACTCTTTGAATTCTAATAATATTTTGAATTCCTTGAATTCTTTGAATTTCTTGAAATTGTCGAATTCCTTGAATTCACGAAATAACTTAAATTTTCCGTATTTCTTGAATTTATAAAATACCTTAAATTCTCTAAATTCCTTGAATTCTCTAAATTCGTTGAACTTCATGAATTCTCTGAATTGCTGGAAATCTCTGAATTCCTTGAATTATCTAAATTCCTGGGATTTCTATTTTTCATTTTCATCAATTTTCATCAATATTTTTCTATTTTTATAATTCTATGAATTCCATTAAGCGTATTTAGACCTAATACTTTTAATTTTTATAAAGCTATTTGATTGAATCACAAAAACTTAGGGCGAAAAAGGATTTTTTTCTAAACTGATAAAAAAACAAAACTGAACATTCATTCAATTTTTCCTTCAAATTGGGTTTATTTATAAATTTTAATATTTTTTATATTGTTTCTTTTAATACATTGAAATTATTTTGAATTTGCAAAATTTACCTCAGTTCTTCCAAAACTTATTTCTACCTAAACCAATGGGATATCTTTTTTATTTTTTCAAAGTCTTTATTTGATTGATCCTCAGAATCAATTTACAAAATGATCAGGGATTTTGAAATATTTTAGAGTGTTTTTTTTTAATTCTTTGTCATTATTAAGACCTTTAACCAATTTCAAAAGGTTATAAAGCATTTTAAATATTTTGGATTATTTTAAAACATTATAAAGAAATTGTTAATGGATTCCAGTAATTTATGATAAATATGATTAAAAAATTAAAGCAGCAAACATTTTCTTACGAAAAGAGATAATTTTTCCTCCTAAATCAAGTGTTAGACACGTAAATAGTAATAATCATCTGAGAAAATGTTTAAGAAACTCTCAATAATTATTGTTTAGTAACAAAAATGACTAAACTATTGGAAAAGTGGTACTACGCTCCTTGAAAAAAATTATTTTCTCCATAAAATCACGTTGCAAATAAATTACCCGCAATACTCTAATAAAGTTCTAATAACAAGCAGTAAATTTAATTATAATTATGAAATATATATTTTAGTATATTTTTCAAATTTTTTATTTCATTCCTAATATTTGTGGTTAGCGATAGAAAATATTGTATTCTTATCATTTTTTGTAATCTCAGTCATCTACATGACTATTGAATACACACACTTTCATTATTTATTGATAAAAATGTTTATAACGACTTATTAATGGACAATATATAGTAAATATCTGTGATGAATATCATTTTCATACAAATTTCCTGTATTTTTAGTTAAGAGAAAATATTTTTCTGTAATTAAGCAATGAAAAAAAGTATTGATTTATATATAAATAATTAATGACAATTAGGTTAAATCTTGAATTAAATATGTTTGTTAATTGAGTGTGCATTCAGTCATGAAGATGACCCATCAGTTAAATTAACCTAAGTAAAAAATCATTTTTACTTTATTTTCATGAAGTTAGAACATGGTAAGCTCAAAAGATTCAATGTAGAGTCAGTATTGAAGGGGAGGTTAAACAGCGTCAATGTAGGGTCTTTAGTTTTAAAAATATAGGCTCTAAAGTTTCAAAGTAGCTTCAGAGAGGTGTTACAGCTTCAAATTAGGTTTTAATGTTTCATTCACTAGGAGTTAAATGTTTAAAGCAGGGGCTATAAATTTAAATAGCGTTAAAGCAGGTTCTAATTAGACGCTGCAACTTCAAAGTAGGGTCTAAATTTCGACTCGGGATAGTAAAGAGAAATGTTTGAGTTTAAAATCAATTCGTAATATTGACAATTCTAATCAAAATCTACAAAAAATTCTTTTTTTTTCTCATAGAAAATATCTTTTATACTTTCTTCTGCTTGCTCAACCTCTAAATCTATAATATAATTAGAAAAACGTATTTTTTATTCTGAATTCATAAAAGTTTGGGGAGGGGGTGATATGCATGCAAATTTGAGAACACAATTGCAACTCATTTTTGGACCGCCCTAACTAGTATAAAGCTTATATTTTTAAGAACAAAAAATTGCGTTTTCAGCTAATTCTTAGTTCTTTTCGACTTTGTTACTTTTGAATACCAAGAAGAAGCAATATGATTTAATTCTGAAAAATTTATTTCCGTGGAGTTGGGAAGCCCTAAATAATTAATTGATTCCTCGTTTGATGTTTAATGGCATTGTCTTTACAATTTGTGGGTTAATATTTTTCTTGGTATTTATAGGCTTTTTAACATAGAAATACACAAGAAAACAAATCCTGTTAAATATCCAATTCCAAATTTTGCACATTTTCTGCAATTTTATTTCAATTCCTGGGTCTTGTCGATTTTTTCTCTTGTATAGTTTGTATATTTTCGTCACTGAGAATTTGGCTAGTCACAGAAAGCATGATGTGTTAAAAAATCGTTGATTAAAATCAGCCAAAACATTGGCTGATTCAAAACATTCAAAAATGTGAAAAAAATATTTTTGCGTAGTATCGACTTCGAATTCAAGAATTTTTTATTTTTTACTCAGCCTAACCGAGTACATTAGAGAATTTATCTTTCGTTTGGATTTCATGTTCGAAATAAATAAAGGCATGTTTCCACGATTGTATATTTAAGAGCCGTAAAAAGTTCGTAATTATTCATCTAATAGTGAATAAATTCATGCTTGCTCTTGGAGTATCAATTCTGATACTGGAAAGACGAAATATTTCAAACACAGTTTTCATAGTTTTCACCATAGTAGAGAGAGCTTAGATTTCTGACGCGTTGACACATTTGTTGTATGTTTATGTCACATCAAATTGACCATTTATTATTTAATTTAAAACTTCTAAAGGCATGTATAATATCGTTGGAATCGTTCGAATTCGCAAATATGGAATATTATAATTCTAAATTAACAAGTACTAAATCGAAAGATTTGTATATTTCACATTTTACTCATCATTAGATACAAAGACCACCCGCTGACCAGGGTCAATAGTCGCAGTTCGGACTCGTAAGGGGAAACCCGGTATTTGGGGAACAGTACACAGGTAGCTAGAGCGTAATTGAACACTGCCTTAATTTTCTTCTAAAAACTTTATTGTAGCTAAGTTGGGGTCCCTTGAAAACAATTTTAAAATGAAACAATCGTAAGTGAATAGTTCAGGCTGAGTTGGAAACAGTTAAATACGGTCACAACCTAACCCAAGGTTGTGTTTACTGCAGCCGTTATAAATTATCCACCTATAGAATCCTAAGGCTTAAGCCAATGTTCAAATTGCATTTGTCATTCTTTATGTTTTTATTATTCTTTTCAAAAACATAAATTAAAGGTTAATGGAATATTTTTGTTAGAAATACGTACTGAATAATCTCAAAAACACTCATTAAAAATGTTTGTATAAAAAATTATAAAATACGATTTTTTAGGCCGTCCTATCATACATTAATTATTGTAGCACAATTTTTTGTTTTACTTTTGGAAGATCTTTCGTTTGATGGGGACTGTTATCAGAAAATAATTTATTAGCATTTCGTATATTTCAACAATAGGACAAACTTTTGACGAACTTTTCCTGATAAAATATATGTGATTTCAGTTTTGGAGTGTTTTTTGAATAATAGCGGTTGATTTGAAAAAAAATTATTTTGGTTAGTTTTCAGAGCCCTAAATGAGCCCCTAATTATGGTATAAAAATATATTTGGTAAAGTCGATGCTTCTATTGCTTTCGCACGTGGCACTACTAGCGTGAAGTCAATTTGGCATTATCAGTCATTTTTTGAGAAAATTGCGGAGCATTAAATTTTTTTTTGGCATTAAATGATCGCTAAATGAGCCCTTAATTATAATATAAAAATAAATTTGACAAAGTCAAAAATAGTCTCGTTTCCACACATGGCATTGCTAGCTTGAAGTCAAGCTGGCAGTGCCAGGCATTAAAAATTAAAGAAAAAATGTTAGAAATTTGAATCTTTCAAAAAACAAGAGCCCTTAATGAACCCTTAATTGTGGTCTCAAAAAGAATTTAATAAAGTCAATTCTTCTCTTGTTTTCACATGTGGCACTGCTGGCTTGAGGTCAAGCTAGCAGTGCCAGTCATTTTTTGAAGAAATTGCAGAGCATTAAATTTGGATTTTGGGCATTAAATTAGCCCTAAATGAGCCCTTAATTATTGATTAAGGAAAATTTCAACTTGACGAAATAGCGCTGTCAGGTTGACGTACCTGCATACTGTTGTTGGCTGTCAAAGAACGTCAATCGACTTTTATACTCTGACAGTACTCAGCCTGTATCGAGCCCACGCACGGCATAATGATCTTGCCGGTAGACAACCGGCAATTGACTTTTGTGTTTTGCCAGTGTGCAGCCTGTACCGAGCCAACGCACGGAATAATAATGAGGTCGGTAGATAACTAGTCGTTAAAGTTTGTACTCCGCCAGTTTTGAGTATGTATCGTGCCAAGGCACGACCTAATACTGTAGCCGGTAGATAACGATTATCGAAGTTTTCACTTTGCCAGTATCGAATCTATACCGAGCCAATGCATGGCATAAGCCATTGGTGGTTGATAAACGGCAATCGAAGTGTGTACTCTGCCAGTACTGAGCCTGCATTGAGCCAACGCACGGCATAATGATGTGGCTGGTAGATAACCGGCAATTGATGTTTGCACTCTGCCAGTACTAAACCTGTACCTATCCAACGTACGGCATAAGTACTGAAAGCTGGATTAAACCGTAGTTCACATTTCGCTACTGCACCAGTACCAAACCGCTACTGTGCCCACACACGGGAGAGCATTGTAGTCGGCACTTAAACGGTATATCAAATCAGTATCTCGCCAATACTAAACTCATAAATTCCCAACTGGCATAACGCCTGCTTCATAATTGGTACGGTATTACGCCTGTTGTAAAAATCGGCACAATATTGTATTTTCCTCTTGGGATGTACTCAGGCCCGCATTTACCGAACAAGCAATGTAGGCAAGTGCCTAGTAGGGGGGGGGGGCAAATTTTTTCGATTTTTCGCCCATTATTTTGGTACGCGTACGCGTACAATTACCAACATGGTGAGTGGAATATCCCCAAATTGTGAAAAGAATCGATTTACACAATCGTAGAATTGATTCACTCGCATGTCTCAATTTTTTCCTGCTACCGAGTAAATTATCTAAGGGCGCTTTCACACGATTGTAGATCAGCAGATTTCATGCACAAGTCTCTACCTCTTTTACTCTTTTAAACTTTCTGCATGCAATCTGATGATCTGCAATCGCAGGGCCGGCAGAACGTATTTTTTCGGGGTGGGTAGTCGTCGACCAAGGTTGGGGGGGGGGGGGGGGGGGGGGGGGGGGGTGTTTCACTATGTAAATAAATCAAGTATGTCAGAGCATAAATAAATAAATTAAGTATAATAGTATTTATAATAAATATTTATTATCATTAATTTAATTAATAATATTATTATAAATATTTATTTATAATTAATAAATCAAGTATTTCTTAATGTATGTAGTGCAAAAACTGAGGTTCGTTTGGAATTTCGAGAAATAAAGTTATTGATTAGTTCTTCAAGGTCGAGTTTGTTCACTGCATCTGGGTAAGAGTGCAGGATGGCAACATGATTCAATCTATCTTGGATCATTGTCGAGCGCAAGTAATTTTTTATACGTCGCAACACAGAGAAGCTTCTTTCGTTTGAGCAAGATGATCCTGGTATGGTCATGAGTAATTTTATGAAGCGCAAATATTCAGGAACAAGTCCCACGCACCAACGATTTTCGCGCATGAATTCAACAACATCCATCAAACTTGAAGGTTTTGTTCCTTTGCGCTCCATAATACTCAACGCCATATCTTTATCATTAGTTAATCTGAGCTTATCAAAATCTCCCTTATAGAGCTGAATAATTTTTTGTAAGTCAACCGTCAAGTTCTGCGGTCAACTTGTTGCTGTTCTTCCAAATTGTTTTAAACTTTGAATCCCGAGAGGAATCTAACGCAAATTTCACAGCTTCAATTTTTCGATATGAATCTACTACACAAAGATCCGATTTTTGGAGATCTTTGTTTAGAATTTCGATTCTATCAAAGATTTCAACCATTGTATTCAAAACAAATAAGAACTCAAATGAATCCATGCACTGTAGAAATCCTTGCTACTTTCCTTGAAAGTCTTGCTCACTTACTTCTGATTCAACAGCTTGTAAGTCCTGGAATTCTGCTAATCGTTTCGGTGAATCGCGCACAAAGTTTATCAAATCCTTTACTACTCCGATAAACTTCCTGGCTACAAACACTTTTTCAATTCCATCTTGTACAACAAGGTTGAAATTATGGGCATTGCAGTGGACGAAAAGTGCTCTAGGCTCTTCTTTTTTTAGCCGTTGTTGCAGTCCTGAAACTTTCCCCGAAACATTCGCAGCTCTATCGTAACATTGGCCTCTGAGCTTCAAGAGCGGTAAATCGAAACGAAGAAGAACATCCTTAACGATTTCGAATAATGTTCTTCATTTAGTACTTGCGGTCGAATAAAACCCCATAAAATACTCTGAAGCAATGAGATCTGAAGAGACGACTCGTAAATAAATAGAAACTTGCTCTGTTCTATCAATGTCTGCTGTTTCATCCAGAAGTATAGCAAAATATTCTGCTTTTTTTATCTCTCGGATATTTTCCGACATGATTTTAAATGCCATATCCTGTAATATCTCATTTTGGATGTCGTGGTGTAACCACTTGTGCCCAGATTTTTTCAACCAGGATTCCAACTCCGCCACGTCTTCTGCTCGAGCTTTCAAAATTGTCATGAAATTCGAGTTTTCGTCATTATTCGCACCGCGAATAGCTAACCCTTGTCTCCCTAAAATTCTCAAAGTACTGAAAATCTTCCTCAAAGCCGCGCGGTTGTCCATCATTTCTTTCTGAAGTGCAGTTGATAAATGCTACAGAACGTTAACTTTTCCATAATTATTCAAAATTTCTGCACAAGTAATGTGAAGCGAACACTTCGAGTGTTTTTTAATTCTTTCAGCACCATGTTTCCAATTTTCGAATCCCTTTTCTACCCA
>NC_046661.1:20268608-20270097 GCF_010883055.1 Belonocnema kinseyi
ATATAATAATAATTACATAATTTTCATACATTTATTTTAATGTTTAACAAAGTTCTATTTGTTCACACAATTTTCATTTGCTCAAGCAGTTATTTTTCGATAACTATTAAATAGAAGACACATAATTAATTACGATTTCAAAAGTATTTTTGGAAAAGTAATTATTTAAACAAATTATATTTGTTTAAACAATTAAAAAGTGGTAAATGTTGTCTTTCTATACGCTATAAAGTCAGAAACATAATGCTATGTATTCTATTTTATTGCAATTCTTTTAGTTACCGAAAAAAACTGCTTTAGCAAATAAATATTGTTTAAAGAAAAAAAAAAAATTATGAAACAATAAAATAAATGTGTCAAAATTATATAATTATTTAACAGAAAGTAGCATATGATACCAATTTGAATAAAATTGGACATCTCTGGCTCAATTGAAAAATTCTTGAAAATAAACAATAATTAATTGTTCAAATATTTACGTAATGTTTTTACACAAATTTACTACTTCAAACAATGATCAAATATTGCATTTCAATAAGAAAATAAGAACATTTTTTAAATTTTTGGGGAATAAATTATTATTTAAATAATTAACATTTGTTTAAACAATTGAAAATTGTTTTAAAAGTCATAGTAAATATTAAAATTGTATATAAATGATTATTTCTCAGAAAACGAGAACAGGAATTGCTGAAAAATAACAATAAGCATATCTGCGACAACTTATTCTAATTTTAGTCTTTTCATTGCAAGTAACATATCCCGTGTTTTATCCGTCATGAGGACGAAAGTGTCACCCTCAGGCAATGCTCGACACAACGCGAGGGTACGTCGAGCAGCTAAACCGCGATCAAATGGAAATCTCTCTGCTAAATATTTGGAAAAATTGGAGTTAATTTAAAAGATATTTAGAAGTTATACTCATAAATATCTCTTAAAATTATATACATTTTTGTAACATTTAAAAAAATGTTGCTAACTTAATTCAAGTGCCTTACTATCTACTAATGTGTTTTTTGTTTGAAAATTTTTCAAATGTTTTGAAATATTTTTTAATTTTCTCTTAGATTTCATTATTTAAATTAAAAAATTGGTTCAAATTTTTTCATATTTACATTTTGAAATAAGATATAAGAGATAAGACGCTTGTATGAAAATAGGTATATTTAATAGAAAAATAAAAAATTTCCTATTCATATTTGGAAGAGGGAATTTAGCACGAAAGTTAATCAAGAATTATTCAAGTTTTCAAGACGACCTCAAAGTCAAATCAGAAACTGGTTCAAAAATTTCAAAATTGGAAAATGTTAAGTTGAAATTTTTTCAAAATAAATAATTTTCAATATGAAGCAATTAAAATTCGAGAATTTGGAAACGAAAACTAAATTGAATGTTTCAATGTTTGTAAATGTTTTAATTCAGTATTCAATATAAAAAATCAGAGCTCTAAGCCTGTAACCATTCAAAAACTTCGAATTTTTATTTATTT
>NC_046661.1:20270197-20273013 GCF_010883055.1 Belonocnema kinseyi
TTGACCCTCCCTGGTCGATTTCAATGGGAGGCATTGGCCCCTGTGTCTCCTTGGCAAGGCTCCAACGCCTCTGATGGACATTGGAATAGGAGGGGACTAGCCATGTTGGTTTGCAAAAGCAATAGAGATTTAGCAATCCAAGATCTAGGTAGAACAGCCGGCTCGTTATTTAGATCCGGCAACGGCATGCCTATTCTGCCGTGATTTGGAAAAACACCGTTAACTGCAAATAAGTCACCTGAAGCAATTAACGGTAAGCGGCTCAAGGGCCTTATCCAAAATGCAGTTAACGGTGTTCTTCCGAATCAAGGCAGTATTTCTCTCCTATTCGTATGGACATATCAAATACTAAGATTTTTAAATTTTTACGATATTGACTAAGTTCTAATTGAATTTGCTTGAAATTTAAGAAAAATACATATATTAAAAGACTTTTGTATCAGAATCTCTGAAAAAAATGACCAACTTCAATTTTTAAAATTAGACTAATTCAGAGTGATCAAAATTGAATAATGTAATTGAAAAATAATTTTTAATTCGAAGCGATTACAATTTTAAAATTAAAAATTGGTTAAAGTTAAAGCTTTATTATCTAATGAAAATTATGTAAAATATTAATAATATTGATACTGAATAGCTTCTAATATATAGAATCTATTGAATTGAAGATCATACTCTAATTATTATTATATAAACTCCTTATCTTTAAAAACACAATAATGAATTTAAATTTAAATAACATGGATCAAAATAATTAGGTATAATTATTCACAGTATTAATTATAAATTAATTAATAATTGTATTATTCTAAGAACTGGAGATAATAAATAAAAAATTATCTGTATTATGATAACATTTTCTAGTTGAGAAAGAAGTTGAGAAATTGTACCCTGTTTTACCAAGTGAGTAGCAGGTAAGCCACCTTTCATTTTAGTTTCCGAAAAATAACAATAAGGCAAACAGGGCGCGCTTTTGGACTTTTAATTTTAGTTCCCGGAAGGCTAAGGCAAACAGGGCTCGCTGGGATAAGTCGGTCGAAATCAAATACACGGCATAAGCAATCTCCACCTCATCTCTGGTAACAGCACGTCTCTTTAAAAAAAACACAGTCAATTGGTTTACCACTTTGTGGCGAAAACTCTACTGAGTAACAAAGAAAATTACACAATAGACTTCCTCACACGAGGCTGGAACGATAAAAAAAAACGAGATCGCGTCACTCGTCGCTACCTAGATCTCACAAACTCTCTCCTCCGGCGCAGGTGGTCAAAATGTGTCTTCTGGGTTCTTGCAGTGCCATGGCGTATGGAGGGAGTTTTAAGGTCCTTTGGCCCAAGAGATGGTGATAATGGTTCTGCGACGAACCCAGGGCGGTGAGAATTGAATCGCACGAGCTATAGAATTTGGAATGCGGGAATCTCATCCTTATTTCACCCCCTGTGAACAACCTATGGTTGCGCCTGCACCTGTGCGAGTTCAAAATCCAAAGAATTAACAAGAGTGACTCTTTCCTTCTATGAAAAGCCCATGAGAGTGTGTCTAACAAAAATAGCAATGATGAAACATTTCAAACAAAATAAAAATATAAAGAAAATATAAAAACCGTATCAGTTGTCCCTCGATCGAACCTCGTTTTCCTCACGGATATTTCCTCCAAGAGGGGAGGAGCCATTTACAAGTAAATACAAATAAAAACTAGAAAAAGTAATTTGTAGGTGACATCAGCAACACTACAAACTTTGCTATGAAATTTTGAATTTTGCGTTCAGAATTATTCTCTTTTTTTTTAATTCCACTATTTTGTTAAACATTATATTAACTTGAACAGAAATTTCCGTCTTTCTGATTAAGAATTCGACTTTTAATTTGAAAATTTTGCTCTAAACTTCATTCTTTCAGAATTAATCTCTCTCTTTTTTTTAATTCAACTATTTTCTTAAAAATTATTCTATTTTGGACAGAAAGGTCCATCGTTTGAATAAAAAATTTGCCTTTTAATTTGAAAATTTAGCCATTAAATTCTGGGTTTAGTATTATTCCCTTTTTTTTAAATGAACTATTTTCTTAAGCATTATTCTATTTTGGACAGAAATTTCCATCTTTTAAATTAAAAATTCGCATTTTAGTGTTGAAAATTTTGCTATAAAATTATGTGTTCAGAATTGATCTCTCTTTTTTTTTTAATGAACTATTTTGCGAAACATTATTTTGGACAGAAAGTTCCATCTTTTAAATTAAAAATTCGCTTTTCAATTTGAAAACTTTACTGTTCAATCTTTAAATTGTTGGTTCAGAATTAATCTCTTTTTTTTAATTAAACTATTTTGTTAACATTATTATATTTTGGACACAAAATTCGATCTTTTGGATTAAAAATTCGCATTTTAATTGGAAATTTTTCTATTTATTTCAACTGAATAGTGACATTCTTAACTAAAAGAAATTAATTCCTAACAGGCATTTGAAGATTTGCATAATCAGGCATTCAATTTAACTAGCCATGGATAATAATTGTAGCACAAATAGGCAAAATGCACAAACTGATTTGAAGGTAAATAAAAAAAACTTGGCTCATTTAACTTCCAAATTCTAGCTGGCATAAATTGCATTCTTCGCGATCAAACAGTTTTACGCGGGGCCTCCTGCCTCCCCTGGCCGCTACGGTCACTACCATCTAAAATCTGATTCTGACTCTGCTTGAGTCAAAGCTGATATCAGATTCTGTGCGTGCAGTATACCTACTATGTCCACGCGGGGCACACTTGCGAGGAGTTGAGAGGCAAAGCTCATTCACCTCATGTCGGTCAATGTCGGT
>NC_046661.1:20273113-20276091 GCF_010883055.1 Belonocnema kinseyi
CTATAGGACACCACAACTGCGATGTTGAACACGATGCGTTGGAAAACTCAATTGAAAAAGTCTGTGTCACTAAGGTTAGGGATATAATTAAGAACTTGAAAACCGGTAAGGCTACCGGGGTAGACGGTATTAACGCTGAAATGCTTAAACACGGTGGCGAGTACATACCACATAGAGAGTACCAATATACAAGAGAAAGGGAGATAAAAGCGAGTGCAATCATTACAGAGGGATTAGCTTATTAAGCACTGTAAGTAAAATATATTCAAAAATACTTATTCGTAGGGTAATGAAAATAACAGAAACAAAGATTTGGGAAGTCCAAAGTGGGTTTATGCCAGGAAGGTCATATACGGATCAAATATTTAGCTTAAGGCAAATAACAGAAAAAAATTTGAGAGCAGGAAAAAAGTTTTCTGTGCATTTGTTGACCAAGAAAAAGCTTTTGACAAGGTAGATAGAAGTAAACTTTGGGAAATTCTGAAAGAGTATGGAGTCAATGGATGGATCCTACAAGCTATGAAAACAATCTACACAGGTAGCAAAGCGAGTGTAAGAGTGAATGGGAAACTGAGTGACTGTTTCGATATTATTCAAGGAGTTAGACAAGGATGCGTTATGTCTTCATGGTTATTTATATTATTTATGGACAAGTGTTTAAGAATGGCTCTCTTCGACGAAGAGGGTGTGGATCTCGAAACAGTAAGGGTACAAGGGTTAGCGTTCCCAGATGATAAGGTTGTTATGGCAGAGTCTATCGAATACCTACAAAGAATGTTGAATACACTAGATGCAAGCATGAAGAGCATGAGCCTCAAAATTAACGCAAATAAAACAAAAACTATGGTGTTCGAAGGAAAGAGTGAGAAAACGCTATGCAATATTTTATTAAATGATGAGAGAATTGAACAAGTTGATAAGTTCTTATACCTTGGTAGCTTATTTACTAGGGACGGGAAGATAGATGAGGAATTAGATAGACGAATAAATGAAGGTAAGCAGGTTATTGGTAGAGCAGGTCCCCTTATCAGAAGTAAAAATATATCAAGTAAAGTTAAAATGGCAATACATAATTCTATATTTGTACCGACTGTACTATACGGTAGCGAGACATGGACGTATCAAGAAAAAGATAAGAGTAAAATTGACGCAATTAACATGAGATTCATGTGCATAATAAGCGGGAAAACCCTGATGGACCCAAGTGGGGAACCTTACATAACGGCTTCGTGAGGTTCTTCGCTTGGGGTGATTGCTAGAGAGATTGATCAGCAACCTGGGTCGGAGCAGTGTTGCGGAACGAACGTGTTATTTACTTAAATAGCACGAGAATTCTGGATCAATCTGAAAAATCTCTATCACTTCCACACTACTCCTTTCCCCTGCCGAGTGAGTCACGCCTACCCCGAAAGGGAAATGGCTTAATGGTGTAATAATAATAATAATATTAAAACCTTTAAATTTAAAATTCCTCTCCTTATAAAAAGTTTTCGATGACAAAGGCTTTACATTAATTCCAATTTTTCACGAGGTTTGACATCGAATAATCTGCTTATTGCAGCTTTAGATTATTTATATCCTAAAGCTGAAAAAATGTTTTGCCGAATCATAAGTGATTTCATTTAAAACGTTTAAAATTAAATAATTTGAATTCACATGTTGTACTCGAAGAATATTCGAAATTTTACAAATACTGAAATTTTGAATTTTAAATTTATAAACTAGTTTTTTTCAATAATTATTTTATTCTTACGCTTCTAAAAGAAAATATTTACACTGTAATTTTAATTGTTTTCATTTAAAATTTATCTCATTTAAAACCTTTTAATTTCAAAGACTTTGAAATTATAATCCAATTTTCGAAACTGAATAATTTTGAATGGAATAATTATTTAATTGCTAACATACTTTTAATTTGAAATAAAATTGTTGGTTAGTAAAGTATTTCCATGCAAAATAGTTATGCTGAAGTTAAAACTCTTGCTTTTATATTTTAACATTGTCGACTTCTGAAAAGTTTCTAACCAAAAACTTTAGAACTATGATTCCTAATTACTTTCCTGAGTTTTTTGTTGAATTTAACTGATTATTATAAAAATAAGGGAATTTTTTTAAATTTCTCCAGCTTATTTGAATGCTCTCCATTGTTGAAGACAAGAAACAACCCACATATATCTGTATTCAATTCAATCAAATTTAAAATTTAACGACAAAATTTTAACTGAAATTTGCTTAAATTCAACTAATATTTACTTAAATTTTGAATTTAACTAACATGTATTCACTTTTTGAAATGATCTAAATTGTATTCAATCTTTAAATTTAGTTTTACAAAATAATTTTAAAAATTGCACTACAATAAATCTTAAGGAACGAATAGAATTGTTTTAAAACTTATTTACTTAGTATCTAGAAAATTTCTCATTGAAAAGAAACCAGACGAGAAATTAATAAGTCTAAACTTTATTTAATTCTTAAATTCACCTAAATTTCATTTAAATGTTGAATTTAGCTAAATTTTATTTAAATTTTTAATTCAACCAAATTTTATTTAATTTGGAATTTAAATAAATTTTATTACATTTTTTAATTTATCTTAATTTCATTTAAATTTTAAGTTTAGTTTTTAAAAATAATTTTAGAAATTTAACTAAAATTCTAAAGTACGAAAAGAATTTTTTTTACACTTATTTATTGTCTCGAAAATATAAAATAATAATAAATTGAATATTTGTAGGCTCTCTTTAATTTGAATATAATTAGGTAAATCAGTGTTCATACCATTTTTAGCGTACAGGCCGTACAGAGCCAGCCAACCGACTCAACTATAGCAAAGATTGCTATAGTGATGGCGAAGGCGAACGCGAGAATGATAAACAGAAAATCACGTTCGGTTTGGAATTCAACAACTTTCGGTGTGCGCCCCGGGCCTCACCTCGTCCACTGACGTGCCAGGAGGACGCGGTTGCCATAGAAAC
>NC_046661.1:20276191-20277368 GCF_010883055.1 Belonocnema kinseyi
GTCCGGGTAATACTTATCCAGCTTGGCTTTGGTCTCGGATATCGTTTTCTTGCGAAGATAGTAGTGTTTGATCAAAACTCGAAACTCAGATTTTTCCATATTTAAAAAAAACTCGGAGGTTAGTCGCTTCTCAGTGCTGTGACTTGTAAATGCGTAAAAATAAATGGCTGAAGTTTTGACAGGCGTCATTTGAAGGATCAAGCTCGACGAAAATGGTTCACATTAGTGAATACTAATGCCATCTCTTAGAATTTTCAGGTACTTATCAGACTGCCTAGTACGTGAGCAATCTCCCAACTCATCTCTGCTGCTACATCCCTGGACTTGGATAAGTAGTAAGGTTGGAAACTTGTATATTTTATTTTATTTTAATGTTTCTTTTTAAAAGTGTTTGATTTTGTATTCTACTAATGGCGTCAGTAAACGCGGATAAATTTTATTGTTTAGCGCTTCAGGTCGGAAATAGCATTTAGCCTCTCATCATTCGATCTCCAAACTCGGTGAACAGGCTTATAGTTTTTTTTTGGTATGTTAAATTGTCGGCCAGGCGCGATAACAATCACGGTTTTACCCTTTCTCGTGTTGAATCCCAGAAATTTTAAATGAGAAGTTCTGGGAAAGTTTCTTTTTACCTCTACTGATATGTATAAATGATTGTTGTTTTTTTAATTAAATGTTAAAATGCCCATGGTATTTATTTGTCTATGAACTTAAGTGTTTTGTTTTATTTAATCGACCTCGCAGGTGTATGTCTCAGAGTTATTTTCTTATTGGGTGCGGCCACGGAAACGGTCTGGCGCCATCTGTTACCTAAAAGTGACAATTTCTAAGGGTTGAATTCCACTTGTTTACATGCGATTGAAAATACATAAAATTATATTGAAAATAAGAATTTAATTATCAGATAAAGGGAGTGCCTGTAGGAAAACTGATAAAATCTCGAGTTAGGGAAAAAAAACTTTTGCTCGAGTTTATTAAATGGTTTAGTCGGAGTTGTGTTTGGAATTTCTCTTGTCTATGACAGATCTCCTATCGTATTACAAATACCACATAAAATAATTCAATACTCTTGTTTTTAAAAAGAAATACAAAAGTATCTGGAAAAATTATTGTGTTAATTGGGTAAGTAATATCAAAGATATTAGGTCCTAGATACGGCATGGGTCAGTGGTGGGGA
>NC_046661.1:20277468-20279148 GCF_010883055.1 Belonocnema kinseyi
CTTTGAAAACTTTGGGAAATCATTGACATTTTTGTGAATTGTTTAAAAGTCTTCGCAAATTATTTGAAATACTTTTGAAATATTCGGTGATATTTGTTAAATCAATAAAACCTTCATGAAATCTTTTTAAAATGATTGAAGTCTTAATGCAGTCTCTTAAATCGACCCGAAATCTTTGAAATCTTAATTGTCGAATAATAGAAGACTTTATAAAATCTTTTAAATCTATGCGAAGTCTTTGCGAGACCTGTGAAATTGTTCCGATTTCTATGGCATTTAACCGTTCTTTTAATAATGTCATTTTAATTTTTAATAATGTCAGCTTTTAATAAAACCAATGTAAGTCAAAATCAATTTGACTTACATAAGTTAGTTCACATTTTTGAATGGACATACTTTGACCTGCTAGATCATTAACCATTTTTAATAAAATCATATGGTAAATATTATATCAAGAATGTAAAGCTTCATTAAGAAATTGGCATTAGCTACTTTTAGATGAAATAGTAACTCTTTGTACCATAAAAAATAATTAAGAGAGTCTCGTTGCCAGTTTCTAATAAATAATCTCAGAGATTTGTAATAGAGCGGAATAATTTTCATGACAAACAAATAATAAAATTGAGTAATTTTAAAGTTTCTATTACCTATTTGTTTCTTGTTATAAACGTTTATTTTTGTTTGTTTGTTAAATGTTAATGGACTCTTAAGACTCTTAAAAAAGCTAGTTCTTCAAAAACGGCATTGGACTCTATAAATATAAACCATCCTAAATTTGTAATATGCCAAAGGCGTAAAATACATGAATTTTCAAGGAAAAATTATTTGAATTTTTAACTACAAAGAATAATTGTCAATCAACAAGACGAACTATCTACCAAAAAGACGAATTTTCAACCAAAAGAGAAGCGCATACGCGCGCTCTGCGCGCGAATCACTGCTTTACTTGAAATTATCTTATTTGGAAATAAAATTCAAGAAAATACCACAATAATCATTTTTACTTTAATAACTTCTATTTGTACACGGATTCGCGTGGCTACCTTCTCACGATGCAGAATAAATGATTGCGCAACACTAAACATTTTTATCAAATGTTTAGGCAAATGCGAGTACTTTCAATAACCTCGTATGTAGCCGTATTGTAATTTAATTGTACTAAAATTAATGCAATGATTTTAGGCCCGCCTTAGTAAAGAAAAAATGTTAAATGCGCATAGAATGTGAAGTTGAGAGACTTCTGTTTCAGCGTGGATTAAAACATAAAAAATCATATTACAATAAGTGATAAGAATACTGGTTATATGTTCGACTGATTAATCACAGTAAAAGATATGGAGAAAAGTATTGCAAGAGAAAATGTACTACAGAAAATCTTGATAAAGCAAAATATTTAACTGAAGAGATTATGAAATTACTTTAAGAAATTAATAGAAATAGATACTTACTGAAACTAATGAAAATGAAAGTTTTTACGATTATAGAGTTTTAATTTCTTTTTTAATTCTTATTAAATGTATAGTGCATACATTTTTTTATAAAAATTAATTTGTTTAAAATGTTCAAATGGTTCAAAACCTAAAAAAAAGTTAAGTTCTGAATTTGTTTATGAAATTTATTTGTATAATAAATCATTATTGTAAATTTGCAAGGTGTCGTAGGAAAATGTGATTGGAAATA
>NC_046661.1:20279248-20284585 GCF_010883055.1 Belonocnema kinseyi
AATCTCTATCCCATCCACACACTACTCCTTTCCCCTGCCGAGTGAGTCACGCCTACCCCGAAAGGGAAATGGCTTAATGGTGTAATAATAATAATAATAAACGACAAATAGTTCAATTGACAAACAAACAAGAATGGAATAAATGGAATAGTTGAATTGCCAGTTTAAAAAAATGAATATTTTCAACAGCAAAAATGAATTTTCAACAGAATGCATGAATTTTTACCCACTTACCTTGAAGAAGTCAAAAGATAAATTTTCAAATAGAAATGAAATAGCTGAATTTTCAAATAAAGACATGAATTTCCAACAATATAGTTTATTTTGTACCCGAAGACCTAAATATGCTACGAAAATCGTAATGTTTTAAACAAAAAGATTTATTTTTAATTCAAAAAGTAATTTAAAATTAGAAAAAAACGGGTTTTAAACCAAGTAGATGAATTTCAACTAAAATGATGAATCTTCAACAACAAAAATCAAGTTTCAACAAACCCCTTCAACTATTAACTTGTAAAATTCTTTACTTTTGCCTGCTAAATGTTTCAATGTATATGATTTTAAGTATTCCTTAAAAATTGTTGAATTTTACATCACAGTTTAAAATTAATTATTTAACTAAACATTGGTTTTAATGATTTTTTCAACTATAAAATGTTATTATAATAAATAAATTTTTAAAATTTATTATCTTCAGTTTTTAGAACAATAATACTTTGATAATAATAATATGAATAATTATACCTTATTATTTTAATATATATATATATTATTTAAATTTCAAATTATTATTATTATGTTTTCTTAACAGATTAGGAGTTTATATAATAATAATTCAAGGGTAATTTTCAAATTCAATATAGAATTTTAAAGTATAAATTTCTGTTTAAAAAAAATTAAGAGAAAAATGTTCTAAGCAAGTGTGCATCGCTGGAAACAAACTTTATCAAAAATCATTCTCAAAGAAATGTTTTTTGGCTTCTGACATTGGTTTTATTAAAAAAGGGTTGCGTGCATTTTTCACTTAATTTTTACGCACAGAAAATTTTCTTTTGATTTTGATTGAAAAATTAAATACGTATATTTAATATCATACATACATAAATACAAACATATATACATGCATACTTACATACATACATGTATACGTATATATGCATATGTAATAATAATTACCTAATTTTCATACATTTCTTTTAATGTTTAACAAAGTTCTATTTGTTCACACAATTTTCATTTGCTCAAGCAGTTATTTTTCGATAACTACACTGTAAAAAAAGATTTGTATAAAATTACAAAGTTTCGGAAAATTAAATCTTGTATCATTGTCAATATCACACACTTCACTGTGTGATTTTACAAAAGTATGTGAAATTACATACTCTAGCGATGTAAAGAAAAGGACCCTCGAACAGCAGTGTAATATTACACACTCGATAAAAATAAAATTACACAATCCCTCGTACGAATTTTACATTCAAAAGAGAAAATTCAGTCGCAGCGTGTAAAAATACCATGCGTCGGTAAAATCACTTTCCTGTGATTGAAAATTGCATCAAGATTTTTAATTTTACCAAAGATCTTTAATTTTGCCCTGGCGGAAACTGTAAAAAATTTTATTTATAATTAATTTAAATTTTTTAATAATTAATCAAATAATATGTGAATACGAAAGTGTCTCTCGTTTTCGTTGTTTATCGATGCCTTTATCCTTCAATTTTGGAGCATTTTTATTTTTAATGCGAGGAAATTGACAGCTATGTTCAAATTTTTTGACAGCTTTGACCGAATCCGAGCTATTCCTATTTTTCCTTTTACATTTTCTACTATTAGAACGGAAAAAATGCGGTTATTCAAAACGTATATTTTCTTTACGGAATATTTATTCATCAAAACAACACCCATAGTATCTTATGTGTTTCAAGTAAGTGGTAACGTGTGCGGCTTGTGTTTCTTCAATCTCCATGAAATTGTACGAAGTTTGAACTTTCGAGTGTTTGAACCAGTCGACCTGATAAATTTTACTTTATTCTTTCACATAATGAATTTTAAATTTTCGCATGTAAAATTATGGGCCGAATTGGCATATCACAACGGATTCGTAAAGTGGTAATTTTGTTCTTTCTATACGCTATAAAGTCAGAAACATAAAGCTATGTGTTCTATTTTATTGCAATTCTTTTAGTTACCGAAAAAAACTGCTTTAGCAAATAAATATTGTTTAAAGAAAAAAAAGATTATACAATACAATAAATGTGTCAAAATTATATAATTATTCAACAGAAAGTAGCATATGATACCAATTTGAATAAAATTGGACATTTCTGGCTCAATTGAAAAAATTTTGAAAATATACAATAATTAATTGTTCAAATATTTACGTAATGTTTTTACACAAATTTACTACTTCAAACAATGATCAAATATTGCATTTCAATAAGAAAATAAGATCATTTTTTTAATTTCTGGGGAATAAATTATTGTTTAAATAATTAACATTTGTTTAAACAATTGAAAATTGTTTTAAAAGTCATAGTAAATATTAAAATTGTATATAAATGATTGTTTCTCAGAAAACGACAACAGGAATTGCTGGAAAATAACAATAAGCATATCTGCGACAACTTATTCTAATTTTAATCTTTTCATTGCAAGTAACATATCGTTGGAATCGCAAATAAACGTACATTTCGTATATAATATTTTTAAATTGCTGATTACAATATTATAAAAATGTTATGTCCCACGTTTTATTCGTCATGAGGACGAAAGGGTCACCCTCAGGCAATGCTCGACACAGCGCGAGGGTACGTCGAGCAGGTAAACCGCGATCGAATGAAAATCGCTCTGCTAAATATGTGGAAAAATTGGAGTTAATTTAAAAGATATTTAGAACTTTTACTCATAAATATCTCTTAAAATTATATACATTTTTGTAACATTTAAAAAAATGTTGCTAACTTAATTCAAGTGCCTTACTATCTGCTAATGTGTTTTTTGTTTGAAAATTTTTCAAATGTTTTGAAATATTTTTTAATTTTTTCTTAGATTTCATTATTTAAATTAAAAAATTGGTTCAAATTTTTTCATATTTACATTTTGAAATAAGATATAAGATGCTTGTATGAAAATAGGTATATTTAATAGAAAAATAAAAAATTTCCTATTCATATTTGGAAGAGGGAATTTAGCACGAAAGTTAATCAAGAATTATTCAAGTTTTCAAGACGACCTCAAAGTCAAATCAGAAACTGGTTTCAAAAATTTCAAAATTGGAAAATTTTAAGTTGAAATTTTTTCAAAATAAATAATTTTCAATATGAAGCAATTAAAATTCGAGAATTTGTAAACGAAAACTAAACTGAATGTTTCAATGTTTGTAAATGTTTTAATTCAGTATTCAATATAAAAAATCAGAGCTCTAAGCCTGTAACCATTCAAAAACTTCGAATTTTTATTTATTTTTTATTTTACACAATGCAATATTAAACTTTTTAATTTTAACTAGTTCATTTAAAATAAGGGCCGAATTTTGAGGCGTGCAAGCCATGCGGTTGCAAAGAGCGCCATGGTTGAGGGGGAGGGAGCACGCAATTTTACTCCCTACCTTCCTCGACCTGTGTTTTCAGGTTTCTGGAAAGGTGACAACTAGGTACCTGTTTGTCCAAGTCTAGTCTTAAGATCCGTAATAGCTTTTTCACTTATCCATTCCAAGATCTGAACTAAGATTGTCTTTCGATGATCATTTCTTACGATACTTTGTAAATTTATAATAATTATTAATAATTTAAACAATTTTCATAAACATATTGAGAGGAGAGGTATTTTTCAATTGATAAACACAATTTGTTTACGAAGTTAACTATGATTGTCTTTGCTATGACTCTTTCCTAAGGTATTTGTTAAATCTACAAGAATGGTTAATGATTTAAAGAACTTTCATAACAAATTCAGAATTTAGCTATTTTTCAAACGAATAGGGTCAGTTCTTTTTACAAATTTATTTAAGAACGTCTTTCCGATTAATTATAATAATCGCATTTTCAAGATTTATTATTTAAACTACTTTCATGAGCAAATTAAGAGTTTGGGCATTTTTGGAAGAATAGGCCTAATTTGTTTACGGAATCAACAAAGAATATATTTCCAATCACATTTTCCTACGACACCTTGCAAATTTACAATAATGATTATACACATAAATTTCATAAACAAATTCAGAACTTAACTTTTTTTAGGTTTTGAACCAATTGAACATTTTAAACAAATTAATTTTTATAAAAAAATGTATGCACTATACATTTAATAAGAATTAGAAAAGAAATTAAAACTCTATAATGGTAAAAACTTTCATTTTCATTAGTTTCAGTAAGTATCTATTTTTATTAATTTCTTAAAGTAATTTCATAATCTCTTCAGTTAAATATTTTGCTTTATCAAGATTTTCTGTAGTATATTTTCTCTTGCAATACTTTTCTCCATATCTTTTACTTTGATTAATCAGTCGAACATATAACCAGTATTCTTATCACTTATTGTAATATGATTTTTTATGTTTAAATCCACGCTGGAACAGAAGTCTCTCAACTTCACATTCTATGCGCATTTAACATTTTTTCTTTACTAAGGCGGGCCTAAAATCATTGCATTAATTTTAGTACAATTAAATTACAATGCGGCTACATACGAGGTTATTGGAAGTACTCGCATTTGCCTAAACATTTAATAAAAATTTTTAGTGTTGCACAATCATTTATTCTGCATCGTGAGAGGGTACCCACGCGAATTCGTGTTCAAATAGAAGTTATTAGAGCAAAAATGATTATTCTGGTATTTTATTGAATTTAATTTCCAAATAAAATAATTGCAAGCAAATTAGTGATTCACGCGCCGAGCGCGCGTATGAGCTTTTCTTTTGGTTGAAAATTCGTCTTTTTGGTAGATAGTTCGTCTTCTTGATTGACAATTAATCTTTGTAGTTAAAAATTCAAATGCTATTTCCTTGAAAATTCATGTGTTTTGTTAACAATTCGCCTTGTTGATCGATAGAATGATTTATTTAACTGAAAATTCAACTAAACGCAGTTGATAATGAAGCTATTTTGTTGAAAGTTTAAAAAAATTAACGAATCCAGTTGAATAATCCTCTGAATCAGTATATGTCTAATTCAAAGCAGCGTATATACACTGCTAAAACAGTGAAATGTAGCTGCTGATCAGTGAAATTTCACTGAAAAACAGCTAAATTTCGCTGCTTTTCCAGCGAATATACGCTTCAAGTCCATTATTTTACTATTCCTGTAAACCATAAATAATGTATAGTAAGAGGGGGGGGGG
>NC_046661.1:20284685-20286949 GCF_010883055.1 Belonocnema kinseyi
GTTAAATTAATAAAACCTTCATGAAATCTTTTTAAAATGATTAAAGTCTTTATGCAGTCTCTTAAATCGACCCGAAATCTTTGAAATCTTAATTGTCGAATAGTAGAAGACTTTATAAAATCTTTTAAATCTATGCGAAGCCTTTGCGAAACCTGTGAAATTGTTCCGATTTGTATGGCATTATACCCTTCATTTAATAATGGCATTTTAAGTTTTAATAATGTCAGCTTTTAATAATGCCAATTTAAGACAAAATCAATTGGACTTAAATAAGTTAGTGCACATTTTTGAATGTACATACTTTGACCTGCTAGATCATTAACCATTTTTAATAAAATCATATGGTAATTATTACATCAATAATGTAAAGCTTCATTAAGAAATTGGCATTAGCTACTTTTAAATAAAATAGTAACTCTTTGTACTATAAAAAATAATTAAGAGAGTCTCGTTGCCAGTTTCTAATAAATAATCTCAGAGATTTGTAATAGAGCGGAATAATTTTCATGGCAAATAAATAATAAAATTGAGTAATTTTAAAGTTTCTATTACCCATTCGTTTTTTGTCAGAAACGTTTATTTTTGTTTGTTAAATGTTAATGGACTCTTAAGACTCTTAAAAAAGCTAGTTCTTCGAAAACGGCATTGGACTCTATAAGTATAAACCATCCTAAATTTGTAATATGCCAAAGGCGGAAAACACATCGGTATTTTGCAAGTAAATAGTCGCTAGCGCATCTGGAGCACGGTGGGACGACCCCTTGTAAGATTTGACAAGTTTACGCCTGTGGCGTAGAAAATATTTGGGACTCTAATTTGTAATGCAGCTAGCCCATTCATCTTTAGGGAAACTATCCTTTGAAACAGTTAGGCCTGAGGTTGTAAAACTAAAAAGTAGAAATATAGGCGGAAAGTCTCTAGGACAGTGGTCGGCAAACTTTTTGCTTAATATTCAGGTATGGTCAGGCTCCACCCAACTTAATTTTTTCTACTACTTTTCGGTCTATCCATGCACCTTAGTGTGAGTGAGCTTACTCCAGCAAGCGTCTTTTGTCCATAGGCATGTCGACGTACAAAAATTTAGAAATGTTTAATTTTTGAACTAGCCATTTGAAAATAGCATTATCAGCATCTACGAATTTTTCCGATTCCAATGATATATTACTTGCCTATAAAAGTAAAAAATTTGAAAGAGTTTAATATCTAGAAACATCAGATTTACAGTCAATTTAATACTAAATACTTCTCAAATTTGCAACCTTTATAGACAAATTACGTTTTTGTAATCGGAAAAATACGGAGGTTCCAAATATATTACTTTCAAGTCACTGACTGCAAAATTATGAATTTTTTAATCTCACATTTTTTTCCCATTTTCTAAAAAAGGACCCCTGAGGAAAGGGGTGGTCTGGCCAAGCTCGAAGGTACTGCCCTGAAAGTAGGTCGTGGGGGGGGGGGGTGGACTTCAATATTTATTTCTGTTCTTATCGAATTTTCTTAACACGTTTATTATGATCTACAGAAGTTGTTCTTTTCAAATGAAGAACTTTCCGATAAATTCAATATAAATGACTGGAAATTTTTTAATCAACATACAATTGTTTAGAATTTACTAATTATTATTCTTATTATTAGAATTTGAATTCATCCAACAATGTACTTATAATATTTTTTAAATATGAATGAAACGTAAAAAATGCATTTTTAAGGTATTTCGCGATGAAGGTAGAATGAAATTCTTCTATCTAAATTTGATCCGAATTTTCTACAGAATTTCATTTATCACGTTTTTTACTTCAAGGTTTAGATAAATGCAAAATTAATGTGCATAATGAAATTAAGAAAAATTCAAGATCTGGCATACAAAATTGTATTTATTCAAGCGAGACGTGTACGCAACAGTATTTTAAATTATATTTGACATGCGCAAAAGAAACTTAATTGTTAATTGGGCGTCAAACACAATCGTAAAAATCTGTTTTTCGGATTCAGAGTGTCTAAAAACGTGGACAATTGACAAAGACTGGGGGAACCAATTTTACATAAATCTAACACCTTCTCTGAAGAGAATGTAAAAATCGGAAATTATTCTAGATCAATCTTAACTCTTAAAGATATACACCCTTTTCCTCACATTACTCCCTTACACGCTCAGTGAGTCTCGGCTACACCACGAAAGGCAAATAATGGCTTAATTGCGAATGGTATAATACTAAAATATTTCGATCCTTGAAGAAAATTCTATCGGCCTCCAAAATCATTTG
>NC_046661.1:20287049-20288632 GCF_010883055.1 Belonocnema kinseyi
CAATGATTTCCCAAAGTTTTCAAAGATTTCAAAGATTTCGCCGAGGTTTCAGATAGGTTTGAAAGATTTCAGATACCTTTCAAATATTTCACAATGATTTTTAGAGAATTTACCAGTATTTTACAAAGAATTAAATGATTTTCCAAAGAGTTCAAATATTTCAGAAAGGTTTCACGTAGATTTCACGGAGATTTCGCGAAGATTTAAAATAGATTTCAAAGATTGAACAAATAATTCCAATGACGTCCTAAGGATTTTACAAAGATTCCAAACATTTCGGAAAGATTTAGGATATGTTTAGAAGATTTCACAGATATTTCCATTATTTTACAAAAACTTCTATCATTTCACAAAGTTTCCAAAATTCTCAAAAATTTTAAACATTTTGAATAGATTTAAAAAAGTTATTTCAAGAAGAATTTACAAAGGTTGCAATAATATCTCATAGATTTTATGAAGAATTTACAAAAATTTCAAATATTTCGCAAAGGTTTCGAATAAATATAAAAGAATTCGGAAAGGCTTCTATTATTCCACATAGATTCCAGATAGATTTCAAAGATTAAACAAAGTAAGAAAGAATTGAAAGGTTTCTATATCCTACGATCGGATGAGTTTAAGCAAGGATATTATTATCTTTGGTTTAAGCATTTTATTTACGAGTAGGCAAATCAAGACGTTGACCCTCCCTGGTCGATTTCAATGGGAGGCATTGGCCCCTGTGTCTCCTTGGCAAGGCTCCAACGCCTCTGATGGACATTGGAATAGGAGGGGACTAGCCTCATGCTTCGTAACTTGGGCGCGGGGATTGATCATAAGTTACAATGGGGAGTTGACCATGTTGGTTTGCAAAAGCAATCGAGATTTAGCAATCCAAGATCTAGGTAGAACAGCCCGCTCGTTATTTAGATCCGGGAACGACATGCCTATTCTGCCGTGATTTGGAAGAACACTGTTAACTGCAAATCGGATAAAGTCACCTGAAGCAATTAACAGTAGGCGGCTCGAGGGCCTTATCCAAAATGCAGTTAACGGTGTTCTTCCAAATCAAGGCAGTATTTCTCTCCTATTCGTATGTAGGTATCAACTACTAAGATTTTTAAATTTTTTACGATATTGACTAAGTTCTAATTGAAATTGCTGGAAATTTAAGAAAAATACATATATTAAAAGATTTTTGTATCAGAATCTCTGAAAAAAATGACCAACTTCATTTTTTAAAATTAGACTAATTCAGATTGATCAAAATTGAATAATGTAATTGAAAAATAATTTTTAAATTGAAGCGATTACAATTTTACAAATTAAAAATTGGTCAAAGTTAAAGCTTTATTATTTAATGAAATATTAGTAATTATTAACCACTTAATTAACTATAAATATAAAATAACATATGAAATCTTAGGTAAAAATATTTTCAAAACAGTATTAATAATTTATCGTATCGATATTCAGGAAAAGTTCCACAAAAAATAATAGGTATATCAATTATTATTCAACTTTTTATAAAAAATAAAAATGGTAACTAATAACTCAGATTTTCTTTCAGCTGAACTGAAATAAAAAGAATTTTAGTCTACGAT
>NC_046661.1:20288732-20296681 GCF_010883055.1 Belonocnema kinseyi
AAACTTATGTAAAATATTAATAATATTGAATCTGAACAGCTTCTAATATATAGAATCTATTGAATTGAAGATCATACTCTAATTATTATTATATAAACTCCTTATCTTTAAAAACACAATTATGAATTTAAATTTAAATGACATGGATCAAAATAATTAAGTATAATTATTCACAGTATTAATTATAAATTAATTAATAATTATATTATTCTAAGAACTGGAGATGATAAATAACAAATTATCTTTATTGTGATAACATTTTCTAGTTGAGAAAATAATTAAAGCCAAAGCTTAGTTAAATAATTAATTTTAAAGGAGTAGATTTGATACATTTTTCTTAATTTATTATTATATTATGTATTATTGTTACCAACTCCAATCTTCTCTACCGACTTTATCAAATTGTACCCTGTTTTACCAAGTGAGTAGCAGGTAAGCCACCTTTCATTTTAGTGCCCGAAAAATAACAATAAGGCAAACAGGGCGCGCTTTTGGACCTTTAATTTTAGTTCCCGGAAGGCTAAGGCAAACAGGACGCGCTGCAGTAAGTCGATCCAAATCAAATACACGGCATAAGCAATCTCCCACCTCATCTCTTGTAATATTATATTTACACGATCTATTATTTTCTTAAACGTAATGCTAGTTGTGAGATTTTGAGGTTAGAAAGTTTAATTGAACCATAATATTTATGGAGTATATTTTATTTGAATTTCTTGAAGTATATTTTGTGAAAAGATATTGTTTAAACAAATTAAGGGTTGTTAAAAATAAGTAATAATTTATGACTAACGATTGGTGAATAACTGAAAATAAATTTATGTCACTTAACGATACTTCAATAATATTTATGGAAAAAAAAATAATTTCGGAAAGCAAATTATTTGAATAAATGAAATTTGTTTGAGCAATGAAACATTAATTAACCAATGGTGGTCAATATTTTACTGAAGAAATAGTAATAATTATTCATTTAAAAAATTGAAGAAAAAAAATTATTTGAAAAAATTCAATTTGCTTAAATAATTGAAAATTAATAAATCAATGTCAATAAATACTGCACTCGACTAATAGTAAGAATTTTGAGGAAAAAACGAAATTTCGAAAAAAAATTATTTAAACAAATTAAATTTGTTTAAATGATTGAAAACTAATTAATCTATGTTCAACATATTCTTAATTTGCTCTATTTTAAACATAGGGATATTCTGGTGTGCAAATAACACAATTCCGGATAAAAATACGATTGGTATTTTCATGTCCTAGGATGCCTGTCGCACATTTTGATTTTGAGTTCATAAAGTTAGAGTAAATATTTACTGAAACCTTAGAAATACATAGTATCTAAAATAGTAAATGTACAAAATAGCAATACTTATCAAAAGGAAAATTTTAAGCAAATCTACATGTCATTATTTATCTGAATTTTTTACAGTGAGTATCCTGTATCTCATTTATAATTTATACATATTTTTAACATAAAGAAAAATGTTAAGAAATTTATCATTATAATCATAAATCTCTCTAATGCTTCTCTTTGTATCACAATATATTTGTTATTTAATAAACACCTGTAATTTAACTTCGTATTGGGGACAACTAACAAACGTTTGTCTCATAACGCTGCACTGAATTTGGCTTATACCCTTTACTTTCACTTTTGCACCCTTACCACATGAATTACTGCTAAAGTTTTCCCTTTATACCATGTTTCAGGATGAAAATCGATAGAATGACTTATAGCTTAAAATCCTGTTCTATAATTAAAATATTTAACATCAATGCGCTTGTTGACATTCAACCGACAATTTGTATGGTTATGTTCATAACCAACAACGAAACTAGAACGGCTTTAGCTGCAATGAAAAGAATTTGTTTTCACTCAATCTTTTTGCAAGAAAGTTTCCTCTATTATTAAGTTTCGTTTTGAAAAACGTTACATGCGCTTTGAAAGCAATCATCTACTTATTTATTATATGTAAAAACAGTGCACAAGTGCTAACTTGTGTAAATGTCAAATTTGTATCCACTGGAAATTTCTGGATTTGGCCGCCGCGGGCGCCGCCTGTCATATCCGATTAATATCAGTCATGTCCGTACCCAATACGGTGGCAAAGCAAGGATTGCCTGGCGCCATTTAAAAATAAAATTAAGAGCCCCAAAGGAAAAATAAATGTAAAGTTTTATTTGGCTTAATTTAAATAAAATGAAAAGTGACAATATTCGTTTTAACTGGCGCTCAACGTCAGGGAAACATCTTTTTAGCTTGCAAACAGGCAAAACAAAACTCCACGAAAGATCTGAGAGTGCATTGTCTTATTCCTTTTTTTTAATAGGATTTTAAAACATTGTTTTTTTTTATATGTGCATGTTTTGTGTCCTATTTATTGATATTTATTGATTTTTACTTTATTACTGATTTCGGTTACTGATTTTATAACCTTTGATTTTACTTAATTTTTAAACATGTGATTCTAACCTAAATTTTAATTTATGAATTTTGTATTTTTAATTTGGTATGCCATGTGATTTTATTTTTTCTATAAACTAGCCGTCCAACAAGACGACCTTCGGCAAGACGATCCGCTCAACATAAAGACGGGCGAACGCTCAACGAAACGACGGCGAAGGCCGTACGTCTATCCCATCCACTTTCTTCTCTGCAATGCACACGACCTAATGTTTTACTTAAAACGTAAGTTCGCTCTACATCGCACACGCTCTCAACGCAGAATAGTGGGAACCCCTCACGCCGTCGTATTGTCGGACAGTGAAGAAAGTCCCGCGTTCGTCGTCTTATTCGACGTCTCCTGGTGAAACCTGCTCTCAATGTTCCTCCAGATCGGCATATACTTGATATACAAGGACTTTATTTTTCGGACTCACGAAACAATGACGGACCAATGCTCAGCAGTGAATTTGAAAGGGACGTGGAGGGCATGAGAGCATTTTTCGACATTGGCCATATTTTTATAGAGGACAGAGGATATCGACATGCCCAAATGGTGTTAGAACGATTGAGTATTGAATCCAAGATATCGCCATTTCTTCAAACAGGTCAGAGTCAATTGTTAACAGAAAAAGCGATTTAAGCACGGCTCATGACGAATACGAGATAGATTGTTGAATCTAGAAATGGCCACTTAAAATCCATTCTTAAGTTCTTGGACAAAACGATTTCAATAGATCAACTACGTAATCTCGGGGGCTTCTTCCGTATTAGTGGTGCCATGATTAACAGATATCATCCAGTTATCGAGATTCAAGATGCTACCATAGAAGCTGCAAGGGAATACCTAGCGACAGCTCGTGAGGCTAATGCCATACAAGCACTCGTAGAAGTTGACAATATGCGCTACGGAAATGCAAACTGGAATCGCCTAAATAAATAACAAGTACCAGAATTTCCTGGGCTTACATTAGATGGACTACGCGACACCACGATTGGTATTTTTCAAGTTCAACTTGCACCATCTTACATTCGAGACAAGCTGCAAAGGGATGATGATGAAGAGTTTCTACTAGGTAGGCTACGTAATAAACGTAGTTTAATCAGAGTAAGACTATATTCCCGTTTCCGAAATGCGACAAGGTACCAACTGTGGATACCGTTCAATGAAATTGTTGATCTGGGGCCAGAAAATAATGAAACAATTTTCGGCTCTCATTGTACATGTAAATCAGGGGCCATAACTCTGGGAACGTGTGCACATATCGCGAGCGTTTTCTGGTCCCTGGGCTACGCACGTCACCAGAAAAACGTTAATTAGCCCCAATCATAATTGCTACTACAATAATTTGCTACTTAGGTTTCACAAAACCTTCAGAAAACAAAAGAGCTTTATACAAATTCCTGCTTATCAACTACAAATAATATTTTCGAGATCACTTTTTTCTTATGGTATTCTGGAAACATAAGAATCATCTTTCCTCTAGGTGGAGGTTTTCTGCACCCATTATTCGCTTCTTAATTTCAATTTTGCAACAAAAAAACTTTTAAGAAATTCCACTTTTTTAATGGTTAATAACAATTTTTAGGACACTATTCTTTTATGGTTTCCCCGAACCATAAAAACCATCCCCCGAGCGATTTGTGCAGTGCGTTATAGCAATATATACTACACTGCTCTCGCAATATACATCCCCTTAACGTGTAAAGCCTTCCAAGAATTTTCGCTGATGGCACGGCGTCCAAGGGGGTGAGAAAGATTAGCTACGAGATCATCGGAGTTCCGCAGTAGAGTAGCCACAAAGCGGGCAGTGCGCAGCTACTCAAGTGCAGATTTCACTTAATAGTAAATGTTCCTGACGTTGGCACCTTATCTGCGCTTACGGAAGCATGTTTTGATTTTTAGACTACATCTCGAGCGCTTAGCGTAAGGTCGGTTAGACCAGCGCGAGATATATATCATTGTAATATTACTTAATTTTATATTGATATAACCGGGCACCATTTTCAACGTTCTAGCAGTGACGGTTTGTTGAATTAATATCTTGAGCGCTTAGCGGTCGGAGGTTTTAAGAAGCATGCGATATATATCTTTAAAATAACTGCGGTTTATTTCGACCTGACGCTGGAACCTTATCTGTGCGCATGGAAGCATGTTTTGAATTTTAGACTACATCTCGAGCGCTTGAGTTCGGTCGGTTAGACCAGCGCGCGATGTATGTTCGGTAGTTTTGGGATGCGCGCAACGAACATCATTATCAAACTAGCATGTGGTACCTACTTCGCTCTGCCGTCGTCTCTCTCCTCTTTCAGCATACATAAGAATTCATTGTCTTCACAAAATCAAGTGCTCAGCGCCGTATAGCGCAAAAAGTGTCCATTTTTCTTAATTTTTCCCGTATCTTTCATTAAACCTTTATAATCTACATATTTACCTAGTTTCAACCTAATCCACCGTAAGCTATTTTCCCATACATTTAGTGCGTGTTCCTTTTCAAATTAAAAGGTGCTTTTTTAATTACGACTCACTAGTTTCTCAATTCGAGCAGACAAATTATGTCTAATACTTAACCTTGAAACTAGTCTGAAGTGTAATCTAGTTAAATTCGTAACATAATTTTGCGTTTATATGAAATACTAATAAAAGTTGCTATTTAGATTTTAGCTCTTGTATGCGAAGAGCAGGACTAACTATGAATGGGACTGTCGCCCTTATAATATTCCTTATAATGCCTTAAAGCAATTAAGCATGAATTCAATACTTCTTATATAAATTCCTGAACAGAATGTTGAAGGCAATTATAATTGTCAGGTTGGACTTAACAAAAATAATTTTTATTAAAACTCAAGTACACTTGATCTAGTGCTCCCACTCCCACATGCAACATCGTCCTGCTCACGTTGCGCCGTGTCACCTAATTCTGGTGGCATGTGTAAAACCTAAGGAAATCAGAAACTGTTTAGTGATTTTAATTTAAAGTTTCTTTGTTGACATGCAATGAAACAAAAATCTGTATGATGTAAAAATTTATCGGTTTGTTAATGATAATATAATAAAAGTACCTCGATGAGAAACTTTTTCCGCCTTAGTTTGAACGCCAAATCCATGGAATGGGGACAGTGGGGCGCCAAAGTATTAAAGGCAGAAACTTTCTTTATATGCATCAAACCATGATAATCCTTGAAGACTGGATTCGCTTCCTTGTCAGAACCGGCAAAAGATTCCAATCCAACTACTGTGTCTGCAAGATGCTCTAACCGGTGTACCAGGGCATCCTATTTGAAACAAAATAATCATAAAACATTAATAGATACACTACTGTCGCAAATTGTTGGTACGACCAGCGAGGGTACTATTAAAAATCAATACTGAATTTGAAATGTTAATAACCGCTCAACAAAAGAGCGAGCAACTTTTTTTAACTGTTGAAATGCTCATTTGAATATACGTCAAATGACTTTTAATAAAGATATTTTGGGTCCTTGGAAGAGAATAGACTACGTGAGAAGTTTACAAAAAATGCAAGAATTTCTCGAATTTTGTACCTTGACTACAACTTGTGGCATGGCCTAGGGAAGAACAGAAGACTTAAGATGCATGCTTTTGTTCATGTGCATAACCTTTCTTGTCCCGATATGAAGGGATCTGAGCTCGTTCTTCGTCCGTGGAACTACTCCAAATGAATAGAGTACTACCGGGACAGCAAGCATGTTCGTTGCAGATACTGTGTTCCTCTCCGACAGTTCAGAAGACCAAATCTGCCGGATGAGACGTTTGTACCTGCTTCGGAAAGTATCCTTTATGCATGTCACATCTTGAATGCGGCTCTGTGGCACGCCCAGGTATGTATAAGTCTCACCAGCGCAAAGGTGTCGTATAGCGCTTCTATCAACGAGATCAGGTTCTTCAGGGATGACATTCAGTTTGCCTCGCTTCAAATAAACCTTGGCGCATTTTTCTAACCCAAAATCCATTCCAATTTCCTTAGTATATCGTTCGACAATCCCTAGAGCTAGATGTTAGTGCTCTTTGTTTTTAGCATAGATCTTAAGATCGTCCATGTAAAATACATGAGTGACCTTATACTTTCGATCTGCAAGGTTTGCCTCACAAGTACCCGTCGGAATGGCGAAGTGCTAGAGATAGTGGCAATAATGTTAGGCAAAAGAGGAGTGGGCTTATGGTGTCACCCTGAAAGACACCTCTCTGAAAGATGACCTTGTTAGTTGTCACACGATTTTTTCCAGATGAGATGGTAAATCTGGTTTTCCAAAGCAGCATCAATCTCTCTATGCACCTAACTATTTGCGGATGAACCTTTAAGATTTCCAAAAGACAGATGATAAGTCTATGGGAGGTCGAATCGAAAGCTTTCCGATAATCAATCCAGGCCATCGATAGGTCACGCTGGTAGAATGCTGCATCTTTGCAGACACATCTATCGATGAGCAGGTTCTCCCGACATGCCGCTACGCCTTTCTTTGAGCCTCGTTGTTCATATATTTCTTGCCACACAGGGTGGGTGTTCGACAGTAACTGGAGGGTCTTGGAAGAGTCGAGATGGCTCAGAGAGAAACTGTTGATTTTCTCTGACCTACCTCTCTCTCCGCTCTAGACTTCTCTTAGCTTCAGATAGTATCCGTATTCTCCCAACAATATGCTGCCTGATGGTCAGCAGCTTTCACTTGTTAAGTGTGTGATAACGGGTCCGAAGTTCGCGCGCGAACTTTCGAACCTTGGCGGTAAAATTCCTGGCAGATGTGATGTGGTCAATCACACACTGAATGCGGGACGCGTACTGTCTTGCCCAGCCTATCTTTATGGCAAGTTGATGCATTCGTCTTTTGGTCTTATGATCAGCAGTTGGTTTTGTTTTACGATTCGCATCGGCCAAAGCTCTCGCTGCATTATACACACAATAATTGATAGCCCAGAGGTCGGATTCACCGGAAAAATTTCCACGAAGCTCGTCATCCATTTCAGCCAGATCTTTAGGGCTTGAGAGAAACCTTGGTGTTGATGTTTCTCCGGGTCGTAAAGCATCGCTCTTCCTCTATTGGATGCCTGCCCGCGGTTGCTTTTAGTGTCGCCTCTCTTTCCCTGTTGCCGGCTTGTCCTGGCTGTGGTAAAATAGGCGTTCCACTCACATAGCCCCTTTTTCGGAGTAGTTCAGCATGGTTTCGCAGACGTTGCTGCGAAGAGTGCGATAAATCCGGGTGTTTCTCGCACCACAGAGCATGCAGCCGTGCCATGTAACCCCGTTCAGGAGCCACACTCGCATCGTAGCACTCTCGCAAGTAGTGATTCAGTCGCTCCGTCCACCCAAAGGTCGCGAGATCCCGCCGATCCATCGTATTGAATCCATTTTCATTGACTCCCCCGGCTCTAGATTGGTAGGCCCTGCGCGTTCTGTTGTTCTGAACCGCACTTACTACAACTATGTTTGGTGTTGTCATTGTTGTTCCCACGAGAAGCTAGGGAAAGGGGTTCGTCCATCCT
>NC_046661.1:20296781-20320418 GCF_010883055.1 Belonocnema kinseyi
TATAAATTTCTGATACGTATATTTTAAAATCCTATTGGACAGGGACAGCTTTGATTTGTTTATAACAACATCTGAGTTACAGTTCATGCTGTCAACTGGTCATGGTCCTTCTCTATTAAAAGTCATTTAATAAACCACGCTCTTTTATCAGTTAATACTATTACTTTAATATAATCTATATTCCGATAAAATCCCCCTCATTAAAATAGATTATGGGATCAGATCTTTGTAGATACTGATCGGAAATTAAAATATTTTGAAGTAGATTTAAAAGTGTGTTCGGAAAGAAGTGATCCCTGCGGGCACAAAATTTGTCGACGTCTTTACGACAACTTTACGACAACTTATGTCCATGCCGTTACGGTGTCATTGGATATCGTAAAGACATCATCAGATCAAACGACATCATAAAGGCACCTTAACGACACGGACATAGCATGTCGTACAGTTGTCGTAAAGACGTCGCGAAATTTTGTGGAGAAAAGCCTAAACCAAGATAATCGAAGGAAATGCGGAATGGTTTTAGCTGTTCATCCATCAGATCTAAAGCAAATCGAAGGGTGCAATATAGCTAACGAAATTTGGGTGATATTGAACAGAATCTATCAGTCGAAAGGCTGCTGAAGGTGAAGATGTGAAACAACACATCCGAGAATTTTTAGACGCTGTGGACAAGCTCCGTGAAATGCAAGTGGATATCAATAAAGATTTGTTGACAATTATGTTGTTATAAATAATCGAAGAAAGTGATGCCAGAAAGTCGAAGAACAGTGATGTCACATCGAATTCCAGCGCTTTGATAGCTGGAATTAGCAACAGCCACTGAGCTCAAAGTTCCCGGAAAAAGGGGATGAATCAAGCTCTAAATAAAGAAAAGCAGTTTTTTTCCGTTTAAGAGTCACCGATTTGGAAAGCTTGGTCACAAAATTGGTGAATGCAAGGCGAACCAAGTAAATTCGTCTGAGACAACCAGTAAAGCTGATGAATATGGTTTCCTCATTACTATAAACGAAGAATCAGCGCTAAAAACGGAAAATGCCTACCCTGAAGGAAAATGGTGTATCGACAGTAGCTGCACATCACACATGTGCAGTAATAAGAACAAATTCGTAAGTAGTCAACAGTGTAACAGTGCGCAACTGAACTTGGCAAGTAGTGCGACCATCACAGTCAAATCTAAAGGAACAGTAAAGATTGTGGTTAATGGCCGTAATAAAGAAAGTGTTAAATTGAGAGAATACACTATTTGTTCAAGAGTTAAGAACGGATTCAATCTCTGTGGGTAAGATCGCCGATAAAGGTTATGAAGTAGCCTTTGAGAAAAACGCAACTGTGATTCGAGACGAGAATGGGTGTAAAAATTTGTTTGCTAAAAGAGTTGAAGGACGATACTACATTTGGGAAAATCTGGAAAACGCAAAAGTATTATCCGAAGAACAGAGCTCCACGAAATTGTGTGTGTTTGCGAAACGTGCATCAAGGGAAAATGTTCACGAAGTTATTTTCCCAAGATTTCGCTTCGTAAGGCAAAATTATTAGAAATCGTACACTCAGGCTAATGTGGCCCAATGCGCACGCAATCTAAAGGTGGCGCGAAGTATATTATGACTTTTATTCATGATTTTTCTCAAATGTGTACTGTGAAGTTTTCTAAATCGAAGGACGAAGCATTAGAAGCTTTTAAAAGCTACCGGAATTCAGTAGAAAAGCAAACCGGACAAAGAATAAAATACCTCCAATCCGATAATGGGAAGGAATATCTAAAGAATTCAACGATTATTTAGACACGAATGGCATCACCCGAAGACTAACTGTTGTCTATAACGTTTCTGTGCAGAGGCTGTAGCAACTGCTAATTATACGGACGATGGTAAGGAAAACTACCAGATATCTCGCACCTAAAAGCTTTCGAAACTAAAGGACATTGTTTGGATAAGACACGCGGAAAAGACAAGTTCAATCAACAAACCCGTAAATGCTTATTATTGGGATATTCTGAAGAATACAAAGGCTACAGAGTTTGGATAAACGAAGCGGGAAGAGTAGGAATTACCAGAGGTGTGAAGTTTTTGAATGAGTTTCTGCCGACGAAGAAATACGAAGAATTTATCCAGGAATGACAAAATAATTCAACAGAAGAGAAAACCTTGGTAAAAATAGAATACACACCAATTAGACCAGCTTCAGAAATTTCAGTCAACGAAGTACAACAAGATTATGTCCGTTCTAATAGCGATAGTGAATATTTCTTAGGTTTAAAGAAGCTGAAAATCATGTCAAAAATAAAAAAAGAAGGGTAGCTGAATGCACTAAAATCATCAGAACTGGAAAACAAGGAAGACCTGCAAAAACCTACAGATCATCCTGAGCATCGAAATGCCATTGGATGCCGACTTGTACTTTGAAACAATCACAATGCTGAAGGAATTTGGGAAAGAAGAAAGGCTCTTTTGATAGCTAAGGGCTACTTACAACGCCCTGCCCTTGATTTCAAGGATACTTTTGCTCCAGTGGTTCGACTCAGTTCGGTAAGACTTTCAATGGCTCTTGCCGTACAGAACGATATGCATGTTCATCAGTTAGACATAACAACCGCTTTTTTAAACGGTGAACTCGAAGATGAAGTATATATGGAGGTGTCTGAGCTTTTTGATGAGCTGTTAACTGAAATCGCAATATGCTATAAGCGAGTTTTGAAGTAAAAGTCCTTGGAAGAGTCATGTATTGTCTTGGCATAGAGTTTAAACAAGAGAATGGATCCATAAAAATATCACAATGTGGATATGTCGAAGATATTTTAAGAATATTTGGGATGGAAGATTCAAGGCCTTCTGCTAGATCTATGGCTCAAATGACTAAGTTCATTGGAGAGAAATTAGGGAATTAATAGGAAGTCTCATGTACCTGGCTGTTACAACACAATCAGGCACATCATTTTCGGTCAATTTCCTTAGCCAGTTCAACAGAATGTATCAAAAAGATCATTGGATCACAGCAGAGAGAATTCTATGTTATTTACGTAGAAGCACGAGCCTGGGTATCACGTACGAGAAGAACTCTAATCAATTGGAAGGATTTGTGGATGCTGATTAGGCAGCGTGTCCTCAGGACAGAAGATCTTATATTGGATGTGTGTTTGTCCTTGCAAATGGCTGCGAAAGAAGCATTATATTTAGCAGATTTCTCGAAGATCGAATTATGGAATCAAGAAGTACTTAAATTCTTTAACGACAACCAAGGGGTACAGAGACTCGCGAAGAATCCAGTCTTCCATTCAAGATCGAAACATATTGATATGTGTCATCATTTCGTGAGGGAAGAGTTCGATACAAAAGCAAGCTACAGCTTTGATTCGTTTATAACGTCTGAGTTGTAGTTCATACTGTCAACTTGTCATTGTTCTTCTCTATCAATAGTCATTTCATAAACCACGCTCTTTTATCAGTTAAAACTATTATTTTAATATTATCTATATTCCGATAAGATCCACCTAGTTACAACAAATCCTAAAATATCGTATTATTTTTCTGTATAATTAAGATATAACTGAAGTAATCTTTACACTTCTCTGTAGTGTTGAATTGACCATTGATATTCAATTGCATGGAAAAGATTAAGGGTTTCACTACTTATTTAATTATTTATCAAAATTATAGTTAGCTTTTATAGCCTGGCCTTTCTAGTTGCACCTGGCCTCGCCTCGCAAGCATGACGCTATTTTCTCACTTTGCCTCGCATTGCCAGTCTCTGCTTCCGCTTATCCACCTCTTTACACTCCTCCAACCAGTGCTCCACTTTTGCATCCCCCTTCCCGCACAATTCACACATCCTATTCTCTTTAGAAAGCCAGAAGCTATCAGAATCCTTCATGCATCCGCATCTCATTCTCGATATAAGTTCCTGAGTTCTTTGCTCTCCTTTCTCACTCAAATATTGCGTTCTCTTCCTTGGCATAATCCACACATAGTTCCCGTTAAACCTTGACTCTCTTATTCTCTCCTCTCCTTCTGCCTTCTCTCTCTCCATGTCATTCTTTTTAACCATCTAATATACCTTCCTTCCTAGTGCATCCTTCTCACTTCATCCATCTGCAATCCATTCGTTCTAAAATACCTTTCCTTTTCCATCTCCATTTTCCCACCCCCTCTTCCAAAAATTCCTCCTCATACTTATACGCTCGAGTTCCCGTTATAATCCCTAAACTCGTTCTTCCTGTCTCCCTCCTGACAATATAGTTCGGCGTATTCCTTGCCAACCCCAGGTTCAGCCTTACATAGCTCTCCTGTATCATATTTACCTCCTCACTTATCTTCCACCCCCCCCCCTCCCCCAACCTTCACTCCGTAAAATAAGACACTCATCACTATCGACCAAACAGTTTCATTCTCCCTACAAAATCATCTGCGAATAGCCTCTTTCCCAGCGCCCACACCTGCCTCATCACCACATTTGCCCTTCTCAGTCTCTCTCTTTGATATGACCATCCACTCCCCCATTTCTCCGAAACAGGAACCTCAGGTACACAAACACTTTCACTTATCTCACACAACTCCTTTTAAGAAAGCATAACCTTGGACTTGTCCGCATTTAACTCTAACCTATTTTTGTCGAAGTATCTTCTCAACCTTTTCATCGTCTATTTTAAAGCCTCTTCGCTCTTTGCTAGCAGCAATATGTCATCAGCATATGCAAGTGACCATATCCTGATTCCTCCTACCCTAACTCCTCCTACCACTCCGACCACTAGCTTACTTTGCATATCCGCGATTAAAATTACAAAATTGGGCTAAGCGGGCAACCCTTGCTTCAAAGCATTATCCATCAAGAAACCCTAAGAGATTCCCTCCCCTTCTCTCACTCCAGCTTTCGTCTCCTCGTATCCCTTACCCTCTCCATCAGGCCTATCCACTCTTGTATTTTTGGACTTTTTAAAATTTTATATTTTTCTTGTCACCAAGCATTCATTTTTCACTTTATTAATTATTTGGATTATTCTGTTTCTATATTAATTTTAATATTTTTCTTTCGATACAATCAAAATCATTTCATGGAGTGCAATTCAAATTAACAGTGCAACGACAAAAATCCAGTTATTGGTTCTGAAATTTCAGTATACATTAGAATTTTTGTTGAAATTTGTCAAATAATTATGTCATTAATATGGCTTAAGTGCCATATTAATGACATAATTAATATAGTTTAATATTTTATTTGAAGGAAACCAAGTTTGTCCTTGTAATATCTTGTAGACTTTTCTATTAAAGAATAAATCTTATTTCGTCGTTACAAAATAAGTGAGACCCGATACTTTAATATTCAATTAAATATAATACTTTTAATGAAAATTAAGTGGTTTTGTTTCTACAAGTCTAGAAAGTCTGTTAGAAAAATCCATAAAACTTTATAAGGACAAACGACAGATTTTTCCAAAAAATCGTGAACAGTATGAAAATAGAAATTACATGAAATTTTAATTTAATCAGAATTTAATTTAAAAAGTAAGCATTAAATATTTTATGAAATTTAACCACTAGCAATTTTAATGCTCATGAGAATTCACAACTTCAAAGAAAATCAAATACAGTGAAACTCTTCTATAGTACCGATTTTGGGGCTGACGGTGAGTGGGAATTAACTTGTTTTAACCCGCTCCGCTTTTTTTTTGTTCACGTTTGAGTGCTCGCCTCAGTGAAAACCGCAGACCCCGCACACCCCGCACAGCTCCTGGTTCACCTACCTGCGACGCGACGTCATTTCTCGGAAGGACTATAGAAGAGAGGGCTATTAAAGGGTTTCACTATAGTTCATAAATAACTCAAAGAATTCAAATTAAAAAAATAAATAAAAAGAATTATAAAGCTTATAGCTTAATTATAGCTTATACATATTACAGCAAAATGGAAAAGGAAATGGCCGGTCCTATGGACTTGCGAAATTTTCTCTTCCAACTTGTTGCATAGTGAAATGGTAGCACACTCGGTTTATATACGGAGGGTTCGGGGCTCAATTCCCACCGCGTGTATTTTTTTCGTTTTTTTTTATTCATGAAAATATTTATGAATTCAATTCCCTTCTAATGATTTTTCTAATTTATGCAAAAATCAATATTTTGAATGCTTTCCTTGCAACTTTCAGGGAAAAAATTAATTTTGAAGAAAAAAAATAGAATTGTCAACAAAAAAAGATTCAACTTTAAGCCAGAGGTAAACCTTGAAGAAATATGAATTTAGAAAAAACTATATTTGACAAACACGAATTTTTAACAAAATACATTACCTTTCAACACAAATATATGATTTTTTAACAAAAAAAAATTAATTTTCTTCGAAAAATTTTAATTTTCTTAAAAATATAGTTTCATTTTTGATCAAATAGTTTAATTTAAACAAAAAATATAAATTCTTAACGGAAAAGCTAATTTCAACCGAAAACTACTTTAATTTTCTACCATATTGTTAATTCCTCAATAAAAATATACTAATTTAGACCTAAATAGTCTCATTTTTAATAAAAAACGAGGAATTTATAACCTAGAATTGACTTAATTGAATTTTAAATCTATAAAGGACACATTTCTAACCAAAAATTACAGAGTGAAATTTTCAGAAAAAAAATTAATTTTTTTCAAAAAAAAAAAAAAAGGGTGCAAAACCTGTACAGGTTCTACACCCTTGGCTAATGTGATTTACAAACGCTCATAGTTCTTACAAGGGACCAAAAAATCCGGGACACGTGTCTTATTATTTTTGAAGTAATATCGATTCATGATAGTCTCATCAAAAAGTCATCCCAGAAGAGGTTTTCCCCTTTGAGAATTGTAGTCTTGACTCACGGTCGATAACGAAGGGCGCCCCAATTCCGCGTATAGAGTGAAGGTAACAGCTAGCCTAGTGGTTGATTCCAATACAGTTACAAAAACACAGATAGGGCATACCAGTTCTCTCTGCTTTTTTCTCCATTTCGCAACATATTTCGCAAAATTTGGGGACATCATCATCAAGACGTGGCCCTTTGGAAGAGCCGTTGATCTCTAGAATTCTTCTATTATGTTAGAATTGTGAGTATAAAAATAAATTAGCAAACGATTCTAATAGTTAAAATGCTGCCGTCTGTTACCCGCTGGTTTCCATCTTTCGCAAAATTCATATTTATCGGGAAAATAATCATTTCCTCAACAAATTTTTTGAGTTTTCAACATTTTATTGATCCGAGGATCTCGCAAAACCCCGGATATTCGAAAAGTTTTCTTTCTCTCGTTCACAAATCCTTCGGAAAAAATATATATGGATTCAGTGCCGTACATATTTAAAAAAACATTCAAAGTCGGATTGAACCAACACACTCAACCGAAGAAATGAATTTTGCAGCAAAATATTGATTTACCAAAATAAGACGAGCTTTCGACACAATATACTATTTTTAAACAGAATTGTTGAGTTTTAATGCCAAATTGACGAATTATCCATAAAAGGTTGAATTTCAAACCTAAAAATATGATTTTTTAAACAAGAAAGTTAATTTTCAACCAAAAAGCTAAATTTTCAAAAAAAATATCATAATTTAATTATTATTATACAAATTGTTTAATTTTTCGAATGAAAGTTATTTTCAACCAAATAATTGAGTTTTCTACCAAATTATTGAATCATCAACCAAATCAGATTAATTTTCACATGAATTTTGAACCAGAAAGTATTATTTTTCGACTCGAAAAGTATATTTTTAAATAAAAATATCAATTTTTAACCAAGCTTACCTTGTTACTTGAAAAAAATTAATTCTTAATCAAAAAATCAACCAAATACTAGAATTTTTAAACAAACGTCATGAATTCCGTACCAAAAATATAATAGTAGATTTTTCTAGCAAAAGAATTTAAGCGGAAAAACGATAAAAAGGATTTTCTTAAAAACAGAGAAAAATAAAAACAATTCTTTAAAATTGTATAATGAAGAAACGTACTAAATGTTACCTAAGTTCGTAATACTATAAAATATTATAACGGAGTCCCCGTACTATTTTTTTAGAGATATTAACAACAAATATTTAATGCGCTAAATAAAAATGGTATGCCTAGTAAAGCCATGCGATGCACAACACTTACCAAGCTCGCGCTACTGTTGCCATTAGCACGAGCGGACATTGTATTAGCAACTGTGGCTAGTGGTATGAAAAAAAATATATTTTAACACTGACCGCTCGTGTCAGAACTTTTCCGTGTATCATCCCATGCAATTGGCATTATTGCTTGGTCCTTGGCGTGCATAAAACTTGCGAGCTGGTGTCATATTTTGAAATACCTAATTGGCATCGTCGATAAACGACATCACGCTTTAAAAGGGAGGTGGGGGGTTCAGCGAAGGAAAATGCATGATATTAGGAAGGAGTAGTAAAAAATATCGGGAAATCGCGTGGCATCATTATTGACGGAGTAATTGTTCCATTAAGTTTATTCAAATATCAAGAACAGAGCTGATGGAAATTGCAGAAGAACTATTTCAATAAAAAATACAGAAAATCAGTACGAGCCTTCAATAAAAAAAAAACTAGCTTAATCACGACCAGTATAGCATTGTCGAAAACAAAGCTAATTATCATAAGCAGAAACAAAAAATTGGATGAATTTCCTCGGGAAAAAGCGTTACTTAAGGCTTAAAAGTTTCATATCATTATCATTTTCTTATATAGTTTTTAAATCATGAGTCTTCAATAAAAAAGAGTAGAAGGAAGCTATTCAGAAACAACGACTACACAAGAAATTGTGGCTACTTTTCATAAAAGGCATATAGAATATGAATCGTGGAAAAGGAATCTTTTAGCAGAAAAATGCGTTAAATCCTTTTTCCGTAAACACGATGTATGGAGGTTACATAGACCCAGTTGGAAGTATTTATATGTTTATTAGTTCAAATTTATGTGAATTCAATTCTTTGTATTTTTCTTGAAGTAGATATTTTGGTGGTTAGACTCCTTTTTGACGCGCGGTTTTAGTTTTAATTAATAATTATGCGGTTCTGATAGAAAGCTACTGGCAGAAAATTTCAAAATTCACATAAAATTTTTTTAAATTTTGTTATAAATGAAGAATTTCAAATAGATGTTAACTCAACCGCATGTGTTAATAAAGACATTTATTGAAAAAAATGTTTTATTGACTCTGATTCACTTACTTTAAGGGCATGTGATACTTACAGTTTCCCCGGCTTTTTTTCCACAAAAATGAAAATTTTTAAAAACTGAATTCGGAGATGCTATAAAATATCATAACGGACGTCCCCGGATTCTTTTTTGAGGGATAATAACAAAAAAATTATTGTGCTAAATAAAAATTTTATGCATATGTATTATTTTGAGGTTACGTCGTTTTTCATCTCTGCCTTTCCGATAATTTGGAAATTATTTATGAAATAAACTTTTCTGATTGCCTTCAAAAAGGGTTAGTTCCGGGAGATTAGTTACTATGTTTATTTGTAAGTCCAAAATTTTCGGCCAAAAATATTGTGTAGTTTGGAAGTAACGCATAGGAGAATTGTAAAATACATAACCTCCCAATGTACATACGTTGTTAGCAATATCAAAAAATTTTTTGAAAAAAAAACACAAATAAAGTGTGTGGGGACGTCCGTTAGCATGTTCGCTATCATTTCCTAAATTTTTAAGACAAAATATCGATTATTCTAGAAAAAAAGGCATTGGAACCTAAAAGTGGTAAAATCGATACTAATTCCTAAGCGCTATGCAAATTAATCAGATTTTGCTAAATTAAAACTTTTTTGAATTAAACCAAAAAAAAAAGTATGTGGGGACGTCCGTTAACATGGTCTCTATCGTGTCCCGAATTTTTAAGACAAAATATTGATTATTAAAGAAAAAAAGCCGTCGGAACCTAAAACTGGTAAAATCGACAATTTTCTAAGTATCACATGCCCTTAAATTGGAAAAATCAAAATATATAAAGCAGTTTGATTACATTGACCTTTAATTACATTTACATTTTTAAATATTTGTAAACTCCTTCCCCTAAAGTGAGAACATTTAATTATGCCTCACAAAATTATTTATTGAACATTTTCGAGATCATGAATAGGTACGAATACTCATATTGCTCAATCGCTAAAACAATGATCTTGTCATGATGCTCATTTCTATTCTCAGCATATTTTATATAATTTTTCATGTGACAAAAAAAAATAACCTTCCACTAACAAAAACTAATAAATAGTTGAATTGTCTCATCTCGCACCAATACACTGAAAATTATAAATATGCTCTTCTCGCCACGGTGTCTGTGGTGGCCTATCTGATTAAATAAATTTAAATAAGAAATTTTTGCAAAAATTTTGTACATAAAAACCTAACCGGATGGTTGTACATAAAATCTCCATTTACCTCGTTATGATAAAACTGTACGGGGAACGTGATTGTGGCAACAGCATAAGAATTCCTTAGAAGTGCTCTAAAACAATAAAAAAACCTTAAAAGATCATTTTTCGTGTCCTCCTCCTTGTCACACATCCATAACCTAGACCCTAAAGATCGAAGAGCTATTCTCAAGATATTCCTCTTTTCCGGAGAATCCGAAACCAAAAATTGTCCTTTTGATAAAGTTTCTTCCACAGATTTGAGTAAATCGACGAACTCCTGTTTTTCGAAGGCGTTCGTCCTACAGAGTATATTTTCACCATCCCATTCAGTTACTTGAGTCCTATCTATTTTTTCCTTATCCATGGTTTTTGTTAGGTCAAAATAGTGACCAAAGACTTGACTTCCAGAAGGTGAACTATCAACAAGTTTCAGGTTCTGATACCTCCATGCAATCTGCATCTCTTCATTAGTTTCGGTTTTATTCCCAGTGGAAGAATCATTTGCAACTGCCGGAATTTCAGAAAGAAATTGAGCAGGTTTTGTATCTCGAGAAGCAATAAAGCTATTGTGAGACACCAGTATGCCTTCGGCAATAAAATATTTTAACATAATATTTGCATAGTTTCCGTAGGTGTCTTCTTCTGAAAAAAAAATTGTGTAAATTCAGACTTGAGTTGTTTTGATTATTAAAGTTCGACAAAGAAAAAATAGTACTACTTACCAATGAGTAATATCGACCCGATTGGCAAACCTCCTCCTGTAAATAATTTAATTTGGTAAAAATTTTAATGCAGACAATACAGTATGAACAGCAAATAAAAAATTATAATAGAGTTTCGAATCTATATTGCCGGTGTTTAGGAGAACGAAACCGTAAATTATATCGCTGTGAAAAAAATACTTCTTATCATAACGCCATGAAAAAAACTCATCTCTATAAAATGCGATAAACAAAAATATATCTCAGTAAACACTTTGAAAAAAATACATATTCAAGATATGTAATTTATATAAAATTTCATATATTTAGAATAAAATATTACTACTTTTACTAATATTATGATTTTTATGTTGATTTAAAAAATACAAGCATTCAATTTTAAATTATATAACATCTTTTAGACTTCCGGTTGGGATCGCGAACCAATCGCACGCGCGCGAGACCGGGCGACAAGGAAATTGAGTTTCGTCGTTGTTTTCAAAACGTACGGTCTAGAGTGGAGTGGAATTGGATGAAGTGTATGTGGTTATATATGGGAAAGTGTTATCAGCAAGTAAGCTGAGTTAGGCAATTGCATTTTGGAAAGAAACATAAAGTGATGGGGAACAATGAGTTTAGGGGAATTGGTGAGGAAGATGGCGGCCAGGACGGATTGTCACCGGAAGTAGGGGAACCTGCAGTGCCACCTTTGTCTGAACGCGAGCAGATTGGGGAAGGAGTACAGAGAAAGGAAGCTGCTGCCACGGAAGAGGCTCGAAGGAGGAGAGGTCCTGGGCGACCTAGTAAGGCAGATATACTGGCCAGAGAAAACGCCAAGAGGGCCAAAATATTAGACGGATTCCTGGTTCGCAGGGTAGAAGCGGGTTTGAATAGTAACGAACAGACAGTATTCAGGGCTTCACACCGATTACAGAGAATCAAAGGGAGTATCAGAAAAAAGTAGCCGAATCAGTCAAAGAAGGAACATCGAAGGAGGAATGACAAACAGAAGATCTGAATGAAGAAGGTTTAGTTGCAGTAACAAGTGAAAGCGAAGTCAACGGGAAAGAAGAGGGCGAAATCCAGGAAGAGGTAACAGACGGTGTTGGGAACACGAAACTGTGGAGCGAATTGATAACGGGAATTCTGAATGAATGGTGGGATTCAAGAGTGCAAAAGGATATTAATAAATTTAAAATACAGATTGAACAACTGAAAAGAGAAATAGAGGGAGGATTAGGAAAAGAAGGCACCACTTGAGCTCTGAGAAAAGCGAGAGGAAACAAGCCAAAGAGCTGTCAGCTTTGTTAGAAGAATTAGCGAGAGTAAGATACGAGTTTGGGCTGACAGAGAAGGGGATATTTGGGAGAAATACGCAGGTACCATGTTTAGTGACCTCCGTATCAGTTGATGAGGACTCACAGATAACGAAAGAAACTGATGAGGAAGGTGCTTCTAGGAGAGGAAATAAGAACAAATTTGCTGGGCTTGAATGGAGTTAATACTCAAATCAGAAGTCTTAGACAAATAGCTGGTGGAGTCTTGTTCAAACTGGCTTCATGGGGGACAAAAAGGCGATTACTGGCCAATAAGCATAAACATGGCGGGACAAAAATCTTTGTGGACGACGACTTGACGCGCACAGAGTAGGAGATCCAGGAGTGGATACGAAGCACGGTGGGGGCAGCAAGGAGAAATGGAGGAAAAGCTAATGCGAGATATATGAGTTGGACAATCAATAACAGAATATTCACATGGATCGAGGAAGATGGTACAGTGGAGAAGAAGCCCTTTTGTGCAAGAAGAAGGGGGAGAGGCGGTGAGTGGGGATATTAAAGGTGTTGTGTGGAATGTTGCGGGGAGTAGAAAGGTTAAAGGAGTGTGGAGCTTTTTAAAATCCTTTGACGTAGTAATAGTGCAAGAGACATGGATTGAGAAGGAAAAAAGGGCACTTATTTAGACTCCCTTGACAAAGATTTTATGTAAATGACCAAAGCTGCGGTAAGAAAGAAAAAGAAGAGCAGAGCAGTGGGGGGCAGCTTATTGAACTGTGTAAGAATGTGTGTAGGAATGTAAAAATGGTGGAGAGGGAGTTTGGAATTGTTATTAGTGCAGATGTACTAGGGAACTGGGAAAATATAGTGAATATTTTATCTATTTATAATAATGTAGGGATTTCAAGAGTGACTGAAAAACTAAGAGAAATTGTAGAAAATATGCAGGAGAAGAGAGAGAGAGTAATTATTTTAGGGGACTGGAATGCGAGGATAGGAGAGAAGATAGGTGGTGGAGAAATGGACACAGATTTAGCTACGAACTATCATAGAAGTAGGGAATCCGAAGACAAAACTGTAAACGCGGGAGAAACCAAATTGTTAAAATTTTGTGAGGAAATGTGGCTAATGATTATAAATAGGAGGATTGGTAATGATTGCAAAGGGAAGTGGAGGCATCTCGGAGAGGATGGGGGTTCGGTTATCGACTGCATAATTGAGTCTGAGGGAATCGGAGACTCGGACATAAATGATATCGAGGTGGTAACTAGAATGGAATCAGATCATTTTCCAGTGACCTTTAAGATAACTTGGAAGGGTAAAGCGTGGAAAGGAGCTAGAGAGAAAAATAGAAAGAAAAGTGAACGCAGAGAGAGACCAGAAATAGAAGGAGAGCGAATAGTTTATAGATGAGTGTGGGATGAAAGTAAGAGCAAGGAATATAGGGATAACATGGAAGATATAAAGGGAAAGAAATGGTAACGGAAAACGAAGGGGAGTGGGAAAATAAGTGGGGCATACTAATAGAGAACATAAAAAAAGTATCGGAAAGGGTAGGCAAAAGGAAATAGGGGACATGACGTCTATAAAGCGAGTAGGAGGAAACTAGAGGAATGCCGCAAAGAAAGAAATAATTGGGAAAGGAAACAGGAATAGGAGAAGGTGAAGAATAGCAAAAATATGAGGGATTTTTGGGGGGCAATAGGGAAGTTTAGGCCAAAACGGAGATTTAAAGGGAATTGAATTAAAAAAGCTCAGTGGAAGAAGCATTTCTTGAAGCTACTGAAGCTACTGGAAGGTCAGGATATTGAATCAGGAAATCCAGGAACTTTGAAAGTAATAGAGGAAAGGGAACGAACAGACATAGAACATGAGGAAACAGGGGAGTGACAGGAAGAGGGCGAAAACAGGTAGAAGAAGAGAAAGAAACGAGAAGTGGGGAGGGAGGTGATTAAGATTTGGAAATAAACAGGGACATTCCATTTGACGAAGTAGCGAAAGTAGTAGACAGATTAGAGAAAGGAAAAGCAGCAGGCGAAGACGGCATCGCCATAGAATTCATAACATAGTTACCAAAAGTTTGGGTTTTAGAAGTACACAGGATACTAAATGAGTTCTGGATGGAAGGGAAGTTGGCGCGTGGCTGGGAAAAAGCGCAGATATTCCCTATACATAAAGGGGGCAATGAAAATGAAACGGGAAATTCCAGAGGAGTGGCACTTCTGGATACCGGGTACAAAAACCTAACAGCCATCTTGGACGAAAGACTTAGAGGCTGGCTAAAAAGGAAGGGAATTACGAAGAAAGCCAGTCAGGTTTTAGGAGGAAAAGGTCTACACGGGATCATGTGTGGGTTCTCAATTCGCTGATAAATAACAAACTGAAGGCGAAGGGCCGTAAATTACATACGGCGTTCGTAGATCTCAAGAAGGCATTTGATACAATCGATAGAGTGATATTCGTAGAAAAATTAAAGAAAATAGGTATAAAAGGTAGAATGTTAGATATGATAAGAAAGATATACAGCAGAACATTAAATGAGGTCATTACGAGTGAAGGAAACACGAAATCGTTCTCTACCAACAGGGGCGTAAGGCAAGGTTATTCACTCAGTCTGACATTGTTCAACATATTTATAGGAGATATGGATGATGCTTCGGGAAAAGGGAATGTATGAGGAACAGTAATAGGAGGAACCAAAATTTTTGGACTTAAATTTGCAGATGATGTGGCTTTGGTGGCGGACCACGCAGATGGGCTCACGGGAATACTAAGAAATCTAGAGAAATATGTTGAGAATAATAAATTACAAATTAACGGAAATAAGACCAAGGTAATGATATTTAGAAAGGGGGGAGGAGGACACAAGGAGAGAATTGGAAAGTGGACGGGAAAAAATTAGAAGTAGTAAGTAACTTCAAGTATTTGGAATACTGGTTTTCGACAGGGGAACTTGTAAAAATCACACGGAGAAAATAGCAGGAAAAGCAAGAATTGCCGCGAATGCAGCATGGGGTGTTTTAAAGAGAGCAGGAGTTAATAGATTGGGTAAAAGATTGTATCTTATGAACACGTTAGTGAAAGCAGGAGGGATGTATGGCGTAGAAATCTGGGACTGGGCTAGAAGAGAATCAATAGAAAAAATGCAAGGCAGGTTCGTTACAATGACAATGAGAGTTGATAGCACAACTCCAGGTTACATATGGCGAATGGAGACAGGAAGACATAGTTTAGAGATCGAAGCTAGGGCGCGAGCAATCAAGTACCTTATACGAATTTGCGAAACTGACAATGAGAGATGACCGAAGATCTGTTTAAAGGAAGAGTTGAGAGGAATAAAAAATAGAAACCTCTCGAGTTGGGGCATTACATTTGAGAAAGCTTGCAGGGATGTAGCTGACGGAATAACTGCAGTGTTACTTTTGGGGGTAGGGAGGAATATTGGGAGGACGAAAAGATAAGTGAGAGGGATAGAGAACAATGGGCACAGTTAAGATGCGGGAATGTGGGAAAAGCGGGAAATAAATGTTTTAAGAACACAATATGTCAATTATGCAAAAAAGGAGGAGGAAAACATTTTCCATATATTCAAATGCAAAAGCGCTATTCAGGTATTAGAGAAAAAATGCGTGGAAGAGGTAAACGTTTGGGCTGGTGGAAAGGAAGGGAGGGATTTTCAAGAATTAGTATTTCAAACTTAGAGTGGAAAACCGAACCTCGTCCTCTGCGAGTATGCTAGGGGCTTTGAAAAAGAAGCAAGAGGAAAGAAAAATGCGAGTGATTTGTAGAGTATACATGGATGAATATATATATATATATATATATATAACATCTTTTATGATTAGTAAAATAATAAATTATTATAATTATAATTAAATGAAAAAGTAATTATTTACTCGAAGAACCGCTGTGAAAAGATTTTCTTCCCGAACGGCATCACTCGGAGGCCAAGGAACTAATTTTTCCGAATTCAAATGTTTGGTTTACGTGAAGATATCGAGCTGTGTGTGGGGGGGGGGGAGTTATTTCGCGTTGTTTCGCAAAGCGCGAGATACCCCACCCCCCTGTACCTACATATTTGTACCTACATATAGGACTCTGCGGCGCACTATAAGGATCGTCTCATCACTCTTATGTATCCTTTGTATTTTGTAAATAATTTGAATATCTGATACAGTAATAAATATATTATGTACTTATGTAATTATGTAACTCTATATCTAAAATTTTGTTCAGCGTGCTTGTTTTTAGAAGTGTTAATTTACTCAATTATTTTTTGCGTTAATAGACTTGATACACGTGTAGGATCACGATGAACCTAATATTATTTTGTGGCTGAAATAGCGTTATATTAGAGATCATTGGCTTTTGTGCTGAAAACAATTCGTAGAAGTTCTATTTAATAATAGTGAAACGGCGAAATCTAAGAAAGGGGAATCGAAGAAAGCAGTTAAAAAGGTAAGCACTTACTATATAGTGTTTTACAATAATTATTTATTTTTAATCCATATTGAAAATAATTCAATACGAATGATTGTAATCAATCTTTTGAAAATTTTGGAAGATAACCCTTCATATAATCACAAAGAATAAGTTAAAAATAGTGCAATATTATAATTAATAATAATTTTAAAAAGCTGGTTTAATACACGGAGAAAAATGGATGTTCAAACTTAACATCTACCATACATGTGCAGGGTTATCATACGTTATGTTTAAATATAGTACAACAATCTAGATGAATAAAGTTAGCATCTGTAGATCTTAAGAAGTGAGATGTTAGTCTAACATCCAAAAAGTTCAACTGAAATATCTGAGATATTACATGTATGGTTATGTCAAATAACACCTGTCAATATTTGAGTTTACTTAGTTGTGGTCATTTAAGGAATTAATTGATAACTTATTCGTAAATTTAAAATTAAACTTCAATATTCATACACGAAAGAAAGACAGATAAAAGGTATGAAATATCGATCAGATGATACATTCAGTCGTTATGATCAATATTTTTAATTCAAAATAAAAACGGGAGTAAGCAATCGGAGAATGAATGATGTGTAGCCTGAATTTTAAATTCTATCTATTTTAAGTTACTGCAACTTAAATTTTATTTTAAATTTATAAACCATTTTTTCAAATGTGCTAAGTCAATAAACCTGAAACTTAAAATTATTGTTGCCTCCTATAGGCAGAAAAACATTGTTATCCAATTTTATTTAAGGATAGCTATAATTTTGATCCTTTGGAAATGTTTTAAAATTGTAATATTCCATAATTGTAATATTGAAAATATATAGCCGTCAAATATAGTCGTGAAATTCCAATGCGCGATTTTTTCTCCGTGTGGTACAAAAGATATTTACATTGTCTTATATCGAAGTTAAGTTTTACATTTTTAATGTTAACTTTATTTTTTATTTCTTTGTAAAGACACTTTTATTTCATTATTGAATAGAAAATTTCAAAAATTTTCAATAAATTCTAAAGGAGTTATGAAATCTATCTATCCTTTTTAATAAAAAGTAATAATATGCGGCAAGTATGAATTATTGTTATAATACCTTAATTTCTTTACTTAAATGAGACTTAAAAAATTTTATTCAAATAGTTATTATGTATATTTTCTAAATTAAGGTACTTTTAAGTTATAGTTTTATACTATATTTTGAACGATTTTCGTCGATCGAAGGTTATGAAATCAAATTATTGTTAGCAAGTATTTTTTTTACATGTAATTTAAAAATAGATATTTTGACACTCAAGTGGTGTACATTTTACTTGATAACATTAAATAAAAAAATTAAAAAATTTACAATAACATTTATCTACTGAATCAAAATTCATAAATATTGTTAAGCAAAACTCGAGAAGTTAAAATATTCATAAGATAAATATTTTTGTTACTGCATAATCTAAGTTTAAAAGTGCGTCTTTCATTATAATTGAAATTTTCTAATTTATAATATTTATGATGGTTTAAATATATAAACAAATTTAGAAAATCACAGTGAGTTTTCATTATTTCCGCCCAGCCTATCTGGCCCAGCGCTATACGCCCAGTACTTTTCTCCACTTTTCTATTATGAACTGTTTTATATGAATATCTATAGATCCACGCGCTCTATATTAAACATACATGTATAAACAACGCTTAAACCCAGACAGTAAGCGGCTGACAGCGTAAAACACACGATTTTAACTTGATATTTATTTATAGTTCTTGGCATAGTCCACCAATAATACTTTTTTTACGGCAAATGATTATTATAGTTTTTTCTTGGAATAAAACAGTTTAATTAAAAGTTTTAACGAATACGGTCTTTTTCACGGCTTTTTCAAAAATAAGCTTTTTTCCACGGGTTTTTCATGAGTAAGATCTCTTTTTACGGTGCTTATAGGAATAAGGATTTTTTTCTCAGAATTTACCGAAATATTTTTTTTTTCACCCAAATACTTTTTTTGCCTTTTACTGAGATGTATTCTTTTTCACGGTGTTTTAAAACAATGTATTTTTTCACAGCGACCTAATAAAAATTTTATTTTTTACGGCGTCTTTGAAAAAGGTTTTTCTTCATAGCTTTATTTAACAGGTTGTTTTTATAAGCACCGGCGATATACTTTAGTTAAGAATCGTTCGATTTAGATTTGATTTCCTAGTTATTTATTGGTGTAGAAGGGTAAGATTAGGAATAATAAACTATGAGATATATTTATTTGTGACAAAACTAACTAAATCGGACAATAGTTTTTGTACATAAAATTATAATGCTTACATTAAATTTGCATCTAATACATCCGAAATGTCATCATAGCAGTGTGTCTATTTTAGATTTTGAAACATTTAAAAATCTGTCAGCTTCATATTTTATAAGATAGAAATCTCACAATGACGTGCTTTGCTTAAAAATGATTCTAGAATCTAAACAAATTTATAGCAATCACGTATAATATATATAAAATTATATTCTTTTTATGAAGATTGCCCCAAAATTTACATCCCACTTAGAAAATTAATTTAAATTAATCAAATAAATGTTAGACATCTCAATTTCAATTACATGAATTTACTCACAAGTATCGACCGTATTTTAGTATTAATCAGAAAGGAATAATAAAACCGATCTCCAAGTATGTGACTTGGCAGGAACTACGGCAACGTGTTACTCGAATTTTTTAAAAATTGTTTTTGTTTTTTTGAAATGCAAAGTGAATATTTGGCAAAATTTTCGGGAGATATCAAGACCCGATATATAAAAAAATGGAAAAAATAGAAATCTTTTATCCGTATGCTCTTACAGATCTGGTTTTTGTGAAAATGTGAGTTTAGTGCCCTCGGTCCCTATAGTGAATACAGTGTAATATTTTATTCAATCTCACAGTTTTTACATCGCAAAACAAGTAAACACATATACAAATTTGGAAGCTTATAAATTTTATGAAGCTGGTTTTGTGGTGAAAGTGAAGTGCAAGCAGTTAAATGGTACTTTTCTGCTTCTATGTAAAGTTAGTTTACACGGAGAAAAATGTATGGTCAAAGTTATATGGTCAAAATTTAGAGAGCCAGCAAGTCTTTCTACATGGTCGAACGGTCCTTTCAAACTTTTTTCGACATGGTTAAAAAGACTTTTATTATATCGTCAGTCTGACTTTTATAAGAACATCAGACTTACTATTAGGGATAACTAAGGTATCCTTTACGGTATGGTCAATACGCACATATTGTTTTCACTCATTTCGACCATCCACAAAGGAGCAGATAGGCCATTGCGTATGGTCAATTGCTTGATTTTTGCGCGTCAATCATGCGCGTGAAAATTTAAAGGGTATCGCTAATTGGCTCCAATTAGCATAACGGGCTCGTGGATCGCGTGGCGATATTTATTTTAAAAAAAAGTTTTTCCCAACGTTTTCGGTTGAAGTGAGTGAAATTATCAAGGATACATTGAAAATATCACATTCTGTAAGTACCTGTTTTAAGTACATAATTGTAATCTTAATATTTTCCGTAAGTAATGTGAGATTTAAGACATTTCATTCTAGTTTTTTTTTAGGTTAATGTAAGTTTAAAATAGATTTGAATGATTTAAATAATCACTATTAATTCTAGCATTAATCGATTTAGGATAAACTGCAATCGGATTCATTAATTTAAGATTAATCTTTATTTTTCAGTTCAGACATCTACTCCTGAGATTTGCGGAGAGACAGATGGCAGGGGCAAGGTCAACGCTCTCGTCCTCCTACATCCAGTTGATGGAGAGCTGGAACTGTAGTGCAAAAACTATCAATACATTTATGGGTAATTAGTAATTATTAAATAATTATTTTGTAGACCTGCTCTATTACTAAATTGCTTAATTAAACTTTTATGTAGTTTGTCGAAAATTAGTCTTTTTTTGTATGAAAGTAATCTTCTCATTAAAAAGGCAACTATTTGTTAATGTTTTAAACTGTAAATTTTACTATTTGGACAATTCGATTGGAAAGTCAACTATGTGGTAGAAAATTCAAGTTTTTTGTAAGAAAGTAGTTTTTTTATTAAAAATATAATTTTTGAAATAAAAAATGATTTTTAAAAATAAAAATGTACCTAATCCATATTTGTTTAAAAAGTAAATAATTTGTTTCGAAAGTCAACTATGAAGTAAAAAATTCAACTTCATGTAAAACATAAGTTCTTTATTAAAAATAATGTTTTGATTGAAAAATTATTATTTTTTTAAATAAAAATTTACGTGTTTCATTGTTGCCTAAAAATTAATTTTTTAATTTATAAATTGAACTATGTGTACAAAATGTATGCAGTTTTCTACCAATTGTTTTGTAGAATATACATAATTTTGTTTGAAAGTCCATGTCTTTGATTGTAAATTTACTTTTTAAATGAGAATTTAACTACTTCATTTTTGTTGAATTGTAATTTCTTTCAAATTAATTTTTTTTGTGAAAGATTTATAATTATAGTAGAAAATTCAAATGTGACTTTGGTGCTTATCAATCAAAGTTTAGTCCTATGTTGGTCATAGTGAACTACATTAATTCACCAAACTATAGGTTTATTATCAACCGGTTATCAATCTACAGGGGCTTGAAGTTTTCACTTTTTCACGCGTTTCTTCACATTCACGTTAGTTTAATTTCTTTTAGGATGGTCCGATTGAACTTTTTAAAAAGTGTTTTGAAAAGCTCTTTTAATATAATTTCAGACTATTATAAGGCTATATTTCAAAAAAAGTTTAAACCAATTTTTTTTTATAAAATAAAAATTGAAATTGATTCTTTCGAAAAAAAGCATATTTAAAAAAACCTTTTTTTTTCATTTAAAGAAATAGCTTTTTTAAACTCTTTGAAATCATGCAGAATAAAAAAGTGAGACAGACATGTTTTCTTGGTCAAATTAAAATTTTTACGTTCATTATGAATGAAATAAAAAGTTTTAGATGAAATATATAACGTAATTTATATATTTCTGCATAGGTAATCATCTACATGATTTCAAAGAGTATAAAAAAAGCAATGTTTTAAAATAGAATTTTCTTTAAATATGTTTTTTTAAAGATAATCAATTTCAATTTTTTACTTTACAACATTTTTTTCAATTAAAAAATATATCTTTACAATATTCTTAAACACTTTAATAAAAGTCCAATCGGTAAAAGAAGTAACACTAACGTGAACGTGTAGAAACACGTGAAAAAATGAAAACCTTGGGCCCCTGTATATTGACAACCAGTTCATTAATGAACCTATCGTTTGGTGGATTAGTGTAGGTCTGCTAGGATTATAAACCAGCCAAATTTCAAAACCATAAAAACAATTAAATTTCATTGATAACACGTGACCTATCCTGACTTATCATACCGAATTATTTTTAATTTATTTATCGCACCCTGACCGTAGAACTGCTACATTGAATTTCAGAAAACGAGGTCGATGATGAGTCCTTTAGACTCCTCAGCGATAACGATATACGAGACATGATTACCTTGGCGGGGCCTCGCAGTAAATTTATGAAAAATTATACAGCCTATTTAGATTCGGTACACTAAATTTTTTTCCTGAGTCGTTACCAAAAATTTGTGAAAATTAATACCCAATTGTTGCATTCATTTACATTTTCTTTGTTTTAGTATTAAAATTAATCATTAAAATTGTCATAGGTCAATAATTACGCCAGTAACATTTCCTCAAATCAAAATAATGAAACCAAAATTAAGAAGTAATAATTTTAAGTATGATGAACGCGATTAATGTTTATGCAAATTATTTCTGTTAACCCATTAACGACCAAAGCTATCAATTTTATAGCATGAGTTTGACTGCAAAATTTATGGGTATAACAAAACAATAAATAGATTAAAAGGACTGTTCTTCATGTTTTTGGGTGAGCTAAATTCAAATCCGTTGTCAAAATTCGAATATTTTGACATCAAAAACATCAAAAACTTGAAAGTTTAAAAAAAAGTTCTATCGTATGAAAATATATTGAAATTAACCATAGAACATTATGAAATTTTTTAGATTTTTTAGAAAAAATGTTTGATTTTTCAAAAAATCAAAAAATTGAAATTTGCAAAAGAAATTTTGCATGAAGTTTGATCAATTATTTCCGAAAATCTATAGGCTTTAGTACAAACTTTCCAAGAATAAAAATATTTTAGAATTAGTCAAAGAATATTCTTGAATTTTTTCAGATTTTTTGCAAATTTTGGATTTTTTGAAAAATCAACAATTTTTTCTAAAAAATCTGAAAAATTGCAGTGTTTTATGCCTGAAAAAATTATAAAAATAAAACATTAAATATTTTTCACTATTTTTGTATGCAAAAACCGTCATATTTAATTTTGAAAGAAAAATATTCGAATTTTGACCACGTATTCCAATTTAGCTCACCCAAAAACATAAGAAACAGTACTTTTGATTTATTTATTGTTTTTTTGTACCCATAAATTTTGCGGTCAAACTCATGTTATAAAATTGATAGCTTTGGATGTTAATGGGTTAATATCGATAATCTAAAAATTATAATTACCGTTAAATGTTGCTCGTCAATATCGTTCAAATTTCACATTTTTTTAGTAGCTATAGCCTTATTAAAGAATATGCAAGAGTATAATTCCCACTTCAAAATTTACCCACCTACTCATGAAATCTATTTTTTTTTAAGATTAAGTTGCAGCCAACTGAAACGTATGTTTCTCCTGCGCACGCAGTAGATTTAGAACAAAATAAGTGTAAGATTTTTTAAAATATTTTTTCTTGAAGTCATTTTTATTTATTTAACATGCATAATGC
>NC_046661.1:20320518-20324381 GCF_010883055.1 Belonocnema kinseyi
ACATTTTCAACAAATAGTAATCAATGTTTTCAGAATAAACTCACAAATCCTCCAAAAAGCAGCTGCGGAAATTGTGCTAGAATATCCGAACGAGAAGGCGTCGGTGTATTTTGTACCCGGAAAACCGAAGACGAAACAGAGTAGCAGAACATTAAGTAGCGGAAAGCTATTCAATAGGTACCAGAAAATACAAAGAAAACTTGGTGGCTTAGTCGTCGAACACGATTCCGATTATGTACCAAATGTTGAGAATGTAGAAGGTATGTTCCCAGAAAAAAAAAAAAATTTTATGAATTGCAGGGCTCAGATCGTGCAACTTTTTCGGCTGTTTTAAAAAAATTCGACTAATCGACTTTTTTATAATCTTCTCAGAAGTTCGATATACTTGGTTATCATTTTCATCACAATGAAACTTTTAAAATTGAAATTCAGAACTCAAAAAATTGTGATATTCTAATTAACCTAATTATATATCTTCCCTAATAAACTTCCTCTTTCTCATGTTTTTAGGTTATATATGAACCTAATTAATAGAATAGAATAAGAAATTTAAACAATTTTTGACTGAAAATTTAATACTCTTTGTTTGAATATTCCAACATTTAGTCTAAATTTAATTATTTTATTGAAAATTAAATTGTTTTATTGAATATTTCCTTTTTTGGATGAACAAGTAATACTTTTAGATTAAACATTGTTTTTTCATCATAGGAAAGTATACTTTTTGTGTTGAAAATCTATCTTTCTTTGTTTAAAAGTAATTTTTTGTAGAAAATTGAACATTATTCTCAACAATTTGTCTTTTTGGCATGAGGATTCAACTATTTAGTTGAAAGTTAATCTATTTCGTGGGAAATACATTTTTTTATTTAAAGTTACACTATTTGGTTGTTAATGCTACTGTTTTGTAACCAACTATTATTTTTCATAAAATTCATTATTTGGGTAAACATTTATTTTACTATTTTTCGTTGAAACTTAACAATTGTTGAAAATTTAAATTTTGAGGTTGATATTTCAAATATATTTCAAAAAATTCATCTTTATGGTTCAAAAATTCAATTATTTCGTTAAAGGTAAATACATATTTTTTTATTCAACCACTTGATTGAAAATTAATCTTTCAGTTGAGGAATTCAACAGATTTCTAAATTATTAAAAATTTTCAATTTAAAACTCAACTCTCCTGTTAAAAATGTGTCTTATGGTTGAAAATTTATTTCATCTGGTTGAAAGTTAAACTATTTTGTTGCAAATGCAATATACTGGGACTTGAGATCTTATGCAATCCAAGCGACTTTCTTTATAATATTACACTCCGTATTTTTGAAAGCCTTCTAGTTAATTCTAGCCCTAAAATAAAAATGAAAACAACCGTATAGCTACTTTTTATTCTATTAAAGATTCCGTTCTCCTACCTGACGAAAATTCAACAGCGGCTTATAAGTATTTACAACACAACGTAGGCACTTTTGAAGAGCAAAAGGAAAACTGGCGATCATGTATTTCCGAGCGAGCAGAATTTTTGAGGACAAACGATATATTTGATTACATCAAGCTCTTTCCGGCTTTGCGAGTACAGTTTGGATACAAACTGCTTTTGCAAGATTTTGATGAAAAGTACAAAAAAAAAGAAATGCATTGTATGGTATACAGTGTGGAATCATCTTGCATCAGCAGTTTTAAAGATTGGCATCAGGAAAGGACATTTCCCAGAAACTGCCCTTGCTGATTCAAATGGTATGTAAAATACATAATATTTAAAATTTTATGAAAGTTTTTCAATCTATTTCTTATATTTATCAATGAGAATATTGATTGAAATTTCAGTAACTTTGTTTTGACGAATTCTATTTTTATATTGCTCTATACTAAATATATTTTATTTTAATCTTTTATATTTAAGAGTGTTCACTTTTGAACTTTTAAATTTTACTGAATAATTTAATTCTGAATAATGTCAATTTAAATCTACTATAATCTTTTCAAATCATTACCAGTATTTTTAAATCTGTACAGTTTATTGAAACTTATTAATCACGCATTAATTAACAAACGCCTAATCTTTTTATGCTTGCAGACGCTATTGTAGTTAAATACTTCCCAACAATCTTCCATCCAGGCACGGTTCGGAATAAGTCAACAAAGACCAACTGTCGACCATCGAGCACTGAATTAAGAGAGGCATTTTTCCTGCACGTTAGGGTAGGTTGATATTGAAATTAATAATGATAATTGAATGGAGCTTTAGTTTTATAATTTTTACATTTTTATCATCTCTAATAAAGGAAAGTGAAAACTTTTAAAAGAACTTTCTTCAAAAGTAAAAAAGATAAAAATTAAAATCTTTTAAAGATCGAAATGAAATATACACTTTCCTGTGATAATTTTTTTGTACCAAAATCACAACACAAAAAAGCTCCCAAATCAAAATTAGATTTCCAACTGCCTTATTTCCTGCTCAATACAGTCACACTTTTTCCTTAGTCTTCTCCTTATTTTTCATACTATAATAGAGACATTACGGATTATTCATAGGAAAACTAACAGTATGAACAATGAAATTTCATATTGATTACAGCGAACGTAATACCTGAAAATAAAAATATAGAAAATTTATCTTTCGGTAGAAAAATCTTTTTTTTTTTTAGTTCTTTAAAGTTCACTTTTTATATTTGAAAGTTAATATTTTTTATTGAAATGTCTACTATTATATTTTTGGTGTTTAGTTCAAAATTCTACAAATTGTTTGAAAGTTTATTTAGTTTATTGAAAATTAAACTAGGTTCTTAAAAAGTCATCTTTTCTGTTTAAAATGAATCTCTTGGTTAAAAAAATCTATTTCGATTGATGTTTACTTCCTTTAATCAAAAACAAAACAAATGTATTATATTTCTTTTCCAGAATTAATCTGAATTTAACTATTTTGTTAAAAAGTCTTATTTTTTGTCGAATATTGATACTTTTTGGATTGAAAATTCTCTGTTACTTTAAAAATCGTCTTTTTGGGTGGAAAATTCAACTATTTGATGAAAAAAATATCACCTTTTGGCTAAAACTTCATCTCTTGGTGAAAAATTCTACTATTTGCTTGAAATTTTAACTGTTTTGTTTAAAAGTCATCTTCTTTGGTTAAAAATTGATTCTTTTTGATTGAAAGCTAATTTTTTTTTTTGAAAAAATTATATTGCTATTTTATAATTAATCTAAATTTAACTATTTTCTTGGTTGAAGTTTAATCTTTTTTGTTTGAAAATTCGATCATTTGGTTCAAGATTTGTCGATTAAGAAAGTGTAATAAAAACTGTATTTGGTGTGGAAGTTGAAATTTTGAATAAAATTGTACTTTTTCAACGGAAAAAAGGTGACAAAAGATGAAAACCCCAAAATAGGAAAAAAGGTGACAAATTCCTAAAATAGGTGACAAAAGGTAACAAAAATGAGAATAGGTGACAAAAGGTGAATAGGTGACACTCTGTGATGACTGGGTCAATAATCCACTCTATGGAAAAATTGGTCTTTTTCTCTTTTCTGTTTGAAACGAAAACTTTTTTGAGAAAAACCTAATCGAATTTTTCCGGCAATAATGTATAATCTATTTTGTAGAAGTTGACCGAATTGGATAAAGAACTTGAACGCCGAGCGAATACAACTTCTGAACGAGGAGATACACTCCAGCCATTTATTGTCGCTATTGGTAATACGCTAGAGACAATAGAATCTATTTACATTTACGTTGATAGCATGAGGTATTTGATGGACAGTATCGTGCAAGCCGTAGACGTATGCTTTAAAGTTTACCAAGCACTAAACGCTGCGTACCCCATTACTGGCCAACAAATTTGGAATTTTATTCAGCGTTA
>NC_046661.1:20324481-20327303 GCF_010883055.1 Belonocnema kinseyi
CGATAAAACAACAACTTATACTTTGCAATCGACTACTTTTAAACAATGGTTTTGATTCGGAGTTTGAAAGTGGCCGTTTAAGAGATTTTAGTGCAGAAACTGCTGATGCTTTAACCAGTTTAACTGATTACGTTGCGGATGATTATCTAGCGACAGACATGGTAAAAATCTACAATACGCAATATAAATGTGAATATATGGTAAGTATTGATGGAGATGATATGTTCCCAGCCTTTGCTCAAATTAAAGAAATTTTTATTTCCTGCAATGATAATGATATTTTATTTTTATGTAATACTTTTAAAACCGTATCATTTTGGGAACACATTTTTGCTCACGAAGTTAGGAAAACATCTAAACAAATTTTCATTAGACAATCAGAGCTTGTGAATCATCGACCAGTTCTCATATATGAAGACTCAGGAAAGCTATTTACTGTTAGGCAAAGTGCAGTTCAGTAATATCGTATAAGGTCTATATAATAAGTTGTATTAAATAAAAAAAACTATGCTTTTATATCTAAAGTATTTATCGAGTTTTAACCCTCTCATAATTAATTTATCATTTGTTTTATCACAATTATATTTTATACTTCATTAATTCATAATTTATGTAATGTTTTCGAATACTATGGTCAATATTTGTTACTCTATATCTCAATTCGTATGAAGTTATACTAATTGCATAGTGCGATGACTTTGATTAATTATGATGAATAGATTTAAATCTTTGCCAATCATCAGGGAAAAAACTACTAATTCGTAGAAAAAGCTTTAACATTAAATTCATAAATAATTATTTCTTATTAATTACATTTTTAAAGATTTTTATACGCATCAGTTATTTTTAAATTTAAGATTATTATCGGAATGCCTACTCTAAATCAATCGATAAAGGACTTCCTACTATTTATTTAGTAACACCTCATGCCAGTTCAGATATAGAGAATCAAAAAAATGGTTAAAAATAATTTAAAAATATGTATTTGACTATTATAAATAGTCCTTTCCACCATCTCAGATTTTAGAATCAACCCTTTGTGATAACCGAATTTTCCTTTCTTGAATATCTATATTGACACTTCGAAATAATCAAGTCGACCCTTTAAAAATGATCGAATCGCCCATACGAAATGACTACATCAAAATTCTGAGATAATCGAATCGACCATCAAATACGACACAGTCGAATGTCTGCAAAAATCAGATCGACCATCTGAGATTTCCAAACCGACCCTTCACAATGATCCGTTCAGCCAGCTTCAGATGACCGAGAAGACGATTTGAGACAATCGAGACGTCTTTCTCAGATTGTCGATTTAGACGTCTTATTTTTATTTTCTAGAGATAGCCGCTTTAGCCATATCCAAGAGCTGTCCTATAGTCGACCCTGCAATATGATCTGTCTGCACATTTATATGGACAAACAGACCTTCCATTTTTCTCCGTGTAGCAACACAGTATTTTTAGTTTTAAGTAAGTATTTTTATTTATAACTTATTATTCTTTATGTGTATGAACATGAACATTAAAGTAATATTCCTATGAAGCATTGCATTTGTCTCAATTAACGTTATCAAATTCCATTGATGATTTAAAAACGCGATGGCAGTTTATTGAGACTTTGGGGTTAGGAGTAGTCTCTGACAAGAGCGATCTGCTAGCACATTTAACAACTCAAGTGATAGCATTAAAAACTTGTAAGATTGCATTCTTCTTTCCCATTAAATGTAAATAAGTGATATTTTTACAAAAAAAACAATAAAAAATTATAAATGTCTATTACTACAAATTACGAAAATGTGCTACTAAAAAAACTACGAAAATTCAAGATTTTTCTTAATACAAGAAAGCTACAAAATACCAATTTCAAAAATCTCTACCTTATCCGGATGTTTTCATTTTCCCTGAACAAGAAGATAAATTTTCTATCAAAAAGGACAAAGTTTCAACAAAATACAATAAGAAAAATCTTATATTTTCGTAAAGTTTTTTGTCTTACATTTTCGTAATTTGTCATAAAAAAATATAAATTTTTTATAGATTCCTGGCTACTGAAACACTCGAACTTAACTTCAGTATTAGGGGTAAGCAAAATGCATCAAATCTTATCTATCTCGAGTACTCACTCCTGAAAGCCCGGATTAAAAAATCACAAGAGAAAAACTTTCGTGAAGAGCTCCTCGATAAGAGCATGCACGGTATCTTCCACAGAAATGTGAAGGATCAGTCAATGCCTTGTGAGCTAACGTTTGCTTTCCTTAAATCGCCGCATATACTGAAACTTTATATTCTCGACAATTGTTTCTGTTGCTCACTCGAGGCTTGACAAGGTCCTTCTTGACTTCGAGAAGCGAACCATGTTCGTTATCGAATTATTGGCACCAGCTGACAAAAACATCATAGCCAATGAGAATAAAAAGAAAGAGAGGTATCGAAACATTATGAGAGAGTTGCAACGATTGTACCCGGAATATTCTGTTAAGCTGATCGTCCTTATCATCGACGTTTTGGAGGTACCAAGCTTTCACTCGCTAATGGTCTAAAAAGCGTCCCTGCGTGTCAACAATATGCTAAAACACTTGCGGGAAAAATTCAGAAGGCGGTATTCCTTGGGTCGCTCCGTGTTCTTAGGGTGCACGAGGCATTTGCTGGATCGTCGTATTGATTACGCTACAGACTGTAACCACCTATCTCACGGTCGTGAGACGTGGTTGTGGTTGAAATTTTACCGCGATTTCACTGGGAGCGGGTGCAATTTTTCAGATTAGCACCCGCTCCCGGCGAAATCCTGCGGTTGCCCTTATGACAAAATTTTAATTA
>NC_046661.1:20327403-20358564 GCF_010883055.1 Belonocnema kinseyi
GTCAGGCCTCGAGTGAGCAACAGAAACAATTGTCGAGAATATAAAGTTCCAGTGTATGCGGCACTTCCCATTCTCGACAATTGACTCAATTTCCCTAGGAGCGTTTAGAGGAGTGGTATTAAGGTTAATGCCGTAAGAGTGACGGAGATGGTAATAAAGCATTCTTAATGCCGCATTGTGCCTTTGGATGTAGGTCGTTCCCGCATGAGTTGGACAACTAGATAGTATGTGAGCTAAATGCTCGGGGTGTGCATGGCACACCCTGCAGCTATCATCGGGAATGTCTTGGCTCAAAACGTGGCGACGGTATGTTAAGGTGGAAATGACACCGTCTTGGCATGCCAAAATGAAACCCTCCGTACCAGACTTCAATCCAGCTGATTTAGGGAAAGCAAAAGTTAGCTCACATGACATTGACTGATCCTCCACATTTCTGTGGAAGATACCGTGCATCCTCTTATCGAGGAGCTGTTCACGAAAGTTTTTCTCTTGTGCTTTCTTAATCCGGGCTTTCAGGAGTGAGTACTCGAGATAGGTAAGATTTTATGCATTTTGCTCACCTCTAATACTAAAGTTAAGTCCAAGTGCTTCAGCAGCCTCCTCCGCTTTTGTTCATGTGCATAACCTTCTTGTCCCGATATCAAGGGATCTGAGCTCGTTCTTCCTCCATGAAACTACTCCAAATGGATAGACTACTACCGGGACGGCAAGCATGTTCGTTGCAGATACTTTGTTTCTCACCGACAGTTCGGAAGACCAAATTTGCCAGATGAGACGTTTGTATTTGCTTCGTAGAGTATCCTTTGTAGATGTAACATCCTGAATGCGGCTCTGTGATACGCCCAGGTACGTATAAGTCTCTCCAGCGCAAAGGTGTCGCATAGCGCTTCTATCAACGAGCTCAGGGTGTTCAGGGATGCCATTAAGTTTTCCTCGCTTCAAATAAACCTTGGCGCATTCGTCTAACCCAAATTCCATTCCAATTTCCCTAGTATATCGTTCGACAATCCCTAGAGCTAGAGCATTCGTCTTTTGGCCTTATGATCAACCGTTGGTTTTGTTCTACGCTTCGCATCGGCCAAAGCTCTGTCTGCATTATACACGCAATAATTGATAGCTTCAGAGAAACCTTGGTGTTGATGTTTCTCCGGGTCGTAAAGCATCGCTCTTCATCTATTGGATGCCTGCCCGCGGTTGCTCTTAGTGTCGCCTCTCTTTCTCTGTTGCCGACTTGTTCTAGCTGTGGTAGAGTAGGCGTTCCGCTTACATAGCACCTTTTTTGGAATAGTTCGGATGGTTTCGCAGACGTTGATGCGAAAATTGCGATAGCTCCGGGTGTTTCTCGCACCACAGAGCATGCAGCCGTGCCATGTAATCCCGTCCAGGGGCCACACTCGCATCGTCGAAAGTCGTGATTAAGTCGCTCCGCCCACCTAAAGGTCCTGAGATGAACCGAGAACCGCACTTACTACAACTTAGTGCAACTATGTTTGGTGTTGTCTTTGTTGTTTCCACGAGAAGCTAGGAAAAGGGGTTCGTCCATCCTTGTACAACACGGCACCGTTTTCACACCTCTGCTTGGGGGTTAATTCCCTCGGGACCACCCCTGGACAATTGTCCGCGACTGCCCATTTATCTCAAAGACAGAGCTCAGGGGTGGCTATAAGCCAGGCCTGTCCAGAGAGGGGCCTTCGACTCAAACACCACATGTTTGATCCTTTAGCATCGACATAACTGCACGAAAAGCGATTTGGGACTTAAACCACACCACCAACCTCGAATCGCGGTCGGAAAGGCTTCGTGGTTGTTCGTCGCGCGTGCCGCGTGACGTACATGACAGAATTCAGTACCACAGATAAGTTTTGAAGCAGGTGCTTTAGGGCGACTAATTTGAAATGCAATATTTTTATTTTTACGTTGTAAAATGCAACTCGATCGAAAAAGAAATGTTTACTGATATCCTGAGCTTGAAAAATTATATTTTTTTACGACAGCACTATGATTTCCTCAATATTGCAATAATTTCAAAATATGAATAGTTAATATATTATTACATTTTACTTTACAATAATAAATATAGGAAATGTATAAGCGCCATAACTGTAAATAGATGTGTTGCAAGATCCTGATTTCAAATAATTTTGACATTTTCTTTGTAAAGTGTAAGCTAATATTGAAAAAATGTTGAAATCATTGCCCTTCAATATTTATAAAAGTTGATATATTGAATGTGAATTTATTGCAATACAGTAATATAGTGTAGATAATGTAATTGCCTCTTTTATTTTTATTATAGGGGAATTAAGTAGTTCAACGAATAATGCATTCAAATTCTCCATTGCAATAAACTGGTAAAGTTGAAAATTTCGCTGAGTTTTCTCTCACAAAAACGAGTTATGCAATTAATCGAAGATTTATTTACAACTTTCTTCAAACAAAATATTATATACATCCCCTATTTGTAAAACTTATGCATTCTTTTACTGTTAATATATTAATCATTTAAATTCCAAATTACTTCATTTTCATTTTAAATTGAGTCGCCCTACACACTGAGAGACTGGTGGTAGAACTCAAACATGCGGTGATTGAGTCGAACTCCCCTCTCTGAACAGACCTACTATAATCAATGCTGTTAGGTGGCGCAAAATTAGTATGCGCGAAATTTCATAACACTTTGCGATTATCGCTCCAAGTGAAAATTTTCAGTTTTAAGAAAATAAGAATAAATTACCTTTTATTTATTGCAATTCGGATCCTACGTTAAATTTTCTGTAAGAAGCTAACGGAATAATTTCAATAGCTGGTTTTGCAGCGTTAAAATTTTTTTAAATACAATACCTGTCATTAACATAGACTGAAGGAGCTTTCAAGCGCATCTTCTTTCAGTAGCAGATGGATGAGCTTGAAGCCGCTTTGAGCAGAAGTTATGACATTTTTTTTTAAATTTTTAACGGTGCAAAACAAACTATTGTAATTATTCCGTGACACTCTAATGGCAAATTTAACGTAGAATCCGAATTGCAACACGTTTAATGTCCTTACTGATGTTTTTTACGCTCTCATCCTAATAAGAAGGTATTGATTTTATGTAAAATTTCGTTTTGTCGATTTTCATCAAATCTCCACGTTTTGATACCTACTGAGTCAAAAAAAAACAATTTTTACGAAGGTGTTTGTCTGTCTGCCTGTAGTCTGTATTCTGTAGTCACGATAAGTTTCGAAAAATTGATCAGATTGGATTCTGCTTTGGCACACTTTTTTTAGGCCTAAACAGAAAGAACAAGTTTGTAAACCAGCTATTTTGGATCAAAATTCAAAAAGTGAGCGCATTTTCAAAATTTTTGAAATCACATTTTTTGAAGATTTCAAAATTCTATCTACGGTTCTTCATACTAGTCAGAAACTCAAACAATTTATCCCTATGGCTTTTTTCCATGAAAAGAAAATGATCACAGACAATTTTCAAAAGCCAAAAAAATAAAATAAAATTAACATTTTAAGCCAAACAACGCATGACATGAAAAAAGTCAAACGAAGAAAAACTTTGATTTTTGAAGGCCCTAAGAGATTATCATAACAACTTTTTGAATTTACTCAAAAAGTTGAAAATTCCAAATTTGCTCGTACCAAAAATTTCTGAAACCTCATTTTCGCAAGATTTTAAAATTCTATGTATGGTTATTCATATTTTTAAAAAATTCAAAAAATGTGTCCCTATGACTTTTTTCTATGGAAAGAAAATGATCACAGTTAGAGCATTTTCAAAATAAAAAAATAAAAAAAACTAAAACGAAAATTTTAAGCCAAACAACGCATGATATGAAAAAAAGTCAAGAGAAGAAAAACGTTGATTTTTGAAGGCCCTACGAGATTATCATAACAAAATTTTTAATTTGGTCGAATAGTTGAAAATTAAAAATTTACTCGTACCGAACATTTTTGAAACCACATTTTTTCAAGATTTCAAAATTCTTTGTATAGTTATTTATAGTACTCAGAAACTCAATTTATTCTAATGAATTTTTTCTATAAAAAGAAACAACATTAAATATAAAAAAATATATAAATGTTGCACGACACAAGTTACGAAAAAAATGAGACAAAACTTTTATGCAAAAAAGACCTATAATTTTTGATAGGACACTTAGTTTTTGGACGTAGTTTTAGGTAGTTTTTGGACAAAAAAGACGAATATAGGACCCTATATAGGTTCCTGTATTAGACCCTATGCAGATGCTCAGTAGTTTTTCTTTAATAGTAAAAGCCAAGATTAAAAATAAAAAAAATTATAAAAACAAGGAAATAAGAATGAGTATGATTCAATTTTTATGCATATTATGAATTGTAATGATATAAACTGCTTGAAATGATACATGTTCCAGCGCAGCTTATAATACAATTTAAAGCAAAATACGAAACAAATATTAAAATAATCATGATAAATACAATTTGTGCTTCATTTTGCAATCTTTGAATAAGCAATCCTAGACATAGTTACACAAAAAATGTATAATATTTGATATAAACGTGTTGTGTAAATGGTAGAAGTGGACATCCTGGACAAAATCGAATGCGAAGCACGAGATAAGTGATGAGAATGTGTTCGTTAAAGCCGAAAGAGCTTTAACAAAAAATAATTCACAATCACAAAATTACACTGGTGGACGTTTTGAGTCTTAATTTTAAAATATTTGCGCAAGAATGTTCAAGAACATAAAGACCGAGTTAGTAGCGCGAGAACCAACAGTTGCTCGCCCTACTATCTGTCCAGAAAATATAGGCACCTCAATTTTTGTACAGATTTTCGTGAAAATCTCAGTGGAAACAAAATTCTAAAGATATGAGACGATGTGCGTATTACAGGTGAAGGTTTTGCCAATACTGATACGGAGTTTCAAAATGTTCACATGATTAGCGATTATTTCCTGGCGAAAGAAAGGTAAAAAGGACCATAATTATATTATCAATTCTGAATACTCAACTTTGAATAGCTCTCAGTCAGTGAAAATAAATTATTAAAATTCTGGTAAAAAGATATGGATTCGTTGATCCTTTCTGTGCAGAATGGTGAAATTTAGAGCCAAAAATAATTATTTGTTAATAAGTTGTGAACAAAAACGCAGGGAGGTGTCATCCCCGAAACTAAGGAACGTACAGAGATGATTCTTGAAGCAAATTACACATTTCTAGCTTCTGAAAGTGTTGCATGTATTTTCAATGAGCAAAAAGTTGCACTTAAATGTTTAAAAATTATTTTCTTCTAAGTAAAATACAAAAGACTTTAGGATAATCGAGGCGATTGTATCCTTTTTTTGTATCAGGATTTAGGGACAGTGTAAGCACCCTAAGTACGAAAATAGATCGTATTGCACGCGTAGCAGTAGCGCCAGCAAAGTGGCCTGCTAAGAATGCGGTTGCCTCGATTATCGTAGTCTTTTGTATTTTTCCAAGAAGAAAATAATGTTTTAAACATCCAAGGGCAACTTTTTGCTCGTTTAAAATACATACAACACTGCCAAACGCCAAAAATGTTTAATTTGCTTCAAGAATCATTTCTGTACCTTCCTTAGTTTCGGAAATGACACCTCCCTGCGTTTTTGTTAACAACTTATTAACAAATAATTTTTTTTGGCTCTAAATTTCACCATTCTGCACAGAAAGGATCAACGAAGCCATATCTTTTTTTCATAATTTTCATAATTTACTTTCAGTGACTTAGAGCTATTCAAAGTTGAGTATTCGGAAACGATAATATGATTATGGTACTTTTTCACCTTTCCTTCGCCAGGAAATCATCGCTAATCATGTGAACATTTTGAAATTCCGTATCAGTATTGGCAAAGCCTTCAACTGCAACATGCATCTTGTCTCATATTTTTAGATTTTTTCTCTGCTGAGATTTTCTTGAAAATCTGTACAAAAATTGAGGTGCTTATATTTTTTGGACAGATATTAGGCGCGCCCATAGCGCAACGAGAATGTGCCCGCATAACGGGCAGATTTTCTTAGTTTCTTTTAGCTTCTTGCCAATTGAAAAAAAACGGTTAAATATTAATAAATCGATAGGTTCTACGAATATTAGGTGATTGTTCTGTTACCATTAGGAAAGCGTCTATCATTTTTTTACAAATAAGTTTTAGTCTATCTTTCCGTGCGGATAAGAATTAAGCTACCTTCATTCACAGGAAATGTTCCGGAAAATAATAGGTTATTTAGTCCTACTGAAAACTTAGCTAAATGAAGTTAGCCTAACTGCTACCCGTCGCGTAAAGGTAGACAAATATTCCGGGAGCCATCGACCATTTAGAGATCTGGGGGGTTTAGCTGCGGCAGCCTTCCACACACGTAAAATTATAATAAAAAACAAAATATCGCAAAAGCTGAAACTTTTTTAACATCTTGTTTATGTTATAACGAATTTAAAAAACGTATCCAGCCGAATTTAGAGTGGGGGATTATGCCCCAGCTTTTCAGGTATAGATGTCAAAAATATACGGTGGGTAAACTGATAACGCAAAAGCTGAAATTTGGTGAACTAATAGTTAAGTGAATAAGTTCAACGAAAAAAATATTCAGCTTTATATTTAGTGAGCGAAAAGTGTCTAGCTGTTGCAGTCAAAGCAACAGCGTTTTTCTCTGCATCAGTTGGGCACTTTCGCCCCACTAAATACAATTCTGGATGTTTTTTTCGTTTAAGGGAAGATTCTGGTCATAATTTTCTAAAAAATCGAAAAAACTTTTTCTGCATATTTTGGTTGTAAATACTTCTAGAAATAGTGTAGAATTAATTTTAAATGTCTACAAGGTCGAGAACAAGGATAAAAGAGGCCAAAGCAGCTACAGCGCTCGAGCTGTCTTTCACGATAGAAAACTTTAAACTCGATTTTCTCTAAACTACATTTTTTGACACCTTCGACAAATTTCTTTGGAAACGAATAAACCAATTGACTTGAAATTTGGACAGCTCATTCTTCAAGTATGTCCCTATCGTGTGAAGTACGATCATGAGCAAATATTGTTCTTTAACAAAGTTATAAACAATTTAACTTGCAAAAATGAGGTCAAAAAGTTCAAAAGTCTGCCATTTTTTTCAAAAAAAAGTTTTGATTGTACTTCACATGATAGCCAAAACTATACAGATTGTAAATGTTTTTTATTTTTTGATTTCGGGTCAAACGTTCCCGAAATATTTGAGCGAAAGCTGAAAAGGAGAACATTTTTGAGGCCGCCATTTTGTAAACAAAAACAATAAAAAACAAAGAAAAACATTTTTTTTATTAGTTCAATCTCTATACTTTACACTGTAAAAAATGTGTAAGGAACAAATTATTTTTACTATTAACTAAAATTCTTTGAAAAATAAAAAAATAAGAGCATGGATGACCAGAATCTCCCATAAGTTATTCACTTAACTATTAGTTTACCAAATTTCAGCTTTTACGCTATCAGATTAACCAGCGTATATTTTTCACATCTTTACTTGAAAAGCTGGGGCATAATCCCCCACTCTAAATTCGGCTGGATACGTTTTTTCACTTCGTTATAACATAAACAACATGTTAAAAAAGTTTCAGCTTTTGCGGTATTAGTTTTTTAAAATGATTGCTTTACGTGTTTGGGAGGCTGCCACAGCTACACCTCCCGCTTATTTGTAATAAGTTGATACACGCTTTCTTACGGTAACGGAACAATAGCCTTATATTCGTAGAACCCATCGGAATGATAGCATATTTATTAGGCAAAACATTGTATAAAACTTTAATTTTTATAATTGTGAAAGTAAATTTTTCAATGGCTGAAATCGTTAAACAATTTTCACACCTTCTAACAAATGACTATATTTGTAGATTTAATTATTTTTTGAATTGTAAACAGAATAGTTTTAGGAAATATTTTTTCGACAAAATAAGCCATGATTGAATAAAATTAGACAACTTTTAAGACATTGGCAAGAAGTGATAGTCAGAAAAAATTTACATACAAAAACTGTTGTCAAAATTCGGAAGAAGGAACTTTTAAATTGTCACCAATTTTGACTTGGAGCAGGAATTTTTTAAACTCCTTTCTTCTAAATCCCAGTTTTAATTCTTTCAAAAAATTTCCGTTCCATGTTCAAAATTCCCGGTCCCAAGAAAAATTATATTTTCTTTACCAAAACCCCCTGTTCTAAAGTAAAACAATAATTATTTTCGCTCATATGTCCTGCAACTGTAGATAAAGTAAAAATTACTTCTCTAAATTGAGAAAAATTACTAAAATAATGAAAACTTGAATTTTGCTAGGATCAGAAGTAAATTCCCGGCTTTTAAATTCAATTCACGGTCAATTTACGGCCTTTCTTGGTTTCCCGTTCAATTCGCCACCCTGACAATCCTTAAAAGACTTCAGAATATTAAAAAATAATTCTAAGAACTCGAGAGAATTCTGTAGAATTCAAAAGACTCGAAATTAAAATAATTTAACGTGTATTCTAAATATTTCACGAAACTTAAAGATCCGACAAAAGAATGCAAATGATTTTAAGTCAATTCAAAGATTTAGACAGAATTCTGCAGGATTAAGAAGAAACGTGTGCATCCTAATCCAGTAGCATTTCATCCGTCGACAAAAGTTGCTGAATTTCGAAACAGTTGAGAAAATTTAATGTTTTTTTAAAAATATTTTTAAAAAATTCAAAATGTAACATGTGAATTCTAAGAAATCGAGAGAATTATACAGAATTCAAAAGACTTGAAGGAAATTACAACAATTCAACGTGAATTCTAAGGATTTTAAGAAAATTCAAAAAGTTTTAAAAGGTTTCCACTCGATTCAAAGATTTCTACAGACTTCTTCAGAATTAGAAAAAAACGTGTAGATCCTTATTCACGAGTCGTTAACCCGTTGACCAGAGGTGATGAATTTGAAAATATTTGAAAAGATATCCTTTATTTCAGAAAAACTCAGAAAAACTCAGAAAATTCGAAACGGCCTGATTATTTGCAATAATGTACGAATTATCTAGACTCACTGAAGTTATTTGTGTTACGAGCACCAAATTTTGGCGAACCTAGCCTACATTTCCATTTTTTCCATGCACCGAATTTCGGTGCAGCACTATTTTATCTCAAACACGTTCAAGTAAAAGAATTGATTTTTTTGCAAAATCGAATTCAAGCTCACCCGATTGAAACAAACACATTCGTAATGGCATTTTTTTCGCTCGCAGCAAGATGAAATTACCGCGGTATGAGATACGGCTTTTCGGAGTTGCATGGACACTTGCAACTAACTGTTCACCTACATACAATTTTAATGTCCTGTAGCACCTAAAATACCAAATACTCATGGGACATCCTAAATAACAATAAATAGCATACTCTCCTTATGTTGCCTGTCTCTTCTTCCTGCATATATTCCAACGGGCGAAATACAGTACTGTCCTTATTTCGCCATCATTATCGAGCGAAATAGTTGCAGCCTATTAATAACGACACAATTTTTGTAGACAGGTACTATGTAATGATATTCAGTTAAGAAACTTGGAAATTAAAATAAAATTCTGAAAAGAAATCAAGTATTGGGTAATTAATTAATTTTTATCATAATTATGAGTCTATTCAAAATAATTTTCAGAGTAATACGTTACGCTATACAGGGTGTCCCAGAACTAAGTGTCCAAGCTTATATGCCTGCATAAAAAAAAAAAGAAACCGAAACTTTCTTTGGCAAAATTGTATTGAAGTTTTAAGTTTTGAGCTGTGAAATGATTAATCTAGGACAATCAGGAGTGCCGCGTATGTGTATAAGAAGGAGGACAACGCTGTGTTGATTACCGCTGCCTCTCCACTCTTCGGCAGCGTTCACTAACGCAGCGCTAGCCTCCCTCTTACGCACGTATGCGACGCTCTTGACTAATCCAGATTAATAACTTTATATATAAAAAACTAAAACTTCAATACATTTTTGACAAAGGAAGTTTCGATTTATTTTTTGTATACAGCCATATAAGTTTAGGCACTCAGTTCTGGGATACCTTGCATATTAGAGTGGATAGAAAGAACCTTTTTTTTCGAGTAGCGGATTCCAATAGTGGGCAAAAGTTGTGTGTTCTCAACATTAATAAGCCCCCCAAATGTCAGACTGACTGAACAATATCTTCTATTCTGAGAAGAGTCGTAAAAATTCATGTTTTTAGCCAATAATAATGACAAACTTTCAAATATGAAAATCAATTCTAAATTGATCATTTCGATCTTTCTATTGTTAATAAGTGCTGTAATGCTAACACATTACACTTCTCATTCATACATTTATAAATATGATTTTGAAAAGAGAAGAAAGGGAAAAGAAAAAACTAGTTATAAATGTCTATCCGCGAACGGTTGGGCGAACGCCTTTAAAACTTTTATTTTATTGTATATTAGTATTGATGCTCTCAGTTTTCTGGATTTCACTTGTGTAGAGCATTGTAAGGGTGGGTGCACTTCACCTTTATTCCTGAAATTCCCATTAAAAAGTTACGTAGCAGAGGAAGCTGACTGCTGTATTGAAGGTTCGTTTGTTTCTGCTACGCTCGACTGAAGTATTGACGTTCATTTGTTTTTAGTGCGCTCGCTCACACGTTCACTTAATCAACTGATACTTATAGCGTGAAAAGCAGCCAAATCACTCGTTTGAAGTCATATATCGTATAAGATTGAAAAAATAGATTGCTTTTGCTTTGAAATCTTGTTCGTGATGTCAAAACGCATACAATTTTATTCGCGGCAGACTATCAAATGTCCACTTTTCGGGGATCCGGAAGATTTATTAGAAAGTCATTTACCTTTCATTGAAAATGTAATATTATGCTGCCAACAGGTAAGGTTCAAACTAGAAACAGATTCTGGAGGGAATAAAGAACTCCCTTTTCCAGTAATTGCCGATAATGTGGCTAAGAAAGTAGACAATTTATATAAAAGCGTCTATCCCAACGGTGTCACATACCCAACTAGTTAAAATGAAAAATAATTATCGCAAGAAATATGTAGATGCGAAGAATTGGTCAAGATATATTGGAAAAATTTCATCATTAAAAAAAAGTAGACGATTTCAAGGCATCTGCAAAAAAGCTGTTCGACATTGCTGCAGGCAAGTGTGCTGATTTAAAAAATTGCAGATGCCCCATGGATAGGAAAGTAATTACACTCGAACAGGCTTTTCTTTTTTATCAAAGGGATCCAAGATCTGGAAAAATTGCTTCAGTAGATATTCTTGAATAAAAAAAACAGCAAAAAAGAATAAGAAGATGTGAGTCTGACAATCTTAGACTTTTGAAGCAAAAAAGTAAATATTCTCTTGACGATAATATTGAGGCTTCATGATGTTCCTCTGTATTAGAGGTGAAAAATGGTTCACCACAATCTGTATCAGAAATTAGAAGCAAAGAGTATGTTCGTTCCAAAAAAATCAAAAATTAAACCTTCTAATCAATCACGGATTCTTCTTAAAGAAACTCCTCTCGTATCCCAAAACGATTTTTTGTCAATTCTCGTGCTGCAGCACTTCTCGTATAGAGCTTCAAAGTATGTTGTCAGCGCCATCAGGCGACGAGAAATTTGAACGGCAAGGTGAGTTGTTGTGCTGCGTGGTGCAGTTAGCATGGATAAGAGTGTAAATATTTTAGGGGCTTCAGCCAAAAAAAAAACCGAGTCAAGAAGAATTTTTAGTGTAATAGGTTGCTCAAATACGGAGCAAAAAAATCCGGAACTACAATTTTCTTCTTTTCCGGGACATTGGTGGTAGAAAGAGCGAAAACAAGTGTGGATAGCTGCTGTCCGCAAGAAGCAGCAAGTACATATAATTTCCTGAGAATAAACAATTTTTAAAACAATAATATACGCGATTTATAGAAAATTAATGAAAAAATGAATTTAATGGAACGCAATGAAATTTAGTAGAATTTAATGAAATTCAATTAAATTCAATGGAATTTAATAGAATTTGAAAAAAAATCTCTGGGAAAAAATATGAATAATTATTTGAACTTTGTATAGACTTTGTAAATAAGTATTTGCCACTTCAACGGAATTCATTGTAATGCAACGTAAATAAATAAAGTTCAACGAAATTCAATGGAACGCCATGGTATCTAACCTAAACTCGTGAAGAAGGCTTCTGCAAAAGTAGGTTAAAGTCATTCAAGAGAAGGCTACATCATGTCAATTTTATTAGAATCGAGGGCAACAATGCCGAAATTTGAAAGCAAAAAACAATGCATATAGTTCAGATAATTATACAGAATTATTGGGTGAATGGGTGGGACTGGAGAAGGAACAAAATATGCAGTAACATCCACGTGGTCGATTCTGGGTCACTATAAAGTGAGCGAAATATTGCACACGTGAAATGAGAATATAAAATGTAATGAAGTATTTTTTCTATTCCAAAAACATGTAACTTGTCCATAAAGGTTGACAATTTAGGAAGTATTCAGTATTAAATTGACTATCAAGCTGAAGTTTCTTGGTATTAAATTCCTTAAAATTTCCAACTTTTCTAGGAAAGTAATATATCATTGGAATCGGAAAAATTCGTAGATGCTGACAATGCTATTTTCAAATCGCTAGTTGAAAAATTAAAAGTTTTTAAATTTCCTTACTTTGACATGCCTGTGGACAAAAGACCCTTGCAGGAGTAAGCTCACTAACACGGAGGTCCATGAATAGAGCGAAAATTAGTACAAAAAATTAAGTCGGGACCCTGACCATACCTGATAACTGAGCAAAAAGTTTGCCGACAACTTCCTTAAAACAAAAATTCCTTTATAATTTTCAGGTCTGGCAAGGGGGGGGGGGGCTCTCTCAGGCCCGGAGTTTCCGAAACTATTAGAAATCAAAATTACATATAGGGGCCCGTCATTTCAAACCCCCAACCTCGGGGCCACTTTTCCTCTCGACAGGTCTGATTTCCCAGTGGGCAGAAAATTTGGCGATGTCTTTACAACTTCACGAAATCCTATGTCCATGTCGTTAAGGTGTGTTTAGGATATCGTAGACATCAGATCATACGTCTTTACGATATCGTAAAAAAACCTTAGCGGCATGGACATAGGATCTCATAAAGATGTCTAGACGTCGCCAAATTTTGTGCTCACTGAGTTATTTACAAAAATTAGTCTAATTAGTCATTTATCTATGAGGGGCATAGAAATAAAAGGTTCTTAATTTTGACATATTGCAAATAGTGACATACACTGTACGCAATTGGTATGTAATTTGACCACTCTTTAAAGCTGCTAAAATATAAATAAAAAACAACCCACTTCACTGATACAAATATATAGTTCCAAATTGATGTTTAAAGTCAGAAACAGAGGAATAAATATGTATATAGACACGAATGACAGTGAATTTATAGATTGGATTTCATCTAGAAATAATGCTAAAAAATCTAAAAATGCTTGAAAATACAAACCTATAACATGATCCAAAGAAGGAATTCCTGTAGACACCAAAAGTTGAGCATTGTGTGTTGACGGTTTCGTTCCAGGTATTAGAGGCAGTTTTTTACCTTTAACAAAGCCGGATGCCATTAATAAAGCACTCTGTTCACTTTGTACGTATAACTTATTCACTGTCATCAATAAAATTCATATAATCCGACAAATCAAGAACACAACACTCAACTAAACCGTATCATACGCATAACCTCAAAAACTAAACAACTCATTCCATAGTTTAACAGGTGGAACCATCGACATATGGGTGCGGCACAACCCCACGATCCAACAAACCATGGTCCCACCAATTCGAAGCTCAAATGCGTTTGACTTGGAGTGGCCCGACAACATCCATCATACCCCGACACCCGAATTCCGTCATTGAATCCAAGATGGAAGACCGTCGGGCCCAGGGCTGTGTACGTACCTTAGGTAAATTACATGAAGTTTTTGACGTAATTTACGTACGTATATTACGTCCTCAGTTTTGTACAAACGTAATACACGTTTTCAAGGTGGCGTCGACATTATCACATATCGGTACACTACTTTAAAATAGCGCCGGTAGCAGTATGCGGTATTGTGTAGCATACATGAAATTTAAAGTGATCGAAAAAGTTATTATTCTACAAGTTCGACAATGAATAAAGGAGGCAGACCGAGGAATCCATGTTGAGAAGAATTATCCTTCCTTTTAAAAAAAATGGTAAAAATGTTGCGTTTTGTCAGTAATGCAACCACGTATTATCAAATACGGCTAAAGAAAGGTTAAGAAATCAGAGGTGAATCTTCAAAACCATCCGAACTGCAATTATCTGCAAAATAAAAAAACAAATCATTCAAGGATTTTCACGGATTGCAACACTTTTTTCAGAAAAAAGTGCGTTATAATTATGAATGCATCAGAATAAAACCTAATGCATTTAAATGAAATCAGTCAAAATAATAATTCTAAAATGAGTGGTGTCAGTTTTTATAATCTTAGTGATATTTTTATGTAAAATGGAGTTCTGATAAATAAAAATGTAAGCCAGTACACATAAGAATAATTTAAAAAGTGAGGTTATATTATGCTCTATCCGAGTCGACCATCTTTATTACGTTTATTACGTTTTTTTTTCAGTTTTTTACGTAGAATATATTTTTTACGTATTATACGTCAGAAACCCCGAGTCACGTGTCACTGCACAACCCTGCTCCTACCGCGACCGTGTATGTTTATGAAGTAGTATAGGGTATGTTCCGATTTGAGCAGTTGAGAGTTATTTAAAGTTTCAAAGTTGGCAATGCCAATGTATAAGCATAGGCTGCCGGTGCGCAATGATGCCTATGCTTATACATGGCATTGCCAACTTTGAAACTTTAAAAAACTCTCATATACTCAAATCGGAACATACACATAGTTTTCTTACGATCCGGAGGGGAAATGTCGGTCAAACTAATCCAACAGATGGCGCCACAAAAAGTAGGTCTGAGTTTTTCATTGAATTGTATTAGGAAAAAGCAAAATAATTAACAACTTGATGCTGTTTGCAAATAAACAGAAAAAATGCATGAAAAAATAAGAGTAACTATAACTTATTATTTAAAAAGAAAAAGTCATGAAAATATGTAGTTTAATTTGAATACAATTTAATTTTGAGATAAATTTTGAAAGCAGTTCGAACTTTATATTTCTATGATTTATTTTTCTAATATTATTGATTTTATTATTTGTTCTTTTTAAAAAAAAAGATTAATGTAGCTAATAAAAAAATTAATAATATTTAAGGCCTTAATGACAAAAATATTTAAAACATATACATGATCAGAAGAATTAATAAAAAATATATCACTTATATCCAATATACAGGGTCAACAAAAAGTATCGCCCCCCCCCCCCCCCTCCTATCAGCGAAAATATGGGTTTGCGTGAGAAATCTTTTAGCCAAAGTTTCAGGGTTTTGGACGAGGATCTGAATGGTGGCCTTGAAGCTGACCTTGTCGTTGACCTTCAAGGTTATTTCAAGGTTAACTTTTCTTTTTCAAATGGAAACCCTTATTTTTGACATATTTTCGAGGTCATTCCAGGGTCTTATAAACTCAAACAAAGTCTAGACGGCTGATCAGCGAAAATATGGGTTTTCGTGAGAAATGTTTCAGACAAAAGTATCAGGGTTTTGGACGAGGATCTGAATGGTGGCCTTGAAGCTGACCTTGTCGTTGACCTTCAAGGTTATTTCAAGGTTAACTTTTATTTTTCAATTGGAAACCCTTATTTTTGACACCGCCAATAGAAAGAACGCAAAATTTCACGTTCAGATATGCATCAAGGTCATGTGACCCGAAGACTTTTGAGGTCATTCTAGGGTCTTATAAACTCGAACAAGGTCTAGACAGCTGATCTATCTAAACGTAAAATTTTTCGTTCTTCCGATTGACGGTGCCAAAAATAGGGGTTTCCATTTAAAAAATAAAAGTTGACCTTGAAATAACCTTGAAGGTCAACGCCAAGGTCAGCTTAAAGGCGACCATTTAGATCCTCGTCCAAAACCCTGATACTTTTGTCTGAAACATTTCTCACGAAAACCCATATTTTCCCTGATCAGCCGTCTAGACTTTGTTTGAGTTTATAAGAACCTGGAATGACCTCGAAGGTCATCGGGTCACATGACCTTGATGCATATATAAACGTAAAATATTGCGTTCTTTCGATTGGCGGTATCAAAAATAGGTGTTTATTTGAAAAATAAAATTTGACCTCGAAATAACCTTGAAGTTCAACGGCAAGGTCAGCTTCAAGGCCATCATTCAGATCCTCGTCCAAAACTCTGAAACTTTTGTCTGAATCATTTCTCACGAAAACGCATATTTTTGCTGATAGAAGGGAGGGGGGGGGGGGCTTCGATACTTTTTGAAGACCCGTATATATAATAAGAGTTAAAATATGTAAGATTACAACTTAAGTTGCAAAGTAAAGAATCTTTTTACCTTTAAAATCTTAACAATTTCAAGTTTTGAAGGAAATATTTTTAAATTAAAATTATTTCTCGAAAAAAAGATCCTACTCCATCTTCACTCCATTGGGAAACGAACCACAAAACTTCTGATTTTCGGTCAGGTGCTTTTCCAATTAATCTATTAGAGGGATCAGAATAAGAACTCTTAATTCAAGAACATAACGCTAATTTTTAGCTAGGTGTTAATGGAACAAGTAATGGAGTGAAGATGGAGTAGGATCTTTTTTTTCAAGAAATAATTTTAATTTAAAAATATTATTTTCCATCTAGTCTTATTAAGACGTTAAGCATTTTCTGTTATTGAAGATTCTTAACTTGATCGATATTGTGTAGATTTTCTGCCTTCATGGTTTGGAGGGTTGATCTACTGTCGATAAGGTACAATCTCTGATGATACAGCAGATAAATTAAAAAATTTTAAAAGAAGGAAATATGTTTAAAAAGTATTGTTAATTTTAATTAAAAAGTTTGAGGGAATAATTTGGTAAAAAGTCAATGACAAGACTGATAAATGAGAAAATGGATTTAATATTATTTAATATAATGTATATATTTATTTAAATTAACCGAACATCATATATACATTTATCCAGTTCAATAATTTATTTGTTGCTCAATCTTGAAAGCTTTTTTCTCTGTGTAAAACCCTAATAATTTAATTACAAAATTTAAATTTAAAGGAGATTTTGAATTAAATATTTAATTATATTATTGCAAACCTAATTTCTAAAATAAACAGATTTGACTCTCTGAAATTTTGTCTTTATATTGTCTTAAATGAATGGTTAGGGACTCATAAAATACAAATAATTTGTTTATTATTCCACTTATTTGTTATAAACCAATTTTATGATCTAATTGACAAATAGTCCTCCTATCAGAAAAACATTTTTTGCTGAAATTGCTTCACATTAATGTAGGAATGGCATTTAATAACAAAAATAATTCAAAAGTTTATGATAACCACTGTGATAAACATAGAAAATTTTTGTTTGCACTGGAAATGTTTTAAGCTATTGGACGAATGACTGCTAGTAACAAAAATACTTTAAAAAGTTAACAATAACCACTCTTATTTTCAATTCTTGTGACAAAATATTTAAACTTAAGGTTTTATCAAATTCAAATTTTCTTTGATGCCTAAGTCGGTGGATTATTGTCAAAAGATTTTGTATTGAGTGAATCTTAGCATGCAGTATCATGATTCATTTTCAATCTATGACGATTGAAAACCCGACTTCTTTCAAGTGAAACTGCCAACATTTCGACATTGTTTATGTAAATTTTGTATAAACATTTAAGTTGTTATATTCTACTAAATATGACCAAAGATACATTTTTTCAGGAATATCCGTAGCCATTGTAACGACTAAAGAAAATAAAAATTTTGATAAAACCTTACATTTGAATATTTTGTCACGAGAATTATTTATAACAATGATTATTGTTAACTTCTCAAATATTTTTATGACTAGCGTTCATTCGTTCAATAGCTTAAAACATTTCCAGTGCAAAAAAAAATTTTATGCGAAAGGAAGAAAATTTTGAATTTGTTTATCAACTTTGTCAACAGAAATCTAAATTGTTATATTATATCAAATATTATTAAATATTTGTTAGTTTAAGGAATACTGTGAGTCGTTCTGGTGATTGAAGGAAATTATAATTTGAAAAATCTCAAAATCTAATATTTTGCCACAAGAATTGTTTGTAACAATAGTTATTATAAGCTTGTAAATTATTTTTGTTATTAAATGTCATTCCTGCATTAATGATAAGCACTTTTAGCAAAAAAAATTGGTTTATAACAAATAAGTGTAATAATAAAAAAATTATTTGTCTTTTATGAGTCCCTAACCATTCATTTAAGACAATATAAAGTTTTCCTGATCAATTATTAAAGCGTAGAAAATTGTTATGTATAAAATTTCAGTTTTTTCATACTTTGAGTGAAAAATTATTAATAAACACAGAGGAGACAAAAGTTTGGAGCGTCAAGTTGAACACAAAAAGTGAATTTCCTCCCATTGTGCGTAATGTGTACGGTACGCTTCTTTATAGAGTTTAATAGTTCATTTTAGAAATGAGGTTTGCAATAATATAATTAACTACTTAATTCAAAATCTCCTTTAACTTTAAAATTTGTAATAATAGTATTAGGGATTGAATGCAGCGAACAAAAAGCTTTCAAGATTAAGCAACAAATAAATGATTTAACTGTATAAATGTATATATGATGTACGGATCAATTTAAATAAATATATAATTAGATAGCACACACTATGGGAAATTCGGAGTGGGGGAAATCCGCAATGACAGATATTAGGGAAAATTGGGAGTGGGGGAAATCTGCCATGACAGACGTTATAGGAAATTTGAATTGGGGGCAATCCGCCATGACAGATATCATGGGAAATTTGGAGTGAGGGAAATCCGTGATGACAGATATTATGGGAGATTTGAAGTGGGGGAATCCGCCATCACAGATATTATAAGAAATTTCGAGTGGAGCAAAACCGTCATGACAAATGTTCTGGAAAATTTGGAGTGGGTGTACGCCACGACAGGTACTCTGTAGAGTTTGGAGTGGGGGTTCACCTGTACCCTAGAACAGTGGTCGGCAAATTACTCCCGCACGGCAGCAAACCATGGCAAATGTGGCAGTACCTGCTACCACCAAGATGGTCCAACTTGCCATGGACGCTTCCATGATTAAGCAGTTCAAGTAACGCAGATTAAAATTCAAAACCAAAAATTCTCAATTTCAAAATTAGCTTTCTGAAACCTCGAAATTTAAAATCTGTGAATTCATACGATCAAAAGGAATCTAAAAAACGTCTTAAAATACTAAAAAACCAATGCATTATAACACGTTTAGTTTAAAATTGAGTTTTCATTATAATCCATCGAATTAATGATTTTTAACTTCCCAAGTACAAGTTTGGATGTATTTAATCGCAAAAGAGTCACAGATTTCGAATTCCAGGCTGATAAATCGCTAATATAAGAACTTAAAATAAAATTCATTTGCAACTTTTTATTCACATTGAGTATCCCGTCTAACAATGAACCTCTGAGGGAGAAACCAACCCATCTGAGGAAAAACGAAACGTTGACGAACAAAGCGCGGCAGACGAAAAAAATGTCTGGGTTCAAACCTGCTTTTACCTCAAAAGGGGGCTAAAAGTTTGCCGACCACTGTCCTAGAAAAGTAGAAAAATGTTCAATTTTTTTTAATTCAAAAATTTTACTAATTTTGAAAAACTTTATAAACTTGACTATTTTAAAAAATTTACCATTTTTTTAATTTCAAAATTTTCAAAATTTTACTAATTTTTCAAAAACTTTATCAACTTTAATAATTTTTAAAATTTTATCGATCTTAATAATTTTGCAAATCATTTATGGAACCAAGGCCCTCAAAGCGCACGGGAACGCCGGCTACAGCGTCCAAAAACAAGAGAGCAGCATCAAGCCCGGCTGAAAACCTGGCAGCTACTCCAATAGAGAAGAAGAAAAAGGAGAACATGGAATCTGAGGATTGGAAATTGATTAAGGGCCTCAAGTCTAAGTTGAAGCCGGAAGAAACCGACATATGCGTCAGGTCAACCCGCATGACGAGAAATGAAGAAGTCCACGTAGAATTAGGAAAAGAGACGAAGAACGCCAAAGCGTTTGGAGAGGCTATACAGAAGCATCTTGGGGACATGGGCACCATAAGGAGCCTGGTTCGCACTGTCAGACTGGAGATCCTGGACATCGAGAGCCTAACCATGAAAGAAGACGTAGAGGAGGCACTTCGGAGAGACCTCGGTGCGAAAGTAGATGACGCAAAGATGACAATCCTTAAAGCCAACAGGCGAGAGCAAGTCATTGCCATCGTTGAGCTCAGCGAGCAAGTTGCCAATAAGCTGCTGAAACCCACTCACATTAAGGTGGGGTGGATCAGCTCCAGATTAAGACGAAGGGTAGGAGTCAACCGATGCTTCAAGGGCATCGATTTTGGACATCAGGCCAGAGTCTGCACTGCGTCCTATGTAAGGGCTTGACGACTAAGCCCGAGGGTATGAACCTTAGTTATATCCCAGGGACGGGGGCATGCTTCGTTTACAGAAAGCATTAGACCAGGCGAAAAACAGATAGGCATGGCAAGATTTCTCCAGGCCAATATGCACAGAAGTAAAGAAGCGAATGATCTTTTAGATCAAATAGTTCGCGAGAAAAACATCGATCTCCTGATCATCAGCGAGCAATAAAGGGATAGGGACTCCCCAACATGGTTCTCGGAAAACCTTGGCACTGCAGCCATATGGGTGCAAAATTCAAGGGGAATACCAGTTGAAGAGCATGGCTCTGGGGACGGTTACGTCTGAATCAAGAGCAAAGGAGTCACTTATGTAAGTTGCTACCTCACTCCGAACGAGAGCATCCAGGATTTTCAGGAAAAACTCGATCAACTGGAGGACACTTTACAGAAAGCTGAACGAAAATTAGTAACGGCCGGAGATCTCAACGCAAGGGCGGTGGAATAGGGAATGCCCAAAACAGACCCGCGAGGAAAGCGTAGTCTGGAGATGGATGCAAGACGAGGATTGCTAGTGATGAACACCGAAAAAACATCAACTTTTAGATGAGCCGGCAATGTAGGGACGATACCGGACATAACTCTGGCTTCGGAAGAAGTGGCCCCTGTTATGGTGAACTGGCATGTCTTGGAGGATTATACTGGAAGTGATCACTAGTATATCCAGTTCACTATGAAAGAAAGCCTAGGTTTTAGGACACATAAGTGTAAGCGCAAGGGCTGGAATGTGTCTAAAATGAACACTGAACACTTTTCCCTGGCGGTAACCAGAGGGCAGAACAGCTTCATGGAGATATCTCACATGGAAGCGGAAGCAACTGTGGAAGCTACTATGCAGATCATAAACCAAGCCTGCGAAGCCTCGATGCCTCGAAAGAAGCGGCACAGAAACATGGATATCGCCTACTAGTGGAATGAAGAAATCGCCGAACTTCGAAGAAGGAACTAAACAAGGCGATAAAAAAGAGCAGAAGACATCATCATCATCCAAGTATCACCACAGTTGTCTGTGGTGGATAGGAGGTGATACCCCTACTTGGCGCGTCCCCAGGTGGTGGATAAGAGAATACTCGCTGGTAACAGAGGGTAAGGCCAAATAAAATACGTCTCGTTGGCCAAACAGACTGGGTGAAGGAGACACCGAGAAAAAACCCACGATCGTTCCCCGCTGCAGCCCACGGTGAGTGCTCCGAACCACGTTTGCCTGACCCGCTTACGTGGCGAGGAGCCGATGTGTGCTTGCACTATCGACGTGTCAGCCGCCGCATGGGATCAGGAGCCAACCCCTTCGGGCCTTGATCAGGAAGTGCGTGGTGGCTGCTGAGGTCGGAATCTGCAGTGCCCCGGGCGAGGTCCAGTCCGTCCGTGTTTTCTGGGACTGTTTAAACGAAGGCTGGGCCCCAGAGAACTGAGGTAGGGCTTAGGTCCGAGGGTATGCACGCTCGCAGATAATTCGGTCCGCCCCTCCACACACGATGCGCTGGCGAAAATCTTATGACATCCACAACAACTACCAAAATTACAACAGATGAAAATGAAGAAGAAGTATGTCTAACACCTGAAGCGAAAATCGATAAGCTGCTGACAGAAATGAAAGCTCTATTGGCTAGCATGGCGCAAGCTGCAGACAGGCAGAAAAATGTAAATACGGACAACAAGTCTGGTATACCTAAATTGATAGAGGCCATAGACTCAATTCAACAGGAATGGTTGCCGACTAAATGTGCAACAGCCAGTGGGATTAAACGAACAAGGCAACAGGCGCAACGGAGTCACAGTACACCGAGATGCACGACTGCTAAACGCATAACTTCAAGTTTAGCGGGAAATGAGGGTAACAAGACAAGGAAACAACGAATTAAAGAAGACAACGGACAAAAAAATAAAAGATGTAGCGTCATCTCCGAAGTGGACGGAAGTGTTGAAGAGCAAGAAGGGACCTGGTAAAACAGAAAAGGAGATAAATGCTGAGGGGCAGGCACATAAAAAAGAGAGAAAACGAGGAAAGCCGAGAAAGGCAAGATCAGAAGTCATCGTAATTAAACCAGCAGAAGGAAAAACCTATGCGCAGGTTTTAGGGGAAATGTGAAACCGGAAAACACGAACACAGTGATAAAGGCTATCCGACAGACGAGAGCTGGGTTCGTTCTTCTCGAGCTAGACAAGAACTCCAAAAGTCCTAGAGAATTCACAGAAGTCCTTACAACTGCGCTAGGAAACCAGGGCGAAGTTTTCAATGAGGTGCCGCGGACGTCTCTAGAGATAAGAGACTTGGACAGCTGTACAAACGAAGCAAAAGTCAGAGAGGCTTTGATACGAAATGTCAAAAACTCACAGGGGAGCTCAAGGTCAACCTAACGAAGCCTAACACCAGAGGCCAGATCATGGCGATAGCTGAAGTGGATGAGAAGGCAGCTGAGTATCTTCTTGAAACCGAACGCATCAAGATTGGATGGGTTAACTGCTGCGTGAGGAGAAGGACCATAGTCACACGATGCTTTAGGTGTCTGGGCTATGGCCACCAGACTCGAGAATGCAAAGGACCCGACAGGAAGGACCAATGCTACAAATGCGGAGCGACTAAACATAGCGGCGCCACGTGCAAGTCTAGTGCACGATGCGTCCTATGCTTAGACCTCAATTTAGAGATAGAGCTTCGAGGCCATATCCCAGGGTCAGCTAAATGCTAAGTATTTAGAGAGGCTCTCGACCGAGTTAGAGAAACTGACAGAAGATGATGAACATCCTCCAAGGGAATCTGCATAGGAACAGGACAGCCGACGACCTTTGACTCAACTTACGTATGAGAAGAAAGCCGATCTGCGGTTGCTTTGTTAGCAGTATAAAGATAAGGATCAATCGACGTGGTTCAGAGACAACACTGGAACTTCTGCTATCTGGGCTTTAAGTAGAGAAAAAGTTCCAGTGGAAACATATGGTGCCGGAGAAAGTTTTGTCTGCATAAGAAGCAAAGGAGTCACTTATGTGAGCTGCTACCTCCCGCCCAAGAAAAGCATCCAGGACTTCCAGAAAAAACTGGATTTCCTGGAAGAGGTTATCCAGGAGACCGAAGGAAGAATGATTTTGACCGGTGACTTTAATGCCAGGGCTGTAGAATGGGGAATGCCTTGATCAGATCCGCGTGAAAAACTTATAATGGACATTGCAGCAAGACGAGGGCTCTTAGTCATGAATGTTGGTAATACAACAACCTTCAGACGGGCCGGAAACGTTGTTACGATTCCGGATATAACACTAGCCTCAGAAGGAGTTGCCCCTCTTATATAGAAATGAAAGGTGCTGGAGAACTACACTGACAGTGACCACCAGTACATATCATTTTATATAAAAGGTAGCATAATTAATAGGTTATACCGCAGTAAGGCCAACAAGTGGAATGTGGCAAAACTGGATGCAGAGAAACTATCCCTGACGGTAGCCAGAGGGCAAGCCGGACTATTGGAGGGAGCTATCATGGATGCGGAAGAAATAGTGGAAGCTACCATGGGACTTATACACCAAGCCTGTGACGCCTCAATGCCTCTGAAGAGGGAGCGTCCTAACAGAAATGCTGCCTACTGGTGGAATACAAAAATTTCTGAGATGCGGAAACAATGTGTCAAATGTAGAAGAAAGGCCACCAGATGTAAACGAAGAGGGATAAACCAAGCCACAACAATACTGGAATTTAAGGTAGCCAAGAAAGTACTAAGGATGGCTATCAAGACAAGTAAGAAGCAGAGCTGAAGTACATTGCACCAGGAAGTAGATAGTGAGCCATGGGGCGTAGAGTAAAAAATAGTTACCCGGAAGCTTGGAGCACTTTTTGCGTGCACGATCATGACAGCCGAAGTCATGGGCAATATTGTTGACGCGCTCTTTCAAAATAACCCAATTAAAGAGAAGGACACAAGCAGAACTCCAGAAATGGAGATCCGGCTCTTCAATGAGGAGGAACTATTGACAGCCGTGACCACTCTACAAAACCGGAAAGCTCTAGGACTGGATGGAATACCAGCGGAAAGCAATCAAGCAGTAGCTGGCAGGTGCCCGCATATTCTATTGAACATGCTGAACAGTTGTCTTAGGGCTGGGCTATTTCTCAAACAGTGGAAAGTTCAGCGACTGGCACTGATAAGTAAAGGGAAAGGAGATCCACAGTCCCCTTCCGCATACAGACCTCTGTGTATGCTAAACACTGGACACGATAGAGAAAGTGGAACAGGGCAGCCAATACACCAAAAAAATGGCGTTACTTGCAACTCTAGAAGTTAAAAACGCCTTCAATTCGGCCAGATGGACGGACATAATCAAAGCCTTGAAAGCATTCAAAGTACCAAAGTATTTGATGTGCCTAGTGGAAAGCTATCTCTCAGATAGAGTGTTAATATATGACACCACTGAAGGAACTAGAAGAAAGCAGATCACTGCCGGAGCAGCCCAGGGCTCAATTCTTGGTCCGGACCTCTGGAATGTGTTCTATGACGGAATCCTGAGAATGAAGATGCCAGCTGACACATACCTGACGGGGTACGCAGATGATATTCTCGCGGTGATTGCCGCAAGAACCATAGAAGAACTACAGTGGAAGCTCAACCAGGTGATGCGCTGACTGGTCGGTTGGATGGAGGACCACGGGCTAGATCTTGCCGCGGAAAAAACTGAGATATTAATTATAACCAAGAAACATATAAACACGGAGATACCAATGCAGGTAGGACCAGTGACAGTACAAACTAAGAAATGTACCGGACACTTGGGAATCCGAATGGGTAACAAGCTCTCCTACTGGGAGCAAATAAGTCAAGCTGCAGATAAAGCAGCAGCTGTGACGATGGCTCTAAGTAGGCTAATAGCTAATGTAAAAATGTAAAAGAATGGCAGCAGTTCAACAGAGAGGGGCGCTCAGAATAGTGAGCTCCTATTGCACGGTATCTAAGCCAGCGATATTGGTGATCGCAGGGGTGCTTCCGATTGACCTTCTGGCCTAGGAAAAAAAGCGAGTGTTCGAAAGAACAGCAGAAGTAGGCAAACAAATAGCAAAAGAAGAAGCCAGATTTCTTTCCATGGAAAAGTGGCAACAACGGTGGAACAACGATCACCGAGGTATATGGACAGCTAGGCTGATAAAGCGCCTAGAAACATGGCTACAAAGAAACCACGGAGATGCGAACTATTACGTAATCCAATTCCTCCCAGGACGTGGGTACTTTCGTTCCTACTTATACAAGACGAAGAAAGTAAGTAGTGAAAATTGTGGCTATTGCAAGACCAAAATTGATGAAGCGAATCATACATTTTTTTAGTGCGAACGCTGGGCCAATAAGAGGCACAGATTAAAAAGCGAGATAGGAGATATAACGCCTGAAAATATTGTCGGTGTGATGCTGCAAAGCGCGAAACGATGGAACGTAATAGCTACATTCATCGAAATTATCCTGAGCAAGAAGAAAGAAGACGGTCAACTGGAACTGGAACGTGACAAAGTTCCGCTGCTGAGGACGATCCGCGCAGTTAGGAGGAGGAAGGACTAATTAATCATACACAGTCATACCCGAGCAGGATGTTTGAAGGCCAACGAGCCCGTTGTAAGAATTGTTCGTGCTACTGAGGACGACGCGCAACATCCTGGTCAACAGATGGAACGAACCAGTTTCGAGAGAAAGAAACCAGCAATAGTCAGAGGCAACCCAATAAGCCACCCCTAATCAGGTTGTCGAAGGCCGACGAGCCCAATGTGCAGTGTCACCGCACTAATGAGGACGACGCGTACATCCTGATTAGGATACAATGCCTACATAAAAGAAGACCTGCAGAAGCCTTAGAAGGCAAGAAAACGGCAGCCCCTGAAGTAATGCGAAAGCGGTTCCGAGGGGTGGGGGGATTATGTCAAGACGAAAGGGTGGTGTTTTTTAGTGGGCCCCATGGTAGCATCAGCGCAGTAGCCTCATTATGTATATTTTCTTATATATATTGGGGTCACTGTGGCGATGTTATTTAAGATCCCCACACTACCAGGAAGTGCGAACCCTTTCTGGTGTGTTTTTGAACATTTTTCACCAGCCTTCGTGAAAAAAAAACTATCATTATCATCAAATACATTTTTAGATCATAATTAAGCATGTTTTTTATATACAAAGAAGGAAATTATATACCCTAATAATAATATTAATATTTTCTTAAAAGTTTTTGAAAAAACTTCAGCCAGGAAAAACTCAATTTTTCAAAATATTTTCGATATGTATAAAAGATAAAAACGGTTTTGCTTCATGTATTCTGGCAAACTTGTAATTAATTCCTATCCAAATTTTGAGGTTATAAAATAAAATTATAGATAATCAAGATGACTCAAATGGTATATCTCAATTATTTATAAATTCAAAATATTAGAAAATATTATTTGCTCGAAAAATCAATGTGAACTTACCTGTTCGAAATAAGTAATCTTCACTTTTAAAAAGCAGAGAACAAAGACACATATATTTGAGCTTACCTTCTTCTCCAGATTTAGAACATTTTCCCATTGCTTTCTCAGACCGATCATTTCTTCAGATCCACTTTTATGAACCACTTTAACAAACCCTTTTTTAGACAAGCGAAATTGATGTAACCTAACATCTAGGTTTTTGTTAGCCTTGCTTGAACATCCAAAAACAGAGCCAAATGTTTTACTTTTGCTTTGCCTCGGACTGAATTTCGTACCTAGATCGTCTGTTTCTGTATTATCGGACAGTTGCTGTTAATTTGATGATTTAAATCGTAGCATTCCAAAAATATATTTATATTCTACTCTGAATATCACCGGAATAGCACACAGCCTTTTAAAAACGACTGTTATTTTAATACCAAATTTAGCCACCAGATGGCGTATCGCTGTATTTCAGATCCCAATACATAGTGGAGCATAGGCATGTTAATATTACTAGAAAAGTAGAGCATATGGATGCTGAATTCTCCGCGCATGAAGTTGTTGGATATTTTAGATGAAAAGGTCTTTCTATACGCGTAATAATAGTACCCTCAGATTTAACTGAATTAAAAAAAAAACATTAGGAAAACGTACAAATTCAATTTGATCAAAATAAAAACTATTTGATCAAATCTTCTATTACTAGACATTATTTTATAAATTTTGAAATATTTTTCAAAGCTTTATTTTATTATTAAAGTTAAATATTATGATACCATTGTAACATTATTATTATTTATAATAATAACTTTAACTTCATTAATTAAAAAAATAATTATTTAAATTAGAATTAAAAATACGAGAACTGAATCTACAATTACTTAGGGGCTATAAAACTATACAATTTAAATAATAATTTAGTTTTTGTCAATATTTAAATTTTTATTCAATTCTCGTACTGTTTGCTGCGTAATTATTTAGATGAAAGTAACAGAACCTCGGTTTGAACTTCTCGCCAACAAAATACGCAAATTTATATTTATAAATCGAGCATTTAACCTTTTGTTGGCAATAAATAATGCCTTGAAATATATAATAAACATTCTTAACATTCATGAGTTAGAAAGAGTGATTCGATAAATTAGATTAGTGGGCATCGAAATTCCACCCCTGGTAATTTCAATCATGCTTATGCCTCAAAGCCTAGTTTCACAAAGTGGAATCCGCATACCTTCAACTTTTCTAAGACTGCATGCGTGACAACAGCTGACAAAATTTCAAAACAGTGACATCTTACCTTTCTTACCCCACCTTGTGGCTATTCGTACCCTACAAACTGGGTATGTGGTACCCCAACTTCGAGAGATATCTGAATCCCTACCGAGGTACAGTGAACACCGTTATAATTTTACCTGCAACAAAATATACCCTCAAGTTTTTACTGTGCATACATCCGCGTTGAATAGGCATAACAGAGATTTCCATGTAAAACATGAAACTTAGTGTGACGTGTAAGTATTTTTTTCGACATATTCTCAAAATTATTTACAAGATTTTTATTCGAATATAAATTTATTATTCATTTTTTCATTATAGATGCAATGCAATATTTTCAAATAAGAAATTTCTATACAATCACATACACAGAGTTAATTCTAGATTCACCTGATTTTATTCGCGTCGTTTCTAATTTTTCTAATTTTCAGCAATAGGTGCATCGTACACCATTCGTGCGTGATTGTATTGAAATTTCTGATTTGAAAATATTGCATTGCATCTATGATGATAAAATACAGGAAATGTTATAAATGTACAATCAAATAAAAATCTTGAAAATAATTTTGAAAATATTTCGAGAAAAATACTTACACGTCACACTGAGCTTCATAGTTTCTGTGAAAATATCTGTTATGCCTATTGAACGCGGATGTATATTGAAAACCTTTTATACCTGCTTTCCGGTTCATTAGCAAATGATCTTAATTCGAAAATTGTATGCCTTATTTGTTGCATTAACTATCATTTACCTGTACCACCACTATATTAGTTAAAGGGGAAGGGAAGATTTTGTTGAATTGCCCATCATAATTAATTATTATTTAAACATCGACAATCTTCTGATTACTAAATTCTAAAATTACACAAATATGTATAAAAATGTATTATGTACAGAAAAAGTTATCTCAGTAAAAATACATTATATTAATTCTGTGGGTTTTATTTATTTATTATTTATTTTATATAATTAGAGTTACATAATTTTTTATTTTTATAAATTGCAATATAAACATTTCATCAATATGAGATCAACCATACGACATAACGGCGGTTGTGTATTGGTGTTTGCTATTTTGCTATTATCTGAATAAATTTTTACTAAGTTGTCTATCATACAGGGCAAGGAGCAGTCCAACAAATTTAACATATCGCGCGGTTCAGCTCGGCCTACGGCTGAACCCTGTAATAAGCTTTGAATTCAGAAAAATTAACAATTTGTATTTGTATATCCTATTCTTATAATGATATTTTAGACAGATTGAAAAGCCGCGCATGCAAAATATAAATTATAATCTTCATTTTTACGCTGAAATCTGAAAATATTAATTTTTCTCTATTCAACGCTTATTACCAGCCAGAGCGCGTGCGCATTATGGTCGACTGGATGGATCCTCCACACGGCATCTTGTGTGCAATGAGACGCTCGTTTAAACGTTAGCCAGCGTTTTTGCCCTAGAGTTTGAAAGGCGGTAACTGATGTCAGGAACGCCGATAACTTACCGGTAAGTTCTCGGACGATTTTTTCTCTGCAGGTGCTAATCTGAAAAATTGCACTCGCTCCCAGTGAAATCGCGGTAAAATTTTCGAGCACCCTGAGAACATGGAGCGATTCAAGGAATACCGCCTTCTGCATTTTTCCCGCAAGTGTTTTAGCATATTTTTGACACGCAGGGATGCTTTTCAGGCTATTAACGAGTGAAAGCTTGGCACCTCCAAGAGCGCTGATAATAAGAACGATTAGTTTAACAGAATATTCCGGGTACAATCTTTGCAAGTCCCTTATAAGGTATCTATACCTCTCTTTCTTTTCATTCTCCTTGGCTATGATGTTTTTATCAGCTGGTGCCGAAAATTCGATAACGAACATGGTTCGCTTCTCGAAGTCAAGAAGAACCATGTCTGGCCTCGAGTGTCAGCAGAAACCCTTGGTACAGGGACCCTCTATCCACAACCCGAGGACGCGGTTAGTGGATTTGTCAAAGGCCCTTTCTGTTTGATTCTATATATATATACACACACACACACATATATATTTTCGGTTCGATTTTGATTCTATCTCGAGTACTTACTCCTGAAAGCCCAGATTAAGAAAGCACAAGAGAAAAACTTTCATGAACAGCTCCTCGATAAGAGGATGCACGGTATCTTCCACAGAAATGTGAAGGATCAGTCAATGTCGTGTGAGCTAACGTTTGCTTTCCTTAAATCGCCCGGATTGAAGTCTGGTACAGAAGGTTTCATTTTTGCATACCAAGACGGTGTCATTTCCACCTTAATATACCGTCGCCACATTTTGAGCCAAGACATTCCCGATGATAGCTGCAGGGCGTGCCATGCAAACCCCGAGCATTTAGCCCACATACTATCTAGTTGTCCAACTCACGCGGGAACGACCTACATTCAAAGGAACAATGCGGCACTAAGAGTGCTTTATTACTATCTCTGTCACTCATACGGCATTAACCTTAATATCACCCTCTAATTGCCTCTAGGGAAATTGAGTCAATTGTCGAGAATGGGAAGTGCCGCATACACTGGAACTTTATATTCTCGACAATTATTTCTGTTGCTCACTCGAGGCCTGACATGGTTCTTGTTGACTTTGAGAAGCGAACCATGTTCGTTATCGAATTTTCGGCACCAGCTGACAAAAATATCATAACCAAGGAGAATGAAAAGAAAGAGAGGTATCGAGACCTTACAAGGGAGTTGCAACGATTGTACCCGGAATATTCTGTTAAGCTGATCCTCCTTATCATCGGCGCTCTTGGAGGTGCCAAGCTTTCACTTGCTAATGGCCTAAAAAGCATCCCTGCGTGTCAATAATATGCTAGAACACTTGCGGTAAAAATGCAGAAGGCGGTTGTCCTTGGGTCACTCCGTGTTCTTAGGGTGCACGAGGCTTTTGCTGGATCGTCGTATTGAT
>NC_046661.1:20358664-20375107 GCF_010883055.1 Belonocnema kinseyi
AATGTTCGTCTGTATGTGCTTTATAGAATCGTAAACGATGCATTTGATCATGTGATGATCTTTAGCTAAGTTGTGGTACATGAGCCCACGTAGGTTTCCTAGTTGGTACGACCAATTTTCAACTGAAAAACAGCAATAAAAAGCATACTTACTGTTCGAAATTAAAAATGTTGTTTCACTTATTTTCTCATAATGACTGAATACACTAAATGAAAAAATGCGTCAATTGACAATAAAATTGATTGCTTAATTATAAGACACGTAAATATTTGTGCACCGTGAAAAAGGATTATAAAAACAGAATAGTCACGGATTAAATGTCTATTTACATAGAAAGGTAATTGTGTTAAAAAATAATGAGAATTACAAAATGATTGTTGAATGCGGAAATTTTTAAAACACGTGCGCGATACTCAAGCATGAAAAGCTAACTGACGCCTGTTAGAGGGATCGGTCCCACCCTGAAAAGTGGAGGTGTAAATGAAGTCGACTAACTAACGGGACTCTTAGAAAAGTGCGCGCAGACACTCGTCGTTATTCTTTAAAAGAGACAAATATCTTTAAATTGAGTGAAGCTCAAACATCCTCCCCTCTTTGAAAGGCTCGAACTCAGGCTTTCTAACTAATTGAATGATCTATATCTAAATTTTAAGATTAAAAACTTTTTTTAACTATTTGCACTTCGTAATTTGGTTATATAATTGCACATGACACTAATAATTCACAGCTTAATTGTCCTTAATAAGCTTGTTCTTTTTGGGAAGCAAGCATAATTGTGTGATTGCACGTGTTGTTTCTCCCTTGGCTCTTGTAATAGTGGCCTTCCTGGCCACTCCGTCCTTTCCTGGATGAAGGGCAAACACCTTGCCTGCCGCCCCTTGTAGTGGAGGGAGTTTATTGTCCTTTGAAAGGACAACAACGTCGATTTCCAGGTTTGCGGCTGAGCCACGTCGCCATTTCGTGCGTGTCTGAAGACTGCTGAGGTACTCAACAGACCACCGCTTCCAGAAATGTTGCTTCATTTTTTGTAATCTGTCCCAGATGATGAGTTTATTATCTGAAATGCTCGTTACATCGGTCTCAGGCAGTGCTATTAATGCTTCTCCGATGAGAAAATATCCTAGTGTTAGTGGTAAAGGATCTGCAGGGTTATCGGATAAACATGTAATAGGTCTCGAATTGAGACAGGCTTCTATTTGAGTGAGCACGGTGTAGTACTCTTCGAAGGTTAAGAATTAATTTCCCAGAATCCTCTTGAAATGATTTTTAATCGAACGTACACCTGCCTCCCAGAGGCCGCCGAAGTGTGATGATCTTGGAGGAATTAAATGCCACTTGATTTCTTCATTGCAGAGAGCATCCTTCAGTTCGGATGATCGAAGTGTCTGAGTGAGTTCTTGTAGTTGCCTGGCAGCTCCGGCGAAGTTGGTACCATTGTCAGAGCATAAATTGACTACTCTGCCACGGCGTGATATAAATCTTCTCAAAGCACTGAGAAAAGCTGCCGTAGTGAGATCGGTTACAAGCTCTATGTGAGTGGCCTTTGTGCTAAAACAAACAAAGAGAGCTATGTAACCCTTCAATTTAGTTTGACTGCGTCTGGTTCCTGCCTTGATGTAGATTGGCCCGGTAAAATCAACTTCTGTGTTGCAAAAAGGTCAAAATTGCTTTTTCCTGTCGGCTGGTAGATGACTCATCTGAGGAGTGATTGAGATAAGTTTGGCTCGAGCACATTCCATGCAGTGGCGGATAACGTTCTCAACTGCATTGCGCTCTCCAATAACCCAGAATCTCAACCGAAGATTTGCCAAGACTGATTGTGGTCCAGCGTGGAGTAATCGCTCATGTTCTGCGATGATAATGAGCACGGTTAACTTGTAATGTGGAGCTAGAATTAGAGGGTGCCTTTGATCCTCTGGTCGATCGGAATTTCCGAGGCGACCCCCAACACGCAACAGTCCTTCTGGATCGATGAATGGATTTAGAGCGAGCAGTTGTTTCTTGCAATTGAGAGGACGTTCTTTCTTCAAGCAAGCTAACTCTGCTGCGAACTCCTCACGTTAACTGATGCCAACTAAAATCCTTAACGCAAACTGCATCTCGTCCGTAGTGATAGTCTTGTTGCGGACCTTTGTACTTTCTCCTGTGATCGTTTTGTAGAACCTCAATAAAAAACTAGTTTCTCGCAATAAATGGTTGAGAGTGGAGATGCGATCAATCATACGCCATTTTGGTACACTGAGATGACACATGGCTGCTTTTCTTCGTCCTGGTACCTCGTTCGGTGTCTGTCCTTCGTTAGGCCAGCAGTCTGAATTAAGTTTGAGCCATTAGGGTCCAGTCCACCATAGTTCAATGTCAATGAGTTCCGCTGGTGAAACACCTCTTAAGACAAGATCTGCTGGATTGCTGCTGCCAGGTACGTGTCTCCATTGACTGACATCTGTCAGTTGCTGAATTTGGCTGACTCGATTACCAATGATTGTTATCCAACGTCTTGGTTCGTCAGCTAAATATGCTAAAGCAAGTTCGGAATCTGTCCATAAATACGATGGCATACTGACCTTCAGTGATTTTGTGACCTTATAGAAAAGTTCTGCTAGCAACAATGCCGCGCCGAGCTCAAGATCGTGAAGTCTTTTTCTTCAAGGGTGTGACTCGTGACTTTGCACACAACAGTCTTACCGAGCTCTCTCCTGAATGATTGGTAGCTCGGATGTAGATGCAAGCACCGTACGCCTTTTCTGATGCATCGAAGAAGCCATGAAGTTGAAGGTCCGTGTAGTCGCCCCTAATGACTCGCCTGGATATCCTAATGTCGTTGAGATCACTCAAAGTTTCTCGATAACGTTCCCACTAAGTATACATGTGAATTGGAACTACTTCATCCCAGTCAAACTTGAGCTGTCAAAGTTCCTGCATGACAATTTTGGCTGAGATCACAGTTGGTGCCAGCAAACCTAGAGGATCGAAGATTTGAGCTGTTTCTGAATGAATAGATGTTTTTGAAATTATTCTTGACTTCACATTGATATTTATGTTGTATCGAAATATATCAGCTGGCGGATGCACAAGTGATCATATCGTCCACGTAGAAGTTATTGGCTATCACTAGTCCTGCTATTGGGTTGCTGTCTTTGACGTTCTCAGAAATCTCTTTCAAGCACCTTGTTGCTAGAAACGGAGCTGCTGCTGTACCGTATTTGATTGTATTGAGCTGAAGGGTCGCGGGTTGTACTTCAAAATTTTCTCGCCAGAGAATGCACTGCAGGCTGCGATGTTCAGGATGAATCCACACCTGTCTGTACATTTTCTCGATGTCCGCAGTGATGCCAATGCGGTGAAGTCTGAAACGTAACACCAGTGAGAGGAGATCTTGCTGAACAGTGGGCCCAATGAGTAGTATGTCATTCAGCGACTGGCCGGAAGTACTTTTTGCTGATCCGTCGAAGACGACTCGCAACTTTGTTGTCGTGCTCTCCGGTCTTAAAACTGCATGATGAGGAAGATAATACTTTATTTCATGACCTTGTAAGGACTCACCATTTACTGCTCTCATCTGACCTAATTCTTTATATTCCTTCATGAATGCGAAATATAATTCCTTCAGCTATGGTTCTCGTCTTAAGCGCGTCTCGACAGATTCCAATCTTTTATAAGCCATGCGAAACGAATCGCCCAAAGATTCTGGCTGGTCACCGAGCTTCCTCTGATGATAAGATAAGGTGATGATTAAGAAAATCTTCAATGTGCCAGAATATCTCAATCTGAGTATCCAATCTGCTGAGGCTGAGATTGCACATTGCGCGAGGATCACCTGAAACGTTGGAAAGATCACCTGCTATTATCCAGCCAAGTTTTGTCTGCTGCAACACTGGAAGTCCTCGGCCTAGCCTAATTTGCCCTACGCAAATGAGATTCCAGAAGAGTCCAATTCCGATAACGATGTCAACCTCGCCGCCTGCATGGTACACTGGATCCGCTAATTTAAGGTTAGGTGGTGTATCCCAAGGCCTATCTGTTTTCGTAAGGACTGGTAGGTTTCTTGTAACCCTTTCCATAACTAAGAAATTCAGGATTGCACAATATCCATTGAATCTGGAACCAATTCGTGCTTTTGTGTAATAGGTGCTCTGAGTGCATGTTCCACCTATTCCGCCTATCTCGATGTCTTGTTCGTGAATTCTTAATTGCAGATCGTGACTCAAACGTGATGACATGAAGTTTGAGGTCGAATCGCTGTCTAGCAAGGCTCGACACGTGTGCGATCTGCCGTGTTGTTCCAGGACGTTGATTACCGCTAATCCCAAAAGCGCTTCGTAACCTGACTGTGATGTCAGCGCTGAGACGAAAGCTGCATTTGATACTGATTTGATCGTCCCTGGAGGTGCGGTGCCCCGTGCATCGGGTGCCCCTTCGTCTGAATGCAGTAATGTGTTGTGGGCTTGAAAACGGACTCTACACGATCCCTTAAATTCGTTGCCTGGATGAGTCTTCTTTAAACAATTAAGACAAAGATTCATTAATTGTGCTTCTTGACCCGGTAACAAGCGGTAACAAGCGTTGAATTCAGAAAAATTAAGAATTTGTATTCCTATAAATACGCGATTTTTCCTCCGTCTAAAAATCCCCCAACAGGAACAGTAAAAGTGCAAATCCTATTCCTCTCAATCGTCTTAGTAAAATTAAACAAAAGCATTTATTTAACCTATTTTTCATTATTAAATCTTTTTATAACTTATAAATTCGAAAAATATTTATATTTATATTTATTTACATTCTAATAATTTATTTAAACCTCTTAAAAATAAAACGAAGAAATCTATGCAAATGTGTGAATTTAAATAATTTTAACTCTAGAGAGATAGAGTTGAATTGGTGAGAATTAAAATTTCAGAATTTACATTCCGCATGAAGAAATTAAAACAACTTATTACACATATTTTGTGAACTTATTAGAAGGAATTAAATGAAATCAAAATATGTCCACTTCTAAGGAATAAAAAATATCTTTGTGAAGAGCGTTACCGGTACAATTAAAAGGAATTAAATATATTGAAAACACGTTCTCTTTGGGAGAATAGAAAACTGTGTGGCGGTCGCTATAGAAATAGAAGTGAATAAGTTTAGGAGGTATCTTATTCTTATTGTGGCATTTTAGACAGATGAAAAAATCGCGCATTCAAAATAATATAATAATCTTCACTTTTGCGCTGAAATCTAACAATGTGAATTTTTCTCTATTCTACGCTTATTAACGGGGAATCCGCTGTTTCACACTGAGACCTCTAAAATCTGAGCATGCACATAAAGGGTGTGATTTTCCGCACTTGTAGCATTCGCTTGATTGTGCGACGTTTGCTTGTGACTTGCTTGCGAAAAATCTGTCATTTTTTTGAAAGGCTTACCTTTATTTCCGTTATTTGATAAGGATGGGTTCGATTTTGACTGGATGCTTGAATCCGTCCTATAAATGTCTTCGAGTGCTCCGCACCTATGTGAGAGGAAATCTAGAAGATCCTTCAGAGTGGGGACCTGGTCATCATCGTTTCTCATCTCCCATTCTCGAACGGAGATTTTGTCGATCTTCCCCGTGAGAATCTGAATGAGAATTGTGTCCTATGTATCCACTGGCTCCTTGAGAGCTTTTAGAGCCTCAATGTGGCGGCATGCCTCGTCGATTAAATTGCAAAGTTCGGCGTGTGACTTCTTTTGTAAAGACGGCCGTCTGAGTAGTGATCGCGTATGCTGCTGTACTAGAAGCCCTTTCTCTGGCAACTTTCACATACGAGTTTCCATGCGCCATCGTAATTGTGGTCGGTTATTTCCAATGATTGAATAATTTTTGCAGCATCTCCTGTGAGTGCTGAGCGAAGATGGTACAATTTAACTACCTTTGTCACTGAAAGTTGATCGTAAATCATGGATATGAAGAAGTCATGGAAGGATTGCCATTGTTGGTAGTTTCCGTCGAAAGTTGGCAGCATCATTTTTGGCAAGTTGAGCATTGGATTCGGTTGTGGAAATACATGAGTGGGTGTACTGGGCGTTTGAGTATTCAATGCTGATGAAGATGCTAGAGCTTCCACGGTCTTGATCCTGGCTCTGGCCAATCCTACAACTGAAAAATATAAATCTTCATATGCTGGCTTGCAAAATTCGTCTGCAGATGATGAAGGAACCTAGACACAATTGGAGAAACTATCGCAAATCCGAAAACTACTGCGCACCTCTATTTTAGACCGGACTTAAATAATTCATCAGAATATGGAAAACGGGCACTATGCTCACAAATCACTATTTTTCAGCATTTTTTCAGTTTCGGGGTAACCACCGACATTTTAGTATGTCAGTGGCTTGCTAGTACTGTACCAGTACTGGCAGTCAGTACTGCTCCTGTGCTGGAACGCCAGTACCGCCAAACGTTACAATTCAGTACTGACATAGTACTGGCCCAGTACAGACAGCCAGTACTGGAAATCCGTCAGGATGTACTGGGCCGATGGTATATTTCTACCTGGCTAGAAAGCCACCAATCTCGACGCAACTGGAACGTGTTCGTCATCCACTCCTGCTCCTTCTATCATAGCAGGTAAGGAAGAACGGGAAATTTACGCAAGATAATTCGTAAAACACTGTTCCTTAGAATGCGGTCTCTAGCCGGAGGAAACCTTGTGCGGCAGACGGCACAGTTGGAGGTGAAGGTTTGACCTTTAGATACTTTTTTAAAGTTATAAACCTTTGTGCAATTTTAGGAGGAACAATGTTGTCGGACCAGATGCAGTGATCCCAGAAGAACAGACTTTTGCATCTGACTTGCGATCGTCTGAGCCTGATGCTGGCAAGCCCGGATTTTTTTGAGTTGGCTAAGAAATGAAGCTTTCATACCTCCGTGACAGCCGATTATGATAACCACAAGATGGACTTTGTAACTTTGGTACAACCTGCTCAGCTCAAAAAGAAGAGCCTGGTATTTCGCCTGTTTTTTTTCCTCCTTTGTCGTGATATAACTATCGGCTGATGCGGAGAATTAAATTACGTAAATTATCGTCGACTTCAGATCTTGGAGGACAATATCAGGCTTTGTAGCACTGATACGTTGATTGGTGAAAAACGAGAAATTCCAGTAGATCTTTCATTGATCATTCTCTACAACGTACATAGAAACACGATAGAAATATCGCAGATAGCAGTATAACACTTTTAGAGCCATATTGTGTCTCTCTATGTACCCAAAGTGTGCATACTTTGAGCATCCACTGAGAACATGTCCAATCGTTTCTGGCTCTTGCTTCCACGTTCGGCAGTTGGTATCGGCTACAGGTATATTCATTATGCGCTCACGGTAAACTAATGTATCTATAGCGCAACATTTCGTTTTCTGTTAAAATAGTCTTGCAACTGTATAACTTGTGACTCACACAGTTTTTTGACATCTGCAACGCCCCTACCCCCTAAATGTCATGGTATAACTATCTTTTCAATCGCTGAATTTCTGTGGTGCATTCGGTGCTTCGTCATTGCTACGCGAACAATTCTGTTTAACTTTTCAAAGTCGGTGTTAGACCATTTTATGAGTCCGAAAGAGTACGTGAGGACAGAGATGGCATATGTGTTGATCGCCCTGATTTTGTTTGCCGAGTTAAGAAAACTCTTCATAATCCATCTGAGTCTCGTAGTGAAGGCAGTCGTTAGGCTTGTCTTAACTATCGTATGTTGAATGCCCTTAGATTAAAGAATACCCAGATATTTATATGATTCTCCTGCAGCCATCGCCTCGATATCATTTTTTAAACTCGTTCTCTAACTCTGCTGTCCCTAATGCCCCTCTGATTAAATGCACTGTTCTACATTTATCTAGTCTGAACTCCATGTGGATATCATTAGAAAACTGCTCTGTGACATCGATTACTTTCTGCAGTTTCTGGGCTGAACCAGCGTACAACTTCAGGTCATCCATGAAAAGAAGAAGGGTCACTTGATGACCATCCTCATTATCATGAATTCTGAACCCATCAGACATGCTGCTTAGTGTTTTGTTCAATGGATTCAACGCTAAATAGAACCATAGTGCGCTGAAGGAGTCTCCTTGAAATATACCCGTCGTAAATCGTATTGACCTAGTTATCCTTGGTTGTCCATGATCAAAATACTTGATTTTTGTACCCCAGAGCCTTATCGCATGGCTTAGAAAGTCAATAATGCGTGGGCAGATTTTGTAAAGTTTTAGGACTTCAAGCAAATAGTCATGCGGCACGGAAGAAAACGCATGCTTGTAGTCAATGTATGCCATGTGTAAGTTCCTTTGATGCTTATGAGCTTGAGACATTTATAAATTGTTGGAAGACAGGTTATCGGTCGAAAGTCAGATGGATTTTGAGCGTCTGGTTTTTTTGGTATCATATACGTAGTACCCTAGAGCATAAAACCTGGCATCAGATCTGGGTTTTTAATGATCTTCTGAAAACACCTTGCCAACGCAAGATGCACACTCGTCAGATACTTGTACCAGAAGTTTTGCACCATATCCGGACCTGGAGCTTTCCAGTTACTTGCCCTTTTCAAGACCGCTGAAACATCTAAAGCTGTGATGTTTGTCACATGCATTTCAGGGCTATTGATTGCCCTTGCTTCCTCCAGTTTGAACCACGCAGTGTCTAAGTTGCATCTGTTCATTTTTCCCCAAACACCCGACTAGTAGTTAGTCATATCTTCCAATTGAGGTACTTCGGTGCCTTGGTGGTTATTTGGCTTTACTCTCAGTTCACGATAGAACCTTCGCAGTCTGCCTGAACATGGGTTTAGTGACAAAAAATTTCACTACAGATGTTTGAACGGGAATCAATTAGTACATTAAAATAAAGGACCTGTGCCGAATTTCAACCATATATATATATATATATATATATATAATAATCACTGTAAAATACTTATAACTATTAAATTTAATAAAAAAACTATTTTGAAAATGAATGCGCATATAATTAACTTATTTCGTAATTATTTTATTATAATTGAGTGTTTTAAAAGATTCATTTAGAAAAATTAGTAATAATGCAACATTATGTGCGTTTTAATATAATTTTATGATTATGAAACGACACTAATATAGTTAAATGAATACAATAAATATAATTTTTGTAGTAAATTATTTAAAGTGGACAATTTGCGATTTTTAAATTTCAAACGCACTTTTTTCGAAACGGCCCGGCGCAAATTGTTGAAATTCAGCACAGATACTTCATTTTAATGTACTAATCGATTCCCGTTTAAATATCTGTGGTGAAATTTTTTTTCGTAAAACCCATGTTCAGGCATACCGTGCCCTTTTTCATCTGTCTGAAAGTTTTTATTTTTTTGCCGTCGTGCATTCCTTTTCTTTAACCGATGCAGTCTGGCAGGAAGAACGTCAAGTCTCTGTCGTTATTCTTATTAATGTTCTGGGTTGAGACCGTCACAGCCCCTGACGCTTGGGTGATCCCGTTGCGTCCCCTTTTAAGCCTTAAGCATGGCTCCAAATCCCTCTCTATAAGGAGAAGAACGCAGCCACGCTGTTGGCTGATATTTCAGACTCACTGATGCAGTAACTGCCTGTGAGTGTTACGCGTTTCCCCGCAATCGCAGGGCAGTGACTGAGAATATGAGTAGAAGTCTCATTAGCCTTTCCGCACGTACGACAGAGGGGACTATTTTCAAGCCCTATTTTATGTATGTGATACCGAAGGTTTCCATGTCCTATAAACATTTCTGCAAGGACTTTGACTTCATTCCTCCCGAGCTATGGGCCTGTAGTTCTTTGGACTTGACAAATATCCGGTTTCAGGGATCATTACCACCAAAAGCTGTTGATTTTATCTGGTCCTGGCGCTGAAAAGATTTTAGTTCTAGCGATAACTTCCTTCACTTCATCAGTAGTAATTATTTGACACTCCTCTTCTGGACTTTGCAACAATTGCCTCTGGCAAAAGTTACGAAACAGTGAGATTTTTTAAGCGTCTTCATCAGAAGCTTGAGTAAAAAAGGTGGAATTTTCCTGAATCCACTTTACTCGCCTTACAAGGCGCTCTTTGGCTGTTAAAAGAGTTTATTTTTGCGTCTAGTGCTGCTTGATGGTCAACAGTTTTCACTTATTCAGCGTGTGACTTTCTTTCCGCAAGTTTCGAGCAATTCCCTAACTTTTGAAGCGAACTTTTTACTTGATAGTATGTAGCTATTCACGCACTAAGCATTTGATGCATGCCGGACTAGCCGTTTCAATTATAAACTGAGGTTTCAATTATGAAACTGAATAAACTGATCTCACAAGTCTTGCTCAGACGTAATGAAGTATCATTACTTCTATTTTCGCTAAGCAGGGAAACCGCCTTTTCGTAAACTACACAGTTCAGATTCCATAGATCAACATTTTCAGGAAGCAAATCAGAGAGAGCAGTATTAGTTTCGGCTGATTTGTCCATCCGGAGAAATTTTTTTTTTGCATTTATGAACTCCTATTTCTCATGTTAGCATTATCGGCTATCTGTAACATTGGTCTTGCTGGAACGCGTGGTGTGTTCTCTGGACGATTTTCCTCTTTTTGATATAGAGCTTCATATCCCCCTTTGCGTAAAATGGATATCTGATTTCTTAAATACTGGGGCTTTTTATGAGCATATTCCGGGCGTATATTGACCCAACGTTCATGCAGCCTTTGCATGTATCCTCTTCGCGCCGGTGTGCTTTCTTGCTAACAAGTAAGGATGTCGCTTCTGAGTTGGGACGGCCATTTAAAACTATGTTCTTGCGTTTGTCCCGGGAAATTGCCTGGTCGTACCCGCGGTTCGGTCCTATTGCTACTCCCAACTGAACCATGGCCTCCATCCGAGAGAGGCATGTTGTGGGTGGTACAATGCGATACTGGTGATGTTACCGCATAATTCTTTACATTAGAGAGTTAGCCTGATGCAACGTGGCTGACTGCAAGAGCCGAAGCTCTCGGGCGAACGGATCGCCACTTTCCTACGCCTTTATTATTACGCAGATATTATTAATATTATTTCTCGTGGAACTTTTGCTGAATATCGATACGATAACTCGTAATACTAACTTTCAAAGATTTTTACCTAAGTACAGTAAAAACTTCGGGCATCTTTTGTTGCAGGTAAAATTATAGTGGTGTTCACTGTATCTCGGTAGGGTTTCAGGTGTCTCTCAAACTTGGGGTACGACATACCGTGTATGTAGTGTACGAAATGCCGACTAGGTGGGGTACGAAAAATGTATGTGGATTCCACTTTGTGAAATTAGGTCTCTAGCACGAAGGAATAATAAGGAAATCCAACTGCCAGTGGGAAGCCATCTGAAACTGGCAATAGAAATATTACCGTAAGTGATACGCACATTAAAGGAAGATCTTAGATTTGAGTGCGCAGGTGCGTAGTTGTCCTCTTCCTATACATGGAAAATTGTGCGAGTGAGAAAGTTTGTCAAATTGACGTAAGTTAGAGGTTGTGTTCTTTTGTTGATCATCATACGAAAGATACACAAAATAAATATATAAACAGTATTTTCGGTACTTGCTTGAAAAATGTGTGAACAGATTTTGAGAAGGAAACGTATAGGTAAGTACCTTTTAAATTTGTAATATGATAAATAGGCTAAAGATTTTCAAGGCTCAATGACAGTTAGGTAAAACAATAAAATATATTAGACGTTTATTGTACTTACAGTGAAGGCTTAAAAAAAACGAAGTGTATTTGCCTTCTTCGGCGTGTAACTTCGTTCACAACCAGGAACTTGACACCTCATGGCTTAGAACACATTTCTGACGCATCAAAACAAACAAACAGAACCTCTCAACTTACGACAATTTGACAAACTTTTTCACTCGCACACTTTTCCATGTATAGGAAGAGGACAACTGCGCACCTGCGCAATCAAATCTAAGATCTTCCTGTAATGTGCGCATCACTTACGGTAATGTTTCTATTGTCAAGTGGGGGAACGGAGTTAGGTCTCCTTATTATTCCTTCGTGGTCTCTAGTTCTAAGCATGTTTCAAATTACCAGGGGTGGGATTCCAATACCCTATAATCTAATTTATCGAATCTCTTTCTAGCATATGAATGTTTAGAACGTTTACTATATTTTTCAAAGCATTATTTATTGCCAAACAAGGTTTAATGCTCGAGTTATAAATATATATTTGCGTCTTTTGTTGGCGGGAAGTTCTAATCGAAGTTCTGTTATTTTAATTAAAATAATTACGAAATAAACAGTACGAGAATTGAGTACAAATTTGAATATAGACGAAAAGTAAATTATTATTTAAATTGTATAGTTCTATAGCCCATAAATAATTTTAGATTCATTAAACATTAATATACAATAAAAAAAATACATTACATAAAATACACATTCATAAATTAAACTTAATATCATAAATAATAATAATGTTAAAATGGTATCATAATATTTAACTTTAATAATAAGGTAATGCTTTGAAAAATATTTCAAACTTTTTAGATTAATGTCTCCTAATAGAAAATTTGATCGAATAGTTTTTATTTTGATCAAATGTAATTTGTAAGTGTTCCTAATGCTTTTTCTTTAATTCAGGCCTCGCGAAAAATAAAGGCTACCTGACGGCCGTAGTCAAATATCAGTATGCTATTATTACGCGTACAGAAAGACCTTTTCATCTTAAATATCAAACAACTTCATGCGTATTCAGCATGCATATGCTCTACTTTTATAGTAATATTAACATGCCTATGATCTACTATGTATTCATATTAAGGTACGAATTATTCAAGATAAAAAGTTATATTCTGAGCAAACGCGGATATTTCTAGCATGCGCAGTAGTTATTCTTGTGTATTTTAAGTTGACACATGGCCTTGCATAAACTAAAAATACACAGGAAGAACTACTACGCAACGTGATGGAGCTTTTCAATTTTGCTGTATAAGTAGCTCTTCACTTGCGTATACATGTAATGCTTCAAGAGTTACAACATTTGGGAATATTTGATCCTTTAGAAATATGTTTCGTTTTGAGGTTAAAAAATACTTAATTATAAATTGTAGGTATATTTCATTACAAATCTAATGATAATATTGAGAAAAAAATTCTAATTCTAAAAAATTTGCCAGAAACGTTTACACTGCTTAGTATATCAGAATATAATCATAATTTTATATAATTTTCTAAATTTATCCGGTATACTAACAACGATGACGACAGACAGATTTTAAACAAAATTCAAAAAGTTGTTTTCAAAATCTTGTAGGCCTTAAAAAAGTTACGTTTTTCTTCTCTTGAATTTTTGTCCATATCACTGTTTTTCGGCTTCAAACGTTCGTTTTCTTTTTGTTTTTTTGATCTTGAAAATGCTATAACTTTGGTCATTTTAATTTTATAGAAAAAAGTAATAGGAATTAATTGTTCTTTTTTTCTACTATAAAGAGCTGTCGATAGAATTTTTAAATATGGAAAAAAGTGGTCTCAACATTTTTGAAAATGCTCTAACCTCTTGAATTTTTATAAAAAATGGCTGGTTAACGAACTAGATCTTTCTTTTAGATCACTCAAAAACTGTGTGCCAAAGCACAATCCCATCCGATTTTTTTTTCAAAAATTATCAGGTATACAGATGACGACAATAAAGGTAACAGACTGATAGACATCGAAGTAAAAACTTTTTTTCTCACTCAGGAGGCCTCTAAATGTCGATATTTGATGAAATCCGCAAAAGTCAGTTTTCACACAAAAGATAACAGTTTGAAGATCTTTCTTCAAGTAATCAAATTTTCTTTAGCTATTGAATTTTCTTCTCAATTGAAATTAATTTACCTACAAAAATAACAGAAAAAAATCTACAATTTTATTTGTCTACCTAACCTTAATTGCACTTTTAGCCATATTTTTCTTAATTGATATCATATTCCACAAAAATATGAGTACCCTTCTAGAAAAGAATGATTGGATTCGATTACGAGCGATTGAAAGTAATATCCAATCGCTCCTAATGGTGTTTCTTAATCGGGTCGGACCGATTCAGAACGATTGAGGTCGGCTATCGTTCTCAATCGGGACGCGAGGTGATTTTCAGGTCGGCCACGGTCATGTTGTTGGCAGCAATTTGATCACGCGGGAATTATTTGAAAATGGTTATTTACTTTTTTTTTTAAATTACATCTCGATAAAAGAAAACTGTTTAAAGATTTCAAATAGTTCCCTCGTCATCAAGGAACTATCACTAACAAATTTGCCAATAATTTTTATAGTGATTTTTCTGAGTTATATTATAATCAAATATTTATTTAAATAGTGCAAAACACTTATAATGTATAATGCGTACAAAATTTATAGCGTGTAATACATAATGTAAATTACAGTGTAATTAGTAATCAGTCAGTTTAAAGAGTATTGTTGATTAAATCAGGTTTGTTATTTTAAAAATACAAATGTTCTACATTTTATGAATCTCTTTACAAAAAAATGTTTATATCTTTGTTAATATTATTTTAATTTACCTAATAAATTCTTTCAATGCGAAATAATATGGTACATTTCAAACCCGATGCGAATTTGGTCAATATTCTTTTAATTTCGAAATCGTATATCCTAATTATTATGCATAATTATTATTTATCCACAAATATTATAATCTTTTCGCAGTTACCCTTAATTACGAAAATTATGCCTGTTTGCATAATTATGCGATTTTTTTGTTGAAAAGATAACACACTGTTTAAGGCTAATATGAAAGATGCCTGTAGCTGAGTCCTCATTTTCTTGAGAAAATTATAACATATTCAAAAACATTTAATCCATTTTGCACCAAAACTTATAGTGCAATAGATATCCGAAAACCCACAATACACACGATGAAATCTCAAGATACAGATAAAGCGGGGTTAAACTCTTTTGTCGACACGCCACACGTCTGCGACCTTGCTCCGATAAAATTGATCTTTTTTAATATCTTAGATATTAACTTTTATATTATCACACATTTTATACTTTCAATATAAACAGATATTGCCCTTTAATATTTTGTATGTTGAATAGAAGATATTAGATATTATGCCGTCATATCTATATATTATGGTTAAATATCAAAGTTTTTAATATATATTTTTCTCCGTGTACAAATTTCGTTCAAATGCGCAGGCGTGCTTAACCTGTTGCGAACGATTCAAACGTTTGTGCTGATTGAAAATGATTAAGAGCGATATACAATTTCTGTCCCGATTAACACCGATTAAGAACTATTCAACCTTCAATCAATCCCAATCGTATCCAATAATTTCTCTCTAAAATGTGAGCGGAAGAACGTACACATTCTTCCGCTCACCCGTCGATTTAGGAACGTCTATCAGACTGAGTAAGTTTAATTAGAATATTAATTTCAAAGACTGATCAACGAACAGTTATAGATTATAACCGATAAGACACAGGAATGCGATTTACATAAGACTCAATGTTCAACGTTAACTATTTATCTTCAGCTGAGTATCATAGGAACTTAGTTTTGCTAATACGAAAAATGATAACACAGACTCACAAAAAAAAGTCAAAGTCCACGGAGGCGACCTTTGGGGTTCTATGGGTTTTGGGTCGCTGATTCCGAATCGTTTGTCGGTTTTTTCTAGATCAGATCGCTTTCAAGGTCATTTGAAGGTCAAATGAAGAAAATATTGCTGAAAAAATCTGAAAAAATTCAAACACAGGTTTTTTAGCATGCTGAATCCGAATCCAATGTAGGTTGACCTTCATTAGTTCAATATCAAGGTCATTTAAAGGTCAAACCAACAAAATAACCTCAAAAAAATTTGTAAAAATTTATATATAAGTTTTAAGAGTCGTAGAATCTAAATCCTAGGTCATTTTGACCATATCTAGTATTTTCAAGGTCATTGAAATATGAAAATAACAACCCATATATCGTGTTTGTTAGACCTTCATCAATTCACGTACAAGCTCATAATAAGATCGAAAAATTAACAATCCCTCATAAACAATTACGATAGACATATTTTTTTGTATCAACTTGTGTTCATGTTTTCCGCTCATACCATACTCTCTTACTATCAAATGATCGACGTAACAGTTTTTTTCCCTTTTTTGCTGCAGTTTTACACTCTATTTTCAGTCACCAGCAGTAATGAGCTATCATAGCGACATCCCATCTGCCTTGGTAACGCTTTTCCATTTCTTTTATGTCTTGATGGAAGCGCTCTCCTTGCTCTTCACTGTAATCGCCACAATTCTCCGGGAATGTAGGTCGTTCCCGCGTGTGTTGGACAACTAGATAGTATGTGAGACAAATGCTCGGGGTGTGCATGGCACGCCCTGTAGCTATCATCGGGAATGTCTTGGCTCAAAATGTGGCAACGGTATGTTAAGGTGGAAATGACACCGTCTTGGCATGCAAAAATGAAACCCTCTGTACCAGACT
>NC_046661.1:20375207-20379417 GCF_010883055.1 Belonocnema kinseyi
CAATAATTGTATAAAAAAGTTAATAAAGAAACACCGAATTGCCTAACAGCAATTCGGTTACTTTTTAAAAATATCTAAACGTTCTTTTGCGCATAACACTTGTATTAAAGAAAATATTTATACCTGCTATAGAAAACCTCAACTAACCTCTCCGGTAAATCACGTTTTTTTTCCTTTTAATGGTAGTTTTCTACATTTAGGCCATCGTTTCAGCTGCTCAACACTGTGCTCTTCTACTGATTCGTGCACTCATTTTGCACCTGGAACATCATCTTCCGTGAGTTTCACCGTTGTTTTTATTAACAATATTTTCCATACATTTCGACACAAAACTGTTCGAAAAATACGGAAATGACGTTAAATTTTCGCACGTGCGCACTGCCGACGTCTAGAATAAAAAGGTCTATTCTTACGGCCGTATAGTTAGCTCGATACTATGTACAAAGTCAAGATTCGAACGGACCTCTTTTTCTAATACTTAGAGATAAAAAGAGAGGTCCGTCCAATTTTCGACTTCGAAACAGGATCGGGCTTCACGGAAGTAACTATATGTCTTTGGATTAGCACGTCACTTACCAACCCTGAACATACATGCCGGTCTCGGTGAAATTAAAAATTTACCTATTATAATATTATAAAAACATATGACAAATGTACAACAACAATAAAAACATCAAAAACATTTACAACGATGAAATTAATATGTTTTGAATTAAATAATTATTTGGGTAAATTATAGTTTTGTACAATGTCAATTTTCAAAGTTCCCGCTTACTGTGTCTACATTCAAATCAAAATGAGAAACCAATCAGGCATGAGGAAAAGGCGTTACGATTTTCGATATATTTCGAGTTCGAATCAATCATCCTTTTATAATAGGATTATAATACATTTTTTACGTAACTCTGCCAGGGATTACTGATTAATAAATTGCAAAATAAAAAGCAAATTGTATTTATCATGATTATTTTTGTATTTGTTTCTTATTTTGCTTTAAATTGTATTCTAAGATGCTCTGAAACATGCATCATTTCAATAAATGTATATCATTACAATTCATAATATGCATAAAAATTGAATCACACTAATTCTTATTTCCTTGTTTTTATATATTTTTTTATTTTTAATGTTCTTTTTACGATTAAATAAAAACTACCACGCATCTGCATAGGGTCTAATACAGGAACCTATATAGGGTCCTATATAGGAGCTTATGCCCTCTTTCGTCTTTTCTGTGCTTTTTCCAAAAAGTTAATTTTTTAATCTTATGTTTTACGATTAAAATAAAATCTACTCGTCCTATCGAAAAATAATAAATATATAGATCTTTTTAGGCGAACAACTTTTGTTTGGTAATTTAAGTTCATAACTTGTGTCGTTTTTTCAAACAAATTTAATATTTTTATTTAGAATGTTATTTTTTACGACTAAAGCAAAAACTAACTGTCCTATCAAAAATTATAGCTCTTTTTTGGATGAACGAGTTTTGTCTCATTTTTTCTCGTAGCTTATATCGAAAAGTGATTCATTCTTAATCTATAGTTCTTTCCAGGGCGCGCCATTTGAGCTTTTTCATTTTTTTCGTATCTTGCATAGCTTGATAAAAAAATGGAATTTTTGGAGTTTTCATTATTTTTGGTACGATCAAATTTGGAGTGTTCAACTTCTCGTCCAAATTAAAAAAATTGTTATCATAGTCCTGTAGGGCTTTCAAAAAGCAAAGTTTTTCTTCGCTTGACTTTTTTTCATGTCATGCGTTTTTTGGCTTAAAATGTTCATTTTAGTTTGTTTATTTGGATTTTGAAAATGCTATAACCCTGATTATTTTCTTTTTATAGAATAAAGTCATGGGGATAAATTGTTTGAGTTTCTGAGTACTATGAACGTACAAAGAATTTTTTAATCTTAAAAAAATGTGGTTTCAAACATTTTTGGTATGATCAAATTTGCAATTTTCAACTTTTCGACCAAATTAAAAAAGTTGTTATCATAATCTAGTAGGGCTTTCGTAAAGCAAAGTTTTCCTTCTTCTGACTCTTTTTCATATCATGCGTTGTTTGACTGAAAATGTTCATTTCAGTTTTCTTTTTTTTTGGATTTTGAAAATGCTCTAACTCTGATTTTTTTCTTTTTATAAAAAAAGTCAGAAGAACAAATTGTTAAAGTTTTAAATTACTGTGAACAACCGTGCATAGGATTTATACACCTGGAAAAAATAAAGTGTCAAAATTTTTTTGTACGATCAAATTTTGAATTTTCAAATTTTGACCAAATTGAAAAAGTTGTTATCATAATCTTGTTGAGCTTTCAAAAAGCAACGGTTTTCTTTTCCAGACTTTTTTTCGTATCATGCGTTGTTTGGCTTAAATCGTTCATTTTAGTTTGTTTTTCTGGATTTTGAAAATGCTATAACTCTAGTAATTTGTGATGTTTCAAAAAAGTGATATGGATACATTGTTAAATTTTTTTAATTCTATGAATAATCGTATAGAGAATTTTTAAATTTTTAAAAAAGTGGTCTTAAAAATATTCAAAGTGTGTCCACTTTTTGAATTTTCATCCAAAATGGCTGGCTAACGAACTTGACCTGTAGTTTAGGACACTAAATGAATGTACCCAAGGGCAATCTAATAGATTAATTTTTTCAAAAGTTATTGTCACTCAGCGAATAACACTGTTTGCAAGTGGAGATATTATAAACTCGCCCAGTAACATTTATTTTCCCGGTTCACAATGTACCTCTAATTCTTTCAGTCAGCTTTTGACACAGTGCGAAAAAGGAGATGTTACAATTTCACACTGCGAAATTGGCGCGGAGTGAGGCCCTATAGTGGTATACCGGATTACTATTTCAAACTGCACCATCTACTTTGTTTCTTACTATCTATCCCAGTATGAAAGGGGATTTCTTACAAGTTGTAAACTGTATAATTCTCCATTTTTCATTCACAATCCGACAACGTAACGTCTACCAGCTTGTAAGTGAAACCTTACTATTTGGAGCAGTAATTTAAACAGCTTGTGCCAATGTTCTTCCACTCTACAATGTCAAACTGTAATAGCTGCTTTATCTATTGCTACAAATGGTATTTTGACTAGTGTGCTCTCAGATTACTGGTTTTGCACTGCACTCAATACTGTGAAAACTGCTTATTTCACACTGGGTACGCTTTAAACTTCAGCTTTACTATTCGAAATTTTACATCTTACAGTGAACTTTTTTCCATGTAGCACGCATTTTCATGCACAATATTGTTCCTAGGCGTGTAAAATAACTGTTTCTGTCCAATTTCGCGGGACTTTAGCGAATCTGATTATAATTTGTTATTGTTAAATAATAAAATATTACAATTTCACTAAAAATGTTAGGTGACACTTGGAACAAATGTAAACAAAACACGTAATGAACACGCGGACCGCTGAACGACGCACATTGGGAAAAAAATGACTTTTTTGGTTCAAAATAACGTACAGCCCACTAATATAGACCCATTTGGACAAAAAAAGTTAAAACAAAAAAGCTGATGAGATTTCTAAGAGATGTGTCGAGTTTGATTTTTGAATTAGGGTTTCGATTGGTTTATTAATAAACGAATATAACGAAAGTAATGTCCATTTTTTGTATTTGACGTTCCCGAAGCTCGTCAAGAACAGCAAAATTGGGATCCGTGACAAAACGCCCAAACGACAAAGCGCCCACCCAATGAGAGTCGCGTTTCCTGCAAAAGGTCCACGAATCAGAGACCGAGTTGAGGCGTGCTCATACATACATCCATCGCGATGAAGCAGGTGGATCTCTGATTCTCGGGACTTTTTAACAGAGCGCGACTTTCATTGGGCGGGCGCTTTGTCGTTTAGGATTTTTGGCACGAATCCGAAAATTGTTGAAATTACCTAAGTCGCAATATTGTTCCAATATTATAAATAATGTTCCAATAAATAAAATAATAATAATAATAATATAGCCTCGGTGGTTCAGTTGGTTAGATACTTGGACTTCACCTCAGAGGTCCGGGGTTCGACCCCTGAGCCGGTACCTCTGGAAATTTTTCAATGTACCTTTACCGAGGTTCTGGTGGTTCGGAACCCACCTTAAGCTATAGGTCCTCCCATCGTGTACTTGACTGCAACCCAGTACGTCAATGATGGGGTAAAAACCAGGCTTTGTCCAATATGTCTGGGCAGACTGCTCTCATCAGATCACTTGATT
>NC_046661.1:20379517-20383252 GCF_010883055.1 Belonocnema kinseyi
AACCCGCTCGACAGGGATCCTGGTCCGATTGCAGGTGAGTCCACCATCCTGGAGTGGATAACCCTTTTACCTCTCCAAGGCTAAGTAAAAGAGCTTTTCGTCTTTGACGAGGACAATGTCAACTCGTCGACGAACACACTACGGCATCATCCTCACACCCTGTCGACCCCCTGTAAGGCAGTGCATTTCCACTGGCATCGGTACCCCGACTAACGTATAAGCGAATCATTCTACACATCCCCTTACGGGGCAGCTGTCATCGTCACACGACTAGTCGAAGCAACAGGTGAAAAAGAATCGATTACATACATCGAAACATCTAGACATCCGCACATCCACACATCCATGCATCCGCAGATCCACACATGCACACACGCAAACATTCACTCATAACCGCAAATACATGTGGACATTTATAAAAAATGTATTTTTTTTCCCCGTATTAGGTCAAAAAGAACCCACTTCTTTTTTAAAGATATACCATTCTTATGGGTACAAAGCTTTCTATTTCAAGAAATCTAGAGCAGCTAATTTTGACAAAAAACTAAAGATGATTCTAAATTAATTTTTTAAACATTTTTTCAACAGCACCTCATTGATTTGACCTTCAAATAACCTATGTCTGAATTTTTCAGATTTTTTCAGCAATATTTTCTTCATTTGACCTTCAAATGACCTTGTAAGCGATCTGATCTGAAAAAAAAACCGACAAACGATTCGGAATCAGCGACCCAAAAACCAAAGAACCTCAGAGGTCGCCTCCGTGGACTTCGACTTTTTTTTGTGCCTGTGTAATTGGTGAGGAGTGTTTAATTTTACCTAAAACATGTTCGAAACTAAAGTTTAATCATGTTTGAAAGAATGTATGTATTCGATATATCAAATTCTATTCTGAATAATATGTGATATATTGTATATAAAACTAAACAATAATTTTAATTCCTAATGTTTATTGCTATTTAGGTTTGAGCTCATTTATTATAAACGTTATTTAGCTTAAAAAGCAAAAAATAATAGTAAAAAGTGAAATTTCTCGTAACTTCTCGATAAATTCTCGCATTCTCGGTAACATACGGTAACGTTCTCCGTTACCTTCTCCAAATCTTTGTTACCGAAAATTTTCTAGTATGGCGCTGCGTTCTGCAGATTGCTAAGGATCCTCTAGGGAAGGATGCGACAAACCATGTGCCTAATGCGAATTGGTCGAGCTGAGTTTACTAGAGACTTCCGGTCAGGTTACGTGGGGGTAATGGGAGGCAGCTGTCTGTCGGTGCAGTGTGTAAAGATGTGTGTGTACGACACAACCTTGCGTTCAGTCTGAGGTTAAAAGTACGATCGTGCTCAGGGAGTCTAACGTCACTTCCTGTCCACTTTTTACGGTCCGTGGAGGGGGAACATTGGCACATCCTTCCCTAGAGGATCCTTACAGATTGCGTTAAACCACTAGCTAATGTCAGACCGTGTTTAGAGAGTGTGTAATTTATGTACCGACCTCAATCATTTTCTGATGGCGTCATTCCGCGGTCCGCGTGTTCGTGTCCCTGTTTTGAATGAAGTCTGTATTTCGAATGAAAATTTGGTTACTTTCAATAATTTGTATTTGAAACGATGAATTTTCTCGCTTTTCTATGATCTTTAAGATTATAAATTGTTAATTTCTAAAGTATATAAATATATTTCTGATAGACAGTAAGGAAAATTTATGCATTGACAAAAAATATCTTTTACGTGCTATCCTACATCATACAATAAAAATGTCATCAAAGAAAACGTATAATTTTCCTAAATTTTCGAATACTTTGACATTGGAAAATACTTCAGCTTTTGCATTTTAAAATTAGCTATCCTTCAGTCACTTCCGTTTTACGCATTGTTAGTGCGTAAAATTTCTTTCCCATTGTCCCATGCATGCGTTTAAGCGCAAATGACATCATGAACGCAATTCAGGAACAAATAGCGATGAAACGCAAACATGGGACAATGGGAAAACAATGTAACGCACAGGTGATGCGTTTTTCTCCATCATCAATAAATATGTATTTTTGTACAATGTTTTAATAAATAAATTTCGCTTTATGCCATAAGGCAGTCACTATGCAAACCTTTTTTTAGAAAATCTTCTATATTAAAATGTCTAGCAGTCATTTTCATGCACAATATTCTGCCCAAGCTTGTAAAATAACTGTTTCTGTCAAATTTCGCGGGACTTTGGCGAATCCAATTATAATTTGTTATTGTTAAGAAATAAAATATTACAATTTCACTAAAAAGGTTAAGTTATACTTAGAACAAATGTAAACAAAACACAATGAACACGCGGACCGCGGAACGACGCAAAGTGGGGGAAAAAATGACTTGGTTCAAAATAACGTACGTCCCACAACTACTGACCGATTTGGACAAATAAATATTCAAAAAAAAGCTGCTAAGACTTCTAAGAGAGTTTTCGAGTCTGAATTTTTAATGATCGTTTTAATTTTTTTATAAATAAACAAATATGACGAAAAAATGGCCATTTTTTCTATTGGACGTTCCCGGTAGTCGTGAATAACAGGAAAATGGTGAAATCGCCTAAGATGTATAGAGTAACATTAGTTAAAGATGTTACAATATTGTACATTGAACAAGAAGCTTTTTTAAAACAAATTATTTGTTTAGAAAAGTTTTTCTACGATTTTCCATAATTATACGTTTTTTAAAGTTATATCCCAAGAAATTTGAAAGGAAACATTATATGAAAAAAATTCTCTTGAGATTATAATTGTTTATATTATAAAAAAATTTAATGAACAAATGCAGTAATGAGGCTGTTTTCGATAGAAAAATTCGTTTTTTTATGTAATTTTTTTTTAAATTAGTAACTTTATGATAATTTTAGCAAAATTTATAGTTTCTTAATTGATCTCTATGATTTTTTAAAACAAATTTAATAAACATATCCATCATTCGAGCATTATTTGGCAAAAAAAATCGTTTTTTTTTTAATGCCAGTCTTTTTAATTAGGAACCTCGTGATATTATGATATTCTTCAACAAATTTAATAAACAAATGCATTATTGGGGCATATGACGACGGAAAAAACCTTTTTTTTCAATCTCAGACTTTAAATTTGTATCTTAATAATAAATTCAGCAACATTCATGATGAGCTGATAAATTTTATGATTTGTTAAAACAAATTTAACAAATCATAGAATTTATTAACTAAGTATGATTGGTAATGAAATTTTTATTAAACTCCCAACTGAAAATACTGACATTAGAAAAAAAATTCTATCGACAGTGCCCGAACAATGCATTTGTTGATTAAATTTTGCTTTTCAATATAAATTTTATCAACCAATTATGAATTTTTCTGAAATCATTATGAAGTTTCTAATTTAAAAGACTGCAATTGAAAAAAAAAAACTAATTTTTCCGTCCAAAGATGCCCGAATAATGCATTTTTTTGTTGAATTTGTTTTAAAAAATCATTAAATTATGAATTTTCTAATTTAAAAAGTTTACACTGAAAAAGACGAATTTTTCTGTGGACAAATGCCTGATTAATGCTTTTGTTTTTAAATTTATTTATAATATAACAATTATACTCTTAAGAAAAATTTTAAAAATATAATATTGTTTCCATTCAAATTTCTTGCAATATAACTTTAAAAAACTTATAATTACGGAAAATCGTAGAAAACATTTTTTCAACAAATAATTCTTTTACAAATTTTTTTGTTTATTTATTAT
>NC_046661.1:20383352-20385005 GCF_010883055.1 Belonocnema kinseyi
TGATAATATACAGGTAGACCTTGTGGGATGCGCTTGGGTAACTTTTTCGTCTTCACTGTCTGAACTATCTCTATCTGATGTAATAATATCATCATCGTCATCTGTTATCGTTATTCGATGAAATGAGAACTTCGTTGATGGTTTGAAGGTGAGAGCTGCGTTGAGGGCTTCGTTGATGGTTTGAAGGTAAGAGTTGCGTTGAGGGCTTCGTTGATGATTCCAAGATGAGGGCTGCGTTGAAGACTTCCTTTCTTCCCATCCGCCTGTTTGCGGGCCTCGTAGGGTTGTTACCGCGGTATATTGCGGTAAATTCAATTGCTGGTTAACGGGCTTTTCCGTAGAGAAAGACCGGAGTTTTTCGCGAAATTTCGTAAAATTTCAAATGCCAATTTTTCTGGTTAACGGGCTTTTCCGTGGAGAATGTCCGGAGTCCTTGTGGAATTTCGTAAAATTTCAAATGCCAATTCTTCTGGTTAACGGGCTTTTCCGTGGAGAAAGTCCGGGTTCTTTCTAAAGGTTCGTCACTTAGATAGTTCTTGTTGGATAGTCTAATTATTTCCTTAGGAATTACTATCGTTGAGAACTATCCTGGCAGGATCGCCAGAATGTTATGCGCAAAAGAACGTTTAGATATTTTTAAAAAGTAACCGAATTGCTGTTAGGCAATTCGGTGTTTCTTTATTAACTGTTTTATACAATTATTGTCGTAGGCAAGATTAAAACTGAACTCGACACCATAGGTATGGTCCTACTTATAGTCTAGCGGATACATGTGTGATTACCTAAATCTATGACGCAACTAGGTCAAAGTCAACTGCCTAACACAAGATTGGCAGTTCAGAACTTGTTTTGAGTAAATATTTAATATTCATAAAAATATAAAATAACACAATATTACAGTTTCCACTTCTCTTTTTCAAGTTTAAACAATAAAAAGTAATTTGTTAGTGATTTCCTGGTATAAGGAATGTACTAACAAATTTTTCTTCTTTTATATAAACTGGTTATAAATACATAAATATAATAGTTTTGCGTGCTCAAGTGAAAGTATTAAATAGATTTTATTTTTATCAAAACGTTAGGAGGTTCGAAACCCCGATAGCAATGCTTTATTTAATACCCTGGCGGACCGAATGGAGCCTCTATAAAGTACCCGTAAAGACCCCATTGGATCCTCATTCGGTTCCTTTTTAAAAAAAACTCGAAAAAAACAGCAAAATCAACTTTTAAATTGTTGAAATTCGGATTCTAAGTTAAAATTCCCTATATACTAGGCAGTCTGATAAGTCCCTTAAAAATGAAACACGGAGACGTTTTTTTGGCCAAAGTCGGTTTTATTTTTCAACATACTCTCCTTTTAGGTCGATACAGCGAGTCCAACGATTTTCTAACTTTTTGATACCGTCCGAAAAGTACTCGATCGGAAGGTCTCCAAAATACGCCTCAGTTTCAGCTATGAACTCCTCATTTGAGTAAAAACGCTTACCGGTGAGCCATCTCTTGAGGTTAGGGAACAAGTAATAGTCGCTGGGGGCGAGGTCTGAAGAATATGGTGGCTGAGGAACCAATTCGAAGCCGATTTTATGCAATTTTGCTTGTGCAACTAAGCATGAATGAACAGGCGCATTGTCGTGATGATAAAGCGGTTTTTTC
>NC_046661.1:20385105-20392952 GCF_010883055.1 Belonocnema kinseyi
GGGCGCCCAGATCGTTCAGCATCAACTATGCTCGTACGGCCACAACGAAACTCGGTAAACCACTTATGAATCGTTCCAATCGACGGTGCAGAGTCCGGGTAACACTTATCCAGGTTGGCCTTGGTCTCGGATATCGTATTCTTGCGAAGATAGTAGTGTTTGATCAAGACTCGAAACTCAGATTTTTCCATATTAAAAAAAACTCGGAGGTTAGTCGATTCTCAGTGCTGTAACTTGTAAATGCGTAAACATAAATGGCTGAAGTTTTGACAGGCGTCATTTGAAGAATCAAGCTCGACGAAAATGGTTCACATTAGTGAATACTAATGCCATCTCTTAGAATTTTCAGGTACGTATCAGACTGCCTAGTAGAAGGTCACAGAATAATCGCAATATTTTTTTTTTTTGCAACGGTAAAGTTTAAAAAAATATATAAGACGTATATCGCCTGTTGACTGCTACGTTTCAAATGCATCGCCTGTAAGCAGCAGTCAACAGACGTTATACGTCTTATATTTTTTTTAACTTTTTACTGATGCAAAAAGAAACTATTGCGATTATTCCGTGGCCTTATACCGCCTGTTGACTGCTACGCTTCAAACGCATCGCCTGTATGTAGCAGTCAACAGGCGTTATACGTCTTATATTTTTTTAAACTTTTTACCCTTGCAAAAAAAACTTTTGTGATTATTCCGTGACCTTCTATAGGGAATTTTAGAGTAGAATACGAATTTCAACAACTTAAAAGTTGATTTTGCTTTTTTTTCGAGTTTTTTAAAAAAGGAACCGAATACCTGCCAATCACAACCTCTTCTAGCCTTTCTACTAAATCACTTTTTTCCTTTTTAGATTTTAGATATCGTTTAGGCTGTTTAACACTGTGCTCTTCCACTGACTTGTACACTCATTTTGTTCCTGGAACATTATCTTCCGTGATTTTTCCGGACTTTTAAACATTTTTTTGAAGACGACAGATGTCAACAAATGTAAATGATGCGCTTGCTCGCCACACTTTTCGCACTTTTTTCGCACTTTTTTCGCAGTTTTTTTCTGAATATACTTTTTAAAAATTTGCCTTTATACTCATATTTATTTACACATTTATTTTTTGTTGTTATTTTTATTTACAATATCTTCCATACATTTCGACAGAAAACTGTTAGAAAAATACAGAAATGGCGTAAAATTCTGGCACGTGCACACGGTCTACGCCTAGAATAAAAAGGTCTATTGGAATAGGGCGTAGAAAGAGCGGGTTAACCTAGAAAGTCTACCTGTATATTTATCCAATTATAAAAAGAAGATGAATGAGTCGAACTCGAAATATATCGAAAGTCGTAACGCCTTTTCCTGATTCCTGATTGGCTTCTCATTTTGGTTTGAAGATAGATACAGTAAGCGGGAACTTTGAAAATCGACATTGTACAAAATGATCAATTATCCAAGTAATTATTTAATAAAAGCATAATAATTTGATCGTTGTAATCTTTTTGATGATTTTATTGTCGTTGTACTTTTTTCTAATGTTTTTATTATGTTATAATAGGTAAATTGTTTCTGTCACCGACACCGACATGCATGTTCAGGGTTGGCAAGTGACGTGCTATTCCAACGACATACAGGTACCGCAGTGTGGCTTCGATCCTGTTTTGAAGTCGAAAATCGACCGGACATCTCTTTCTATCTCTAAACGTTAGAAATAGAGGTCCGTTCGAATTTTGACTTTGTACATGGTATCGAGAAAACGACACGGCCGTCAAAATTGGAATAGAGAATAGAAATAGAGGGTTAATATAGAAAGTCTACCTGTATATTCATTTTTACAAAATTGTCAATAAGCCTAGTAATTTTTAATAAAAACATAATAATTTGATCCCGAATGCCAGCTCAAGCTGGCTAGATAAGGTATGAAAGAGCTTTTACAAAAACACAGGTCGACTTCTCCTTAAAGGGCTAAGGAACCGTCATGCAGGGTTGCCAGAATGTATGACTTTGCCATGATTTCTATTGGTCCATCTTTTTAACGCACTGTTTTCCTCCGTCACCTCAGCTACAAAAATTCCTTTTACATTTCTTTTTTCATTACTTTTTTCCCATGCTTATAAGAAACAGGAACGGCGCTATCCTTCAATTTTAATTTTCTAATTAGTTATGATTCCATACTATATAATTTAAAGCAGCATTAATGATTACACTTGTAATTTGAAAATAAAAATCGTTATCGTCTATAATACTACTTATCTTAATACCAACTGTAGCTACAATTATTTTATACTAAAGCGATTCATGCTTTTAAATTATTGAAATTTGTATTCTACGTTAAAATTCCCTATAGAAGGTCACGGAATAAACGCAATAGATTTAAAAGTTGATTTTACTGCTTTTTCGAGTTTTTTAAAAAGGAACCAAATGGGTTATAAGTTATTATTTCATACTAAATAATTTGAAGTAGCATTATTGATTATAATTATTAAATACATTTTCTAAAATAAAAACATATACGCGTATTATTTCATGTTTTACAATCGTATTTGTCTTTCTTCTCTTTTTAGTTTAAGAAACAAATTTAATAGTAATATAAACAACTACTAAATCTGTTTTACGTTGTAAAAAGTAAATAGTATCTCCTGATCATGTTTGAAATATTATGTGTATTATTTATTTTTGTCTTTAAGGAACAGCTATCGTAACATATTGCATTACATAATTTAGGTATGTTGGACAAAACCGAGTGCGAAGCACGAGATACGCTATGCGAATGTGTTCGTTAAGGCCAAAAGAGCTTTAACAAAAGAGTGTTCAAAATCACAAAATTATAGTTATCCGTCCGTTCACCTTTGATTTTAAAAGGTCTGTGCCCGAATGCGGAAGAAACGCAAAGACTAAGCGCGGGCAGCGATTGCCCTCAGTCGCGTGCCGTAGGTGGGCTCAAACTCCCGAGTTAAGCTATTTTAAAGAAAGCGAATTCACAAAATTACAGTGGAGGATGTTTTGAGTTTTAATTTAAAAATGTTTGCGCAAAAATGTGCCAAAATATAAAGACCGAGCGCGTAGCGCTAGGTAAATAAATAATCGTGCGCGAAGCGCGAGAACCGACCGTAATCGCAAGGTCATTTACGTAAGCTTTTCCTTAGTATGCACGAAGGAAAATTGAAAAATAATTTATGGGTCCAAATATCTCAAGTGTGCCACTTTTAAATCGATAGTTCTATTTTTAATTAATTTATACAGTTTTCGATTCGTTTTTATATAAAAATAACTCCCCTAAAATATTTTTGCAAAACATTTTTTTTTAAGTTATTAACAAAAAAAGATCTTGATCATTCTTTTTAAATGGATTACTTGCGTACGGTTCATCGAAATTCAATAATTAAGTTATGAAAATTTTTGTTACGAAGTATACTTTACGCAAAAAAATTTTCGGTCGTAGAAAAACATTTTTTTATTGCTTAAATAATCATTTGTTTAAAACAATTCAAAATTAATAAAACTTCTCCGTCTGTAAAAGAATTCTTTCACGTGCCAATAGATTCTACAATCTCTTCCGAAAATTTTGGTAAGAACAAAAGTTTGTATTTTGCAGTAGTTCAAAAGTTATTGATTTTTTGTGACCGCGCGCCGACCTCCAGCCCGAATCGAGCACATTCGGACGCGATAGTTTAATTTTCATTACAGTGTTCTAAAATTTTTAACCAAGAAGATTACTTTTATACAAAAAAAAAGTATTTTTTTAACAAATCGGTTCAAACATTCAACCTAGTAGTTGAATTGTAAACCAAAAAAGATTAATTTTCAATAAAAAAAATTTAGTAGTTGGTATTTAAATTAAAAATCTTCTTTATATTAAATACCAACTATTAAATGTTTATATTAAAAATTTTTTTATTTTATTTTTTAAATTCAACTAATAGGTTGAATGTTTGAACCAATTTGTTAAAAAAATACTTTTTTGGTACACAATTAATCTTCTTGGATGAAAATTTAACTATACTTTGTTGAAGATTAAACTATTTGATTGAAAATTCAGTTTTTGTGTTGAATCTTCATTAGTTCAGTTAAAAATTCATCTTTTTATTGTAAAAATTAATTTTTTGATTAAAATTTGCTTTTTGAATTAAAGACTAATATTTTCCATGATAATTTGACTATCGATTTTTTTTTGGAAATTCACATGTTTTGATTGAAAATTCAACTACTTGAATGAATAATTAAACACTCTCTTCAAAAATCATATTTTTGGTTGAAGATTCATTTCTTTGTTTGAAAATTTATCTAAGCCTAATTGAAAATTAAACCATCTTATTATTTTTTAGTAGAAAATTAATCTTCTTGGTTGAAAATTCATCTTTTTGATTTAAAAAATAGCTATACCTGGTAGAAAGTTCAACCACTTGATTAAAAATTCATTTTTTCAAATAAAACTTATCATTTCAGTTTAAAATTTGTTTCTTATTGTAGTTAATATGATAACCATAATAATTTTATTCAAAATAATTTATTATCCAATTGTTTCCCTATTTCTTGGCTTGAAGTTGATCCACTTTATTAAAAAATTAATTTTGTTTAAATGATGCTTCATTCTTTCAATTTAAAATTAATTTATGTTGAGGAAAAGTGAACTATTTTGATAATATAATAATTTTTTTAATTAATCTTTTTAACTGAAAACTTAACCATTCAACTTTTGGTTGAAAATCGATTTTTTTTTAGTTGATACTCGATCTACTTTGTTGAAAATTCATCTTTTTTAGCAAAAAATTAAACTTCTTGGTTGAAATTTCATCTTTTTGATTAAAAAAATGACTTGTAGAAAGTTGAACCACTTGATTAAAACATATTTTTTTTAACATCGATCATTTTAGTGAAAAATTCGTGTCATATTGTACTCAATATGAAACCCGCGCGCGTCCGAACGTACTCAACCAGCGCTGAAAAATACGAACTTTTTTCACCAAAATTTTCGAAAGAGATCGTAGAATCTATTGAAACATGAAAAAGTTCTTTCACAGACGCAGTAGTTAAATTAATTTTAAACTGTTTGAAACAAACGATTATTTAAAGAATAAGAAAATATTTTTTAATGCCGAACAATTTTTTAGCGTAAAGTATACTGTGTAAGAAAATTTTTCATAACTCAAGTATTGAATTTCGATGAACCGTTCACGAGTAATCCTTGTTTGAAAAAAATGATCAAGAACTTTGGTTGTTAATAACTTAACACAAAAGTGTTGAAAAAATATTGTAGCGGAGTTATTTTGATATAAAAACAAATTGAAAACTGTATAAATTGATTGAAAATAGAACTATAGACTTAAAAGTGGCACACTTGAGATATTTTTACTCTTTTATGAAGAGTGCTGTATTACATTACATATTATTGTGGTACTAGTGACTTGCGCTACAGTACCACCGAGTCTGTCGGTAGCACCGACAGACCGCGAGTTCGCGCTACTCTCGACTGTACCTGTAAGCATTGTAGTTTTGTTTCCATTCGTCTCATTTATATTTTATAGTATAACCAAATTCGGATATAAAATCTTCAATTTGTACTAAAAGCCACTTTTAAAACTTTTAGGACTGTTACAGTGTGATACCGCCACACTAAATCTTTATTTTTCCGGGACAGAAGAAGTTTTTTCTATAAGCTCTTTTTTATTCTTTATTAGGTAGCTTGTATCTTAAACAATTTTTTCAACTCCAATGTTTCAATAAATTATTTGTAGTAGCTGCTTTTGTTTTTACTTTCAGGTTTTTACTAAAGAATATTAGTAGAACTATAATCACTCGATTCTTTTATTAAGCTGGAAAATTAAATTTAAATATTTATACACTTAAAATACATCTGAGATTAATAAATCCATTACATTTTTGAGCCTCAGAATTTGGAAAGAAATCACAAATTTAATAAATGTTTAAATTAAACATTTAGTTATTAAAATTTAAATTAATTAAATTGCAATATTTTCATCGAGCATTTGTAAATCAATCTGTTCATATAAAATGTGTAAAACGAAAAAATAGAGCAAAAAAATATTCCTCTATTAGCCCTGGCTTACCATCGTAAAGTCTTGAGTGAGATTTTGTCAACAGAATCCAAGCGATACATTAGTGTAATTATCTAGATCGTCCGACATATAGTAGGCTTAGGTTTTAGGTTGTTTAGGCAGGTAGGGTATCCATTCCCACGAGGGTGCGTTTTTTCATAGCGTTTAAGCGTTCGATTACGTTTGTAAGTGACCGCACTCGCAATCGCATGATTTCACAAATAAATTGAATGCAGTTATTAAAAATAAAACATTTTTTTTTTGTAAATTTATCATTATATTAAATCATCTGTTTCGAGCTACTGTAATGGAATGTCTATCGACGATTCTATTCTAGGGCACATCTGTAACGTTTGCTTCTTGATGCAAGAGATTTACAATGCTAAACTATAACTTTTCCTTCCAGAAGGAGCAAGGTTTACCAAGCGAAAGTGTAACCTCTACTCTTGCGAGACACACGCACAGTGTACAATGCGAGCTGTATCTAGCGCTCGCTACAAAGTAGGGATTACTGGGTTACATTGTTAAATTGTCACACAAACCCATTCAAACTGGATACGGATTTACAATTTCATAGAGTAAATCTTGCACTTTAATGCAGTGAAGTTCGCTAATTTCTCCCAAAGTTTAAGAATTACTCTATAGGTGCACGAAAGGCTCCGTTACTGCACCACCGAGTAATATTTAATCACTTTTCCCAGCATATCTTACAGCGTACTTTTTCCGTGTAGACATTTTAATGTGGAAGATTTTCTACAAAAAAAAAAGGTTTGAATAGTGCCTGTCTTATGACATAAAGCGACATTTATTCATAAAAACATTGTACAAAAATAGATATTTGTTGATGATGGAGAAAAACGCATCGCCTGTGCGTTACATTGTTCTCCCACTGTCCAATGTTTACGTTTTACCGCAGACGACGTCGGCTGCGTACTTCTATGACCATTGCGCGAGTCTTGAGGCGGATCTTATGGAAGATACGTTTTCCTATTTGTTCCTGAACTGCGTTCATGATGTCATGTGCGTTTCAAAGCATACATGGGGATGGGACAATAGGAAAGAAATTTTACGCATTGACAATGCGTAAAACGGAAGTGACGGAAGGATAGCTGATTTGAAAATGCAAAACAAAATGCAAAAGCTGAAGTATTTTCCAATGTCAAAGTATTCGAAGATTTAGGTAAATTATACGTATTGTTTAAGGAAATTTTTATTGTGTGATATAGGACAGTACGTAAAAGGTATTTTTGATCAATTCATAAATTTTCTTTACTGTCTTTCAGAAATGCATTCATATACTTAAGAAATTAACAACTTATAACTTTAAAGATAATAGAAAGAGAAGAAAATTTATCGTTTCAAACAAAAATGATTGAAAGTAACCAATTTTTAACTCCAAATACAGGCTTCATTGAAAACAGGGACATCAACACGCGGACCGCGGAACGATCGTAAGGGGTAGGCACATGGACACAGTCATCCCAGATCTGAAACGAGATGCGGTCCAATACTATGACAGGGCTATGTCCGTGTGAATATAGTAGGAGACGCTGTAAATGACTGAGTTGCGCGCGTAACCCATTTCTCCTCTTCTGAATTTGAAAACTCGAAGATGCACGATTGTCGGTCGGAGCACTTCGTCGATCCTATTTATATATCTATCTGCTAACAGCTAAGTGCTTTGAAATAAATTCAGGAGACTGGGATTTTAATATTTCCAGATTTCGATGCGGACGATTCTCATGATTTGAATAGATCGCGCGCTTCTTGATATTCGTATATTTTGAGGTTATGTTATTTCAT
>NC_046661.1:20393052-20394569 GCF_010883055.1 Belonocnema kinseyi
TTCAAATTTGTATAGTTTTTAATTGTTGTTTATAATGGCTTGTCCCAGATCTGAATTATATATTTTTTTCAAAAAATCTCTGATCCAATTCAGAAATACATATAATTGCTTTTTTAAAATACGAAATAACCGTTTAAAAATTTTTATGACTTTAACATTTTAGAGATTTCTGGTTAAAAAATACAAATTACGCTATTATTTTTAAGGTTCAAAATGATAATAATTCACAAAAATTTCAGTTCGTGATATTAAAAATTGAACGATTAAATTAATTTTTTAACTAAAAACTTTTTAAAATAAAAGTTACATTGTTTTTATTTTAAGTTATTCCAGATTAATATTTTTGCATTGTTATTTAGGAGATAAAAATTTTGGTTCGCCAATTGAAAATGTTAGAAATTAACTTACTATCAAAATAATTGAACTTTCAACTAAAAAAAAAGAGAATTACAAATTTCCAACAAAATAATTACATTTTCTTCTAAAATGATAAATCTTCAACAACAAAAGAAGTTTTAATTTTTGATTAAAAACTGTTGAACTCATCCAAAAAGATGTTAATTTTACACAAGAGTTGACTTTTTAGTCAATAAGGATTCTTTTTAAATTGTTGAATTTCAAAGCCAAAAAGATGGTTTTTTTACAAAACAGTGTAAGCTTATTTTTAAACGGAATAGTTCAAGGACTTCTGGTTAAAAAATATAAAGTTACTTTCAATGCTTCATTCAACTTTCAACTTTCAATTCGTTTATTTTAAGTCGCTTTATATGATTAATTTTTACATTTTTATTTATAAATCCAAACTCAAAAGTCTTATTTACGAATTGCCAATTTTTAAAATCGAACGGTGTAACAAAACAGTTTCCTTTTCAACTAAAAATTTAAAAAAAAACAAAGTTTCAACCAAATCCTTAAATTTTTAACGAAGGAGATGAATTTTCATTTAAAATTATGAATCTTCATAAAAAAAGGCTTACATTTTTTATTAAAAACTGTTGAACTCATCCAAAAAGAAAATTTTTTAACAAAACAGTTGACTTTTTAGTCTTTAACTAAAATAATGAATTTTCAAAAAAAAAGAAAAGTTTTTTTTTATTAAAAACAGTTGAAGTCATCCAAAAAAGTAATTTTTTACCAAATAGTTGACTTTTCAGTCAAGAAAGAAATTTGTTTAAATTCTTTACATGTAATGCAAATTAATCGTGTGTTTGACCTCAGTTTAATTACATTCAAAATTATTTCTTAGCATAATTATATAGGTTGAAATTTTTATTTTAGTACCTTAGAATTAAGAATTAATTGTTTACAGCATTTTGAACTTAAAACAGGTTCGAATTACGCAGACATTTTAACATGTAACATTAATCAGGACGATTTTAAGGCACTTTTTTTATTTTGCAGTTTTTTAATTTTAGGAAAAAAAATCTAATTAATACAATAAATCAATTTTCAACCCAAAAGTTTACTTTTCAACAAAATAAATTAATTTTCTATCAAATAATTGGTGTTTTAACTAA
>NC_046661.1:20394669-20399629 GCF_010883055.1 Belonocnema kinseyi
CCATAAAACAATTTAATTTCTACAAAGAAAGACGACCTTTTAACAAAACGCATGATTTCTTAACCAAAAATGGTATTGATTGATTGTCAGTTTCAAAAATGTGTTTTCAACCAAAGAAATGAACCTTCAAATAAAAAAAATAAACTATTATAATATAACATAATTATAATATTATCATTATTAATATACGTATATATATATATATATATATATATTTTAGACATGAAATAACATAACCTCAAAATATACGAATATCAAGAGGTGCGCGATCTATTCAAATCATGAGAATCGTCTGTATCGAAATCTGGAAATATTAAAATCCCAATCTCCTGAATTTATTTCAAAGCAGTTAGCTGTTAGCAGATAGATATATAAATAGAATCGACGAAGTGCTCCGACCGGCAATCGTGCATGTTCGAGTTTTCAAATTCAGAAGAGGAGAAATGGGTTGCGCGCGCAACTCAGTCATTTATAGCGTCTCCTACTATATTCACACAGACATAGCCCTGTCATAGTATTGGACCGCATCTCGTTTCAGATCTGGGATCACTGCATGGACATAGGAAAAAAGGGACTAGGCATGCCATGCGGGGGTGATGTAATGAGGGGGGAGATCCGCCACCTTTTGATGTCCCGCGACAAACATGGCAGCGCCCACACGTTTATATTTTCATGCACAATTTGTCGGCAAAAATGCTCGTGCGCATAATAAAAATGGCACATCATAAGATGGCTGCTCTCCCTACTCATGGAATTATGTTTCCTATGTCCATGGGTAGGCACATTACAGGAATATTTTTAATTTTCGTGTGCAGATGCTCAGTTCTCCTCTTCCTATACATAGAAAGTGTGCATTTTTTATCATCATTTTTTATCGTACGAACTCCTGTATAATTAAAAATATAATCGATGTAGTTGCCTAACTAGGAAACAAGAAACGATTGGCCGCGTTTCAATCGTATTTCTAGTCGTATGAAATGTGTATCTTAAAGAGGAATGACAAATTGCTGACGATAGGTTAGAGGTACCAGTGAATCAGAGAAGTGATTATCTTACGATTTACCAAGAAATATTTCGTTATCGATTAAAAAACGACGGTTAATCATAATAATACTATTGGGCAGTGCTGCCAGATGGATGGAGCAAAGTCCCCCTAAAGCATTGTTCATTCCCCCTAGTTTTGCCCTTATACTGATAATTTTTCCCCTAAAATATTTTCTCTCCCTCAGGCCAATCAAATGGAAGAAAGTAAGGTAGACTCTGTCGTAGAAACTGATCTGTCTTATACACTGGATAATGGATGACGTCACAAACGCTTCTTGAACTATACTGTCGGCTGTGTGCGATAGCGACAGTCGCGACAGCGTGCTTTATTCAACCTGCGCAGTGATGCCAATATTGGCGACTGTTGCTGCTGCTCTTGTGATCGGCCCGCTAACTGGTTGGCCGCAGTTGACGCGCAATTCAAAATGGGAATCGAAAACAATTATCGTAGTTTAAATAAATAATTATTTAAATATGCACAAGAATGTATATAAGTTGTACAAATGTTGATTAAAGACAAAACAAAATTTATAATGCATATATATTTTAAATAGCAGATTATTTTTACTGACTTCAAAAGAATAACTTATTATTCACAAAACATTTGATTTCAGAAGAAATTTGTTGAAAAATCAATTCAAAATAATTGTTTATAACGGATTTATTATTTTTTATGTATTGTTATAAGCATTTATGCAACGCGTTTTAACCTATAAATACATGGCTACTTTTTATCTGGTGTATAGTGCAGACCAGTGAACGTAGATGGTAACTGATTAAGTAATACTGAAAGGGTGGCCAAGAATTAAATAACTGTGCAATTTTAATGTGTATTTATCGTATTTATTTGATAAATGAAAATGCAAAAGAAAATTCACTAATTCAACATAGATATACATTTATTATTCGCATACATTATTCTCATTTTTTTGCAGAAGCTGAATAAAATTCGACATCGCGCGAAAAGTATCTTAAGTAATAAAAAGCTAGAGTATTGCAGACAAAATTTTATCAAGTTTCTTTGATTTCTGATATTGCATTCAATATTTTGTGCTGAAAATCGCTTTGGTATACTTGTTCGCTATTAAACCTCGCAAACCTTTTTTTCGAAGATTCAAATTTTGCCCCCCCCCCCCCCCGATGGCAAATGAAATCTGATTCGCACAATAGCTTCAACAGTTTCTACGCACATTTTGTTTCGCAGTTTGTCTTTCATGATATTGAGGATCGAGAAGGCCCTTTCAACTGCTGCATTTGAAAAAGGCAAGCTAAGCAAAGAAATTGCTAAACGACCGATATTTTCGAATTTCGATTCACTATTCGTGTCTTTCGCGTCCAAAACTTTGCTCAATATTCATCCGAAGATTTTTATGGAATTTCTAAGCGATGAAGAAGATTCCATTGTTTAACGGTTTCAACAACGTCGACGTAGATATTTTTAAAAAACACGGCAAGCTCAGTTATATCGCTTTTCTTCTAACTCGCGGCTGTTTCCGGACAAACGAGACGAACTTTTTCGAGTGTTTTGATATTTTCAGAGACTCGTTTTTGCAATTCTTCTGCCAGTTTCATCAAAAAATCTCTGCATCGACCTAATCAAAAATTAAATCATTTTTTCAGGCGCCCTTCCCCCTAAAAATTCCCCTTGAAAAATCCCCCCCTTAAGATTTCCCCCTTAAGATTTCCCCCTAAAGATCTTGTCCCCCTAAAATTCCCCCTGGGAGACAGAAAATCCCCCAAATCTAGGGGGAAAACCCTTAATCTGGCAACACTGCTATTGGGGTCCGCCGCGCTTCAATACGCCATCTATTAATTCAATGCGGCCAAAATCTGAACTCGCGAAACCGCCGGTAGGATTTTGAAGATGCATTTTAATTTGAGCTTGACAATCGCATTTTTTTATTATTTCGCTACGTTTAAACTACTAAGTAAATGAAAACAATAAAAATTCATCTGAAATTAAGTGTTACATATGTGTAATTGAGCTGCCGGATCGAAGAAGGGCACATAAACTTATTTCGCCGGGAGTGGGGTGGCCCCTGAAAGTTTTCAAAAGCATTTTCCTATTTTAATTTTGAAAGACTATAGCTAGATGTGGAATTTCATTGAGCATCTTTTTCCACTCAGAATAAAAGTTGTAGCTTTTTTATTTTTCCAATTAAAGTAGAAAAAACTGACTTTTCTGGAAAAATCTATTTTAATTCATTTTTCACTTCAACTCGTGCTCGGTCAGTCAGTTTTCAAGATTTTTTAATAAAATTTTCAGCAAATGTAGTTCGAAATGTCCTTCTACTGATAGATCAAAAGGAATTAAAAAATTTATTTAAAAAAATTGTTTTTAATTTTTTTCTGATGCGTGGCGCTTATAGAATTTATCTAACTTTCAGCGTTTCTTTTATCGAGTGAATTTTGAGAAACGAAAAACTTTCAGCAAGAAAATTGTTAACAAAAGTGCAAAGAAGTTCTCTGGAAAATGTTAGCCCAATCGAATTGATATTCCAGAAATTATTAACGTCTTAAGCCGATAGCGGCTAGGCGACTCAAGCGCGGGCTGTAGCGAGAGTCTCAGATCCGATTCATAATACAGTTCACCGGCGCCAAAAGTGAAAACGAATCAAGTAATCAGGTAATATAAAAGTATAATGAATAAATAAATAATAGTGCATAATGTAAAATAATTTAATAATTTAATATTATGTAAAATAGAATGGTTTTATTTTTATGACAAACTGTACAAAAGTAAAACAAAACAGAAACATCTAATAGTTGAGATTCTCCGGATTCTTAATTTATTCGAATCTTTTACTGTTTCAAATTCATTGAATTAAAAACAGTGAAACATCGAGAAAGTGCACTTGTTTTTCATTCCTGTTGTAATAGAGCGTTAGTATTTTTTGTCTTCTGAAAGAGAAATGTCACTGGACTGGTAGACATGGCCACACCAGCCACAAAACAAAATTTATAAGTCAATGTGTTCATTTTGAGGTTATTTTCAAGCTCGACTCATAAGCCATTATGAAAACACTTAAAATCGCGTAATTTTTCAAAACTATACAACCATACTTGTAACAAGAACTCCTGAACTAATTTTCACAAGAGGCAAAAGAAAAAAAATGGATTTTACTTACCTTTGGTGTATAATTCGCAAATAATTTTGCGTGACCGTGTTCTTACGCACGAATCAAAGCAAACTGAGAGATAACAAGCGACATCAAACGAGTGTTTCAAGCATTTTTTTGAATTGGCCATCTCTCCCTTACGGCCATTTCCCTCGGACTTACCCTATAGAAAGAAATTTCGAGATAAACAAGTGCTGAAAACATTTTTGTGGAACAAATATTTTTATTTTATTGAAATAATAAATTATTTATACCAGAGAAACAACTTTTTTGAGTATAAAGTTTTTAAACATTATTGTTTAAATTAAAAATAACAATAATTAAAACAAAATATATTTCTGGATAAGATATTTCAGTTGAAAATGTACATAGCATTTTTAAATTACAAAAGTTCTTCCGAAAAATCGAGATGTTAATTTAAAAAAATTAAAAGAAACTTGGAGATAAATTAATGCGGATTTGAATCCTGTAAAATTTGTTTGTAAAATGTTATTAGGTTCGAAGAAAATTCAAGGAAAATTTTTTTTCCGCTTGAGACACACGTGTTTTTTATATTAATTTGTCTGTACAATTTTTGTATAATTATTTAAAATTTAAATTCAAACAATAATTTTTAACATTTTGAATATTAAACAAAAATTTATTTGATAAAAATATTTTATTGTCGTATTTTTTATGAATATTTATTTGTTTATTTGGGAATTTTCAAATTCGATAATATTATAAACTATTCGGGAATTTTATTAGTTTTGGAATTGTATTAGGGGCCTTTAACAATTTTCAACCATTTTTAGAAC
>NC_046661.1:20399708-20405199 GCF_010883055.1 Belonocnema kinseyi
CCCCCCCCCCTGTAACGTAACAAATCTTGGTTTTGCTATTTTACAGCTTTGCAAACAGTGTGCACCCTAATATCACTTATAGAATATTGAAATACTGCTGTCTGATGTTTTCTACATTAATCATTTCAAACTCAAAATGATTAGTTTATAAAATATTTATTTATTTATTTATCAACCGCATTCGTTTTTTTCTCTCTGACAGTGCTTCACATAAGCAACGCCGCCAATATCAACAAAACCAATTGCCAAAATAAATCTAATAAAAGCCGCGCTAAAATTTGAATTGATTATTACATAAAATCATAAAATCGACGTTACGTAACGCAATTGATGATCCCACCCCATGTAACACTTCGTAACAAATCGCTTGAAAAACCAAACCCCCCCCCCCCCAACTGGCGCGTTACGTAATATGTGAACAGCCCCTTATTCGGAACAGAGAGAGTTTTACCGAGTTGGGAAAAAAGCTTGATATGAAAAAAAGTCAAGAGGTGAAAAACGCTACTTTTTCAAAACCCCAGGATTATTTTATCACATTCTCATCCATAATGAGAAGAGTTTTTTGCGAAAAATGACTTTTGCGAATTTCATGAAATGTCGACGTTTTGAGGCCCCTTGAATAAGAAAAACAAGTTTTTACGTCGATGTCTGTCTGTCTCTCCAGGGTCGTCGTCGTCGTTGTTATTGTTGTTGTGGTTGTCTGTTTATCGGATAACTTTCGAAAGAACATTCGGATTGGATTTTTCTTTGACAGACAGATTTTTTATTTTAAGAATTGTATGTAAAGATTGTACTATTTTTATTTTTATAAAAAATATTTTACTTCAATTAAATATATAGGAATAAAAGTGATTCGAAGAGACTTTTTTTTAATCTTTCGGGAATAAAATTAGTATTTATAGGTCAACAAAGGTTTGTTTTCTTTAACAAAATTGGCTTTCGTCTCGAAAATTTGCTCTAATTGTAATTTCGTCACTCGATCTTGTCGATTTTTTCCTACAGTGTTAAAAAAAAATTGTATTAAAATTGTTGATGTCACAAAATTAAAGATAATCTCAATTAAAAATTTAAAAATTCGCTGTACATCCAATTTTTATTCTTGGGTCTTGACCATTTTTTTCTAATCCATTTCAGTGACTGGTAAACAGGCGTGTTTTTCTCTTAGAAAATAAGTGATTAAAATTTGAAAAAATTGGGTAGGCTTTTTTGACATCTAGGTGTATAAAAAAGGTAAACTGCAGAAAATTTAAAAAGTAATTTAAGAACTATTTATACTCTTTTAAAATACCAATACAATTTACACAACACTAATTGTAAAATTTGCAAATTTTTAGGCCTTCAGTTTTCTTTTTAAGCTATACCTTGAATTCAACGCATCTCAAATTAAATTTTTGCAACTGCATTTAGATTGAATTATATATAGGTTTTGTGTTTTATATATAAATAAATTAAAACATTTTATTGGGTTTTCACAACTGTAATTTATAACTCTAAAATTGAATAATTGTAGCTCAAACATGAAAAAGTATAGACTAATTTCATATTTAAAGAGATTCTATCAGATATATTGAACTATTAAAACCTGTGACCTTTTTTAAGGTTTTTAAAACTCTTTTAAAAACTTTTTTTTAACAATTTTGGTTGTGGTTTCTTGATAAAAGAATAAGTGCTGTTTAGTCTACAGAACAGCAATTTCGAAAATATTTAGAGCCTTAATAATTTAGACATATTAAATTTGTAGTCTTCAGAATATATTGAATAATTTCAAATTTAAAGCTATTTAAATATTTCCTCTGAATTTTTGAATGGAAATTGTTCGATAATTTTAGATTGAAACCTCTCAAATTATTTAGTTACAAATTAAAATCATACAACTTCAAGTTTTATTTATTTTTTGATAATTCCCCCCCCCCCACAAATTATTTTTTTTAAAGAAAATAACGCCTGATTTTTGTAAAAATTAAGAAAAATATATTAAAGGTTCACTCAGCTCATTTTTGTTCAAAAGGCTTGTTCCTGAATAAATTAACTCTTATTGTTTCCGATTTCGTTCTGTCACTCAGGGTAATTTTCTGTGAAAAATATTGATTTACAAAGAATATTTGTCAAACAATAGAATGAATTTCTTCGCCCGAGATGCAAACGTAAATGTACTGTAGTAAAAACAACTGGAAAAATTTAGACAAAAGCCAAATTTGGTAAAGAAAACAAACCTTTGTCGACCTATAAATACTAATTTTATTCCCCGAAAGATTTTTAAAAAATCTCTTCGAAACACTTTTATTGCAAATATTTAATTGAAAAAAAATATTTGTTATAAAAATAAAAATCGTACAATATTTACATACAATTCTTAAAATAAAAAAATCTGTGTGACAAACCACAATCCAATCCGACTATTCTTTCAAAAGTTATCCGATATACAGACAGTCACTGGTAAACCGGCGTGACTTTCTCTCAGAAAATAAGTGATTAAAATTCTACAAAATTGGGTAGGATTTTTTTACATCTAGGTGTGTAAAAAAGATAAACTTCCGAAAATTTAAAAACTATTTTTACTCTTTTAGGATACCAATACAATGTACACAACACTATTTGTAAAATTTGCAAATTTTTAGGTCTTCAGTTTGAGAACTTGAATGTTAACGTTAAAATTGCTTCATGTTCAGATTATAGGCCTATTGTTTGAATTTTCAGAATTTTCTTTATAAGTTATACGTTAGGTCAAAATGACATTTTGGGATTCCAAATTGTTACAGCGCGAAAAAGTTTAAATTGAAAATTTTTAAATGCGAAAATACACCATTTACCATTTTTGCAGGAAAAAAGAACCGATAGAAAGCGAGTCGGTTTGAATTGCGCATCTGTCATTTGCGGATTAAAAGAATGAAAATGTAATTGGTTGGCCATATTTTTAATCGGTCACCTGAGCGCGGTACTTTAAATCTACCATTCCACATTCGGCAAAATGCTCAGTGATTAGAGTTGAATGAGACTGACAAACCTGAGCACCTGAGCGCGGTGCTTTAAATCTGCCTTTCCACATTCGGCAAAATGCTGAGTGATTAGAGTTGAATGAGACTGACAAACCTGAAATAATTCCTATGAGTATTCTACGATTCATTAATGTGTATATAAATGTGTTGAGATTCAATATGAAAAGGAATTTTTAAAAGATCACACCCAATTATAAAAATACGGTCAAACAATAGAACGGATTTCTTCGTCCAAGATACAAACGAAAATTGAACTATAGTAAATACAACTGGAAAAATGTAGACGAAAGCCACATTTGGTAAAGAAAACAAACCTTTGTCGACCTATAAAAACTAATTTTATTCCCGAAAGATAAAAAAATATCTCTTCGAAACACTTTTATTGCTAGAATTTAATTGAAGAAAAATATTATTTATAAAAATAAAAATAGTACAATTGTTACATACAATTCTTAAAATGAAAAATTTGTGTGTCAAAGCACAATCCAATCAACCTGTTCTTTCGAAAGTTATCAGATTTACAGACAACCACACAGGCGCGGATCCAGAGGGGGGACCACGGCGGCTCACCCCCCCCCCCACCCCAGTCCAGACTTGAATTTTGCAATTAAGATAATTAAAGTTTATTACATATTAAACTGAAAAGCGAATTTCCTCTTTGAATACGGTTATAAAGAAAACATCAATTCTTAGCGTGTATTTTTCAAATTTAGCGCCCATTTTATATCATGTAGTTCGTACAGATACTCTGGTAACGTATATTAATGTCACAATGTATTCCCAACACTGGCGCTGTCACTCTTGCGTCGTTTCCACATGCGGCAAGAGAGTCTGACAGCCAATGTAGATTCACGACCATGTAATTCTCGCAGCTAATCAGGGTCTCGAATTCTCTCATGGATGTATGAGACATCATTTTATTGTGAATAACCAATTAAGTTGAACAGGGAGCGAATTCAGCTGATTGCGAGATTTGCGAGGTTACGTTTTACTACAAACAATAATGGTAAATATTTTATTTCTGTATTCTGGATATTTTAAGGCGACTTTAGTTTTTTCAAGATAAGTTTTTTCAAGATTCTTCATTCTTGGCTTCGTTATAAAAAGAAGATGTTTGCCGTTATGATACCAAAAGTTGAAGCTGATACCAAGAACTGAAAAAATGCGAAAATCAACTAGTGATTGCATACATTAAAAAAAAATAAGACTTAAAAATCAGAAGATTGGGCTTTTAAAAAATGGAAAAATGTCAGAATTATTTAACTATATATTATTTTCATTTATTATTCAATCAAAAATTGTTAAGACACCAAGCACGAAATATGTATTATTATTCGAGAAGAAATAAATTAGGTTCTGAAATATCATGATTCAGGATGACCGCTGTACCGGGAAACTGGGAAATGACTAGGAATTGTTTTAGACCAGGAATTTTACAACTTTTTAGAAGAAAAATCTATCCAATCACTTGAAATATCAAGAATTTTATATCACTATATATATATATATTTGATTCCTCTAGAATCAAACCGAAGGGCCTATGACAAAGCCACCGAACGCGTCCTCGGGTTGCGGATAGAGTGTCCCTGTACCAAGGGTTTCTGCTGACTATGGTTACAAAAATAAATAGACAGTCGCGGACAATTATACAGGGGTGGTCCCGAAGGAATTAACCCCCAAGCGGAGGTGTGAAAACCGTGCCGAAAGCTGAATGGCACCTAGGTGAGGTGTCTAGAACGGTGACTCCGGGATACCGGGCGACCTCTCAAAGTACGCAGCCTTATCCTTACATGCGGGGCTCTACAAGGATGGACGAACCCCTTTCCCTATCTTCTCGTGGGAACAACAATGACAACACCAAACATAGTTGTAGTAAGTGCGGTTCAAAATAAAAGAACGCGCAGGGCTCCCGACAATGGGTCGGCCAACAATGCCGACCAATCTAGAGCTGGGGGAGCCAATGAAAATGGATTCAATGCGATGGATCGGCAGGATCTCGCAACCTTTGGGTGGACAGAGCGACTGAATCACGACTTGCTAGAGTGCTACGATGCGAGTGTAGCCCCTGAACGGGGTTACATGGCACGGCTGCATGCTCTGTGGTGCGAGAAACACCCGGAGCTATCGCACTTTTCATAGCAACGTCTGCGAAACCATGCTGAACTACTCCGTAAAAGGGGCTATGTAAGCGGAACGCCTACTCTACCACAGCTAGAACAACCCGGCAACAGAGAAAGAGAGGCGACACTAAGACAAACCGCGGGCAGACATCCAATAGATGAAGAGCGATGCTTTACGACCCGGAGAAACATCAACGCCAAGGTTTCTCTCAAGCCTAAAGATCTGGCTGAAATAAATGACGAGCTTCGTGGACATTTTTCCGGAGAATCCGGCCTTGGGCTATCAATTATTGTGTGTATAATGCAGCGAGAGCTTTGGCCGATGCGAACCGTAAAACAAAACCAACGGCTGATCATAAGACCAAAAGACGAATG
>NC_046661.1:20405299-20415973 GCF_010883055.1 Belonocnema kinseyi
CATAGACTGGACGAAGACTCAGAAAATATAAATAGCTTCAAGGAGTTATGTGTTGCCCTCATAACACCTGATAAAGAATGCCCACCCATCACTACTGAGGAGATGAAACCTCATATTTAAAATCGGAAGAGCCGATTCCAGAGTGGTTGGTGGAAGGGCACACAATACTTCTGCCGAAAATAGGCAACTTAGCTGACCCAAAGAATTACAGGCCAATAACTTGTCTGAACACGCTTTATAAGATACTCACGGCTATCCTAAATGATAGGATTGTTCGGGCAATTGAACCTGTGTGGCAAGAAATGTATGAACAACGAGGCTCAAAGAAAGGCGTAGCCGGATGTCGGGAGAACCTGCTCTCGGGATTGTCGAACGACTTACTAAGGAAATTGGAATGGAATTTGGGTTAGACAAATACACCTGCTCTCGGGATTGTCGAACAACATACTAAGGAAATTGGAATGGAATTTGGGTTAGACAAATACACAAAGGTTTATTTGAAGCGAGGAAAACTTAATGGAATCCCTGAAGATGCTGAGCTCGTTGATAGAAGCACCATACGACACCTTTGCGCTGGAGAGACTTATGCATACCTGGGCGTGCCACAGAGCCGCATTCAGGATGTGACATCTATAAAGGATACTCTCCGAAGCAGATACAAACGTCTCATCCGACAGATTTGATCTTCCGAAGTGTCGGCGAGGAACAAAGTATCTGCAACGAACATGCTTGCCGTCCCGGTACTACTCTATTCATTTGGAGTTGTTCCATGGACGAAGAACGAGCTCAGATCTCTTGATATCGGGACAAGAAAGGTTATGCACATGAACAAAAGCATGCATCTTAAGTCTTCCGTTCCGCGACTGTACATCTCACGCCGTCAAGTCGGTCGCGGAATATTGAGTCTTGAATGTCTTCACAACAGGATTATTCTGGTTACAGCATATAGAGTTGCAAATGGAAGAGAACCTCTTCTTAAAATGGTCAGGAATCACGAAGAAGTAGGCAAAGGAACGTTTCTGTACAAAGCAGCGGAGGAGGCTGCTGACAATCGGACTTGACTTCAGTATTAGGGGTGAGCAAAATGCATCAAATCTTATCTATCTCGAGTACTCACTCCTGAAAGCCCGGATTAAGAAAGCACAAGAGAAAAACTTTCGTGAACAGCTCCTCGATAAGAGGATTCACGGTATCTTCCACAGAAATGTAAAGGATCAGTCAATGTCTTGTGAGCTAACGTTTGCTTTCCTTAAATCGCCCGGATTGAAGTCTGGCACGGAGGGTTTCATTTTTTCATGCCAAGACGGTGTCATTTCCACCTTAACATACCGTCACCACATTTTGAACCAAGACATTCCCGATGATAGCTACAGGGCGTGCCATGCACAACCCAAGCATTTAGCTCACATATTATCTAGTTGTTCAACTCACGCGCGAACGACCTACATTCAAAGGCACAATGCGCCACTAAGAGGGCTTTATTACCATCTCTATCACTCCTACGGCATTAACCTTAATATCGCTCCTCTAAATGCTCCTAGGGAAATTGAGTCAATTGTCGAAAATGGGAAGTGCCGCATATACTGGAACTTTATATTCTCGAGAATTGTTTCTGTTGCTCACTCGAGGCCTGACATGGTTCTTCTTGACTTCGAGAAGCGAACCATGTTTGTTATCGAATTTTCGGCACCAGCTGACAAAAACATCATAACTAAGGAGAAGGAAAAGAAAGAGAGGTATCGACACCTTATAAGGGAGTTGCAACGATTGTACCCGGAATATTCTGTTAAATTGATCGTCCATACCATCGGCGCTCTTGGAGGTGCCAAGCTTTCACTTGCTAATGGCCTAAAAAGCCTCCCTGCGAATCAACAATATGCTAGAACACTTGCAGGAAAAATGCAGAATGCGGTTGTCCTTGGGTCGCTCCGTGTTCTTAGGGTGCACGAGGCTTTTGCTGGATCGTCGTATTGATTCCTTTACAGACTGTAACCACCTATCTCTCGGTCGTGAGACGTGGTTGTGGCTGAAATTTTACCGCGATTTCGCTGGAAGCGGGTGCAATTTTCCAGATTAGCACCCGCTCCCGGCGAAATCCTGCGGTTGTCCTTATGACAAATTTTTATTTATATATATATATATATAATACAATTTAAAATAAGTTTGATTTCAACTTCTTTAAATGCTAAGCGTAATTGTTAACTTTTTCAATCATTAAATCATTGAGTTTACAATGTGTGATTCTAAAATCTTTTACCATAACAATTTTCTATTTTAGATTTTGAACAATAATTGAATGATTTTATGGGGTGATTCTAAATCAGTTAAAATTAAACAATTTACAGATTTTGATGTTAAAAATTTAACTACTTCAATTCAAAAGCCTTAGTAGTTAATGAAACGTAAACTTCTGACTGTAACTTGAATCGTTAAAATTTCAGAGAGCTAAACTCAAACTTAGAACGACAGAATGTTAATTTTTGAAAGGTTGTAAAATATTTAAAAAAAATGTATTTACATTCCTTACAAAATTGATAATAATTTTCTATGTTGGAAAATGAATTTCAACAGAATATTTAAAAAGATTTTTAAAAATTTCCAAAACTGTAAAAATAATAATGTGAAGAATCCAAAACATTTAAAAGAAGATGTAGATTTTTAAAGATTTGAATACAAAATTTGGTAGGTTCTTAGGCATTTAAAAAGATTTCGAGATAAGGATTTCTTTTGGGGTACCTGGAAATATTTAAAGTGATTTTTTAATAAGAAAATATACTTTTATAAAAATTTTAAAAAGATTTAAAATAAAAACTTTTTATGTATAAATAACAATTATTCATTTGCAACGACTTAAAATTGAAATAATTTAACTTCTAATTTAAAAAGTGTTCGATAAAAAATTTTAATCTTTCAATTTTTAATGTTTTTAACTTAAAATTACCTGAAATGCTATAATTTTTAAAAATTCATAAACTTGTTGATTTATTCTTCAATTTAGGATATTGAAAATGATAGCGCTCATTTATAAATAATACAGGTTTTGGTTCGTTTAAACGAGTTTCTCATACAAGTAATGTTTTAATAACAAGAAAAAATCTGCCTTGGCGTGGGTTTGAACCGGGCGAAGAATAACTTTAAAATGATTATTAATTTCCCCTTTGCGAGTGGAGCGGTTGGAGGGGAGAGGGTAATTGTCGTGTGCCCCCCCCCCCCCCAAGCTCTTCTCTGGATCTGCGCCTGCAACCACAACAACAATAAGAACGACGACGCCGGAGAGACAGACAGACACCGACCTAAAAACTTGTTTTTCTGATTCAAGGGGCCTCAAAACGTCGATATTTCATGAAATTCGCGAAAGTCATTTTTCGCATAAAACTCTTCTCATTATGGATGAAAATGTGATGAAATAATCGTGGGGCCTTGAAAAAGTAGTGCTTTTCGCCTCTTGACTTTTTTCCATATCAACCTTTTTTTGCTTCAAATGTCCATTTTCGTTTGGTTTTTTGAATTTTGAAAATCCTTCAACTTTGATTTTATCAAAAAAAGCTACAAGGAAAAATTGTTCATATTTTTTTGTAGCATAAATGTCTGTGGATAGAAATTTTAAAATTTGAAAAAAGTGGTCTCAAACATTTTGAAAAAGCTCCAAGTTTTTGGATTTTTATCCAAAATGGCTGTTTAACGAACTCGATCTTTCTTTTTGGTCCCTCAAACCGTTTGTCAAAGCCCAATTCAATCCGACCAGTCTTTCAAAAGTTATCCGGTATACAGACAACAACAACAACGACGACGACGCCGGACAGACAGACACGAACGTAAAACCTTGTTTTTCTGACTCAAGCGGCCTCAAAACATCGACATTTTAATGAAATCCGAAAAACTCATTTTTTGCCAAAAGCTAATACCTTCTTATTTTGGATGAGAATGCAAAAATTATCAACAAGATTTGTAGAAAATCTTTCAAGGAATAAAATGATTTTCGCGTAATTTGGAACCGAAAAATTAGTATTTAAAAAAATGAAAGTTGTTCTAAATGTTGAGCTAGACTCGCGACCGGGAAAAATCGGGAAATGGAAGTAAATTTTAAAATTGACCTGCAGTTCGACTATTAAAAATTTAACAGTGATTGATTTTACAAGACGATTCTGGATCTGTATAAAATGATATAATTTACATATTTTAACGTTAGAATTTAAACTAATTTAATTCGAAAGCCTTAGTAGTGACACAAGTGTAAACGTTTGAATTAATAGCTTCTTAAATGAAGGACTTTATTCAATTTCAAAATCTGGTGCAATTGCAGAATAGAGTATGTCAAGATTTTAGAATGACCATATTTAACTCACCGTTTAGGTGCTTTTAAACATACAAACGGCCAGAAACACTCCTTTGACAGAAAACAAAAATAATTTTATCAAAACCCTACCCTTTTCCAAGGTTTTGTGGGGGCGGGAAGACACCCCTATGACTAGCAAGAAGAATAATGTTGGTCAAATCACTGCCCATTTCCAACTTCTCGTTAAATATGATCATTGCGATATATCGTGACATACCCATATTTGAGACATCATAGTAACAAAAGTACGTAACAATAATTTTACATTTTTGTCCCATCAAACCAATTCACTTATCGTTCAACTAAAGATTCTAATAGTTTGTGGCCAAAAAAAATTTTTTTTTCCTAAAATAGAGGTGACGCCCCTATTCTGCAATCTAAATCAAAATCTTTTTGAAGTATTATTTCAGTATAAAATATTCCATTTTTAATCTATTTAGTTTGGTAATTAAAAAAAAAACAATTTTCAATTGGGTGCGGCCACGTGTAGGGATTGTGCACAGCGCTCATAGCGCCTATTACAACACTACAAACTGGCGGTTGTACCATGCGTAAGCATAGTAGAGTTCTGCGTTATCCGTAGCTATGTAGCTCGAAGCGCACGAGCGAGTCTCACTCTCCATTCTCCCTACCCCTAGCTCCCGCCTTTTCTCAGCCTTCCCGCTCTCCTCAGCTTTTACCTCTCGACTCGAGCATCGCTTGCCACACTTACTGTCCGGCCGACCCGTCGAATACATCTCTCACGAGAACGCGCAATGTTCTCATAATTGTACTAAGTTGATCTCAGCTAGGCGAGAACGAGCAATGTTCTCTTTTAAATAAAGTATAGTTATTGAGTTACTTGGTGCTTAATTCTTCATCTCCTTCTATATTGAATATGGCGGTTAAGTGAATAATTTATTACTCCATAAAATCACTTTCGACCATATACATAACATAGTGCGAATTCATCCCAATAATACAATTCGCCTATACACGGAAACGGCCTGGCGCCATCTGTTACCTACAAGTGGCAATTTCTTAGTGATGAATTCCACTTGTTTACATGCGATTAAAAATAAATAAATTTAGGCTGAAAGTAATAATTTAATGATTAGATAAAGGGAGTGCCTGTAGGAAAGCTGATAAAATCTCGAGTTAGGGAAAAAAACTTTTGCTCGAGTTTATTAAACGGTTTGGTCGAAGTTGCGTTTTGAATTTCTCTTGTCAAAGACAGATCTCCTATCGGATTACAAATATCACATAAATTATTTCAATACTCTCGTTTTTGAAAAATAAATACTACGATATCTTGAAAAATTATTGTGTTAATTAAGTCAGTAATATTATATTTATACAATTTATTATTTTTGTAAACATAATGTAAGTTGTGAGATTTTAAAGTTAGAAAGTTTAATTATCCCGTAATATTAATGGAGTATATTCTATTTTAATTTGAATTTCATGAAGTATATTTTGTGAAAAAATATTGTTCATACAAATTTAATGTTGTTGAAAATAAGTAAAAATTTATTACTTTAACGATTGGTGAATAATTTAAAATATTTGTATGTGACTTAACGATAATACAGTAATATTTTTGTAAGAACAAAATGATTTTAGAAAAAAATTTATTTGAATAATTGAAGTGTGTTTAAACAATGAAACATTCATTAAACAATGGTGGTCAATATTTTACTGAATTTGGCTTATTCTCTTTACTTTCACTTCTGCACTCGCACCACATGAATTACTGCTAAACTTTTTCCCTTATACAATATTTTAGGATAAAAATCGATAGAATTACTTTTAGCTTAAAATCCTGTTCTAATTAAAATATATATGATCAATCCGCTTGTTGACATTCAACTGGCAATTTTTATGGTTATGTTCATAACCAACAACGAAACTAGAATGGGTTTAGCTAGAATGAAAAGACAATTTTTTCACTAAATCTTTTTGCAAGAAAGCTTCCTCTATTATTTAGCTTCGTTTTGCAAAACTTTACATACGTTTGCAAAGCAATCATCTATTTATTTATTATATTTTTAAAAATGCACACGTGCTTAACTTGTGTAAATTTCAAACTTCTATCCACGCGGAATTTCAGGCTATGGTCGCCGCGGGCGCTGCCTGTCATATCCGGTTAATATCAAGGTCATGTCCGTATTTAATAGTAAACAATTTGAAAATAAATTGTCACAATTTCAGAGTGATAAATTTAAACTTTGAATGATACAATTATAATCTTTCTATTTATTATTTGTATTTCGAAGGTAAAAGTATTTCATTTTGGTTCTTAAAGAACAGTTAAGCAATCATTAATTTAGAAAAAAAATCAAATAAGCTGAAGGTATCTGAATGTTTCAAAGAAAATAAATAAATTTGGAGCTTCTTAGAAATTTTGAAATATTAAAAGAAAAAAATTAAAATTCATGGGAAGATTTAAATTGATTTTTTATTTCTAGAAAGTACATAACTCAAAAAGAATGTTTAAAAATATTTTCAAAGATTTCAAAAGATTTACAATATTAGAAACAAATCTGGAAGCTCTTGAGACAATTTTGTGTACAGGATTTGACAAAAATGTTAGTAAAAGAGGGAATTAGTCTAAAAAATATTTAAAAGTTCGGAAAATTTTCAAAAATAATTTGAAAAGATTTCAAATAATTTAAAAGAAAATTGATATTTTTGATAATTTTGAAATTAGATATTGACTTTTTATTTTGAAAAATTACATAATTTTAAGAGGTATAAAAATATGGGACCACTGAACAAAATCCTGAATGGGATGACTGAAAAATCCTAAAAAATGAAATCTCCGGCACCTGAATAATAATTTTATAAAACTTGTATTAAAAAATGCATTAGAAAGCACGTTCGCTTTGAATTGAAAAAATGTTCAGCCTAAATTTTCTTGATACTTACACAATAACATTTTGGAAACAAACGTAGCAGTATTCTATTCAACAACGATTTATACAGAATTTTTTTTGTTTTTTTTTCACAAGAAATTCGATTTTTCAGAACCCTTTTGTACTTTTTTTTTAAACTATGCACATTTTCAAACAAAAGTTTTTATCCAGAAATATATATATTTTATTATTGTATTTTCAATACATAAATAATTAATATTTAATAAACAATTTTTTTAATTGTTCACAAATTCGGGAATTTTCTAGTTCGGACGTTTTATAACTCAGCCATTTTCTTGGGGGATTTTTCAAATTCGGTAATACCTTATTCTCCGGATTTTTTTTTTATTTTTTGTGAATTTTCCAATTCGAATTTTATAATTTCAGGAATTTAATTATTTGTTTATTTCGCAATTCACGACTTTTACAGTGTCGGGAATGTTATTTTTCGGGATTTTCAGTCGCTTTTTCCGAAAAATAAAATTACCCCATCACTGTAAAAATTCCGAAATATTTACATTGTCGAAATATAAAAGTCCCGAATTTGAAAATTCTCGACAATTTATAATCTTACCGAATTTGAGAATTCCCGTCATAAAAATAAAATTATTATTTAAAAACATAGAAATAAAAGACAAATTAAATCAATCTGAATTGAATCCTGCAAAGTTTGAGTCATTTGAATTTCACGAGTTTTTAAATTTATTTTGTATCACATTTTCATACAATTGCACAGCCACACAAAAAAAAGTGTGCGGATCTGGTAACAAAACACACGTATTCCTATGGATTTTGGGGCGCTGAATTCCAATTCGGTATCACAAATCACCCATCACGTCATGTTTGAGCCATAACCTCAAAAAATGACGAATAATCATGTACTGAGGCAAATAAATTTCAAAATAATGACAGTGATGCAAATTTTCACTTCAAAAACATGTCGACTACTGTGAAGGATCAACCCTTGCCTGATATCAACTTATTTAACATAACTTTACCCAACAGAACCTGACCTCACCTACCCTGAATTAACAGAAATTTATTTAACTACACGTAAAGCTTTGGAAGCATATTTTCCCAGTAGCAAATGTTTGCTACATCGAATGGGTCAACTCCAGCCTAACCTCGAAATAAATCTAACCTAACCTAACCTCACGAAACACAATTAAGCTGATTGTGTTGTCCCGTTGTGTTTGCGGTACCGTTTCATTCAGCTTCGGCTTAACCTACATAGAGGTTTAACCTATCCTAACCTAACAAAACCTGACCTAACCTAACCGATTACGCTGGCAACCCTGTTCTTGCGCACTTTCATATTTTGACATTATAGTATAAATATATCCCTTAAATTTAAGAAAAGCAGAGGGAAAAAAATTTTGAATGAAACTCTTATTCATTTGCATGTTTATGTTACAGTTCTACATTTTAATGGATACAAACATTGTCAGGCTAATTGAAATGGGGTCAATTCTACTTGTAGTTCTAAGTTTCTTCAAATGAGTAATGTGCGTCTAAATTTTTAACCACCTGTAGTACAATGAAATGAATTTTATTCTGTTACAATGGGAACACTTAAGTTAAGTTGTGTTGCATTACGCAAAATTTCGTTAGGTTCTCTTAAGTTAGATTCATTTGTAGGTTAAGATCGAGTTAACCTATTAAATACAGCCCACATTTAAGACTAAAAACCGTACGCTTACATAGCTACACGTGTGGTTGAATTTCATTCGGCTAGGTTAGGTTAGGTCAGATTTTGTTAGGTTAGGTCAGATTTTGTTAGGTTAGGATAGATTACACCTCTATGTAGGTTAAGCCGAAGCTGAATAAAACGGTACCGCAAACACAACGGGACAACACAATGAGTTTCATTGTGTTACGTGAAGTTAAGTTAGGTTAGGTTAGGTTTTTTAGGTTAGGATAGGTTTGACCTCTTTTCAGGTTAAGCCCAAGCTGATTCAAACGGTACCGCAAACACAACGGACCAACACAATCAGTTTTATTGTGTTTCGTGAGGTTGGGTTAGGACAGGCTAGGTTAGATTTATTTCTAGGTTAGGCTCGAGTTGACCCGTTCGATGTAGCACACTTTTGCTACTAGGAAAATATGCTTCTAGAGCTTTACGTGTAGTTCAATAAATTTCTGTTAATTCAGGTTAGGTGAGGTCAGGTTCTGTTGGGTAAAGATATGTTAAATAAGTTGATATCAGGCAAGGGTTGATCCTTCACAGTTGCCGATATGTTTTTGAAGTGAAAATTTGCATCACTGGCATTATTTTGAAATTTATTTGCCTCAGTGCAATGATTTTTCGTCATTTTTTGAGGTTATGGCTCAACCATGACGTGATGGGTGATTTTTGATACTGAATTTGAATTCAGCGCCCAAAATCCATAGGAATACGCGTATCTTGTTACCAGATCCGCACACTTTTTTTGTGTGGCTGTGTTAAATTCGGTATTTTCAGATTTCAGAATTTTATAATTTCAAGAACTTAACAGTGTCGGGAATCTTATTATACAGGATTTTTCAATCGTCCTAAAAATATTTGAAAATTTTAAAAGATTCATAAAATTGTAAAAAAAAATCTGGAAGATTTTGTGGTAATTTTTTGCAGAATTTTACATATATATAATTAAAAATTTGTCATAAGGACAACCGCAGGATTTTTCCGGTAGCGGGTGCTAATCTGGAAAATTGCACCCGCTCCCAGCGAAATCGTGGTAAAATTTTGAGCCGCAACCACGTCTCACGACCATGAGACAGGTGGTTACAGTCTGTAAAGGAATTAATACGACGATCCAGAAAAACCCTCGTGCACCCTAAGAACACGGAGCGACCCAAGGACTACCGCATTCTGCATTTTTCCCGCAAGTGTTTTAGCATATTGTTGACATGCAGGGATGCTTTTTAGGCCATTAGCAAGTGAAAGCTTGGCACCTCCAAGAGCGCCGATGATATGGACGATTAGTTTAACAGAATATTCCGAGTACAATCGTAGCGACTCCCTTATCAGGTCTCGATACCTCTCTTTCTTTTCATTCTTCTTAGTTATGATGTTTTTGTCAGCTGGTGCCGAAAATTCGATAATGAACATGGTTCGCTTCTCGAAGTCAAGAAGAACCATGTCAGGCCTCGAGTGAGCAACAGAAACAATTGTCGAGAATATAAAGTTCCAGTGTATGCGGCACTTCCCATTCTCGACAATTAACTCTATTTCCCTAGGAGTGTTTAGAGGAGCGATATTAAGGTTAATGCCGTTAGAGTGACAGACATGATAATAAAGCACTCTTAGTGCTGCATTGTGCCTTTGAATGTAGGTCGTTCCCGCGTGAGTTGGACAACTAGATAGTACCAGGTGTATACATATGAAACCGGTATTGCCATCTAGCGGCTAGTAGGCACACTTGTAGGCACTGTCGGAACTTACCATTTGTGCTAATTGGCGTA
>NC_046661.1:20416073-20417609 GCF_010883055.1 Belonocnema kinseyi
GGCGCATACTTTGAATAAAATATTTGTTATCATTCTCTTGAAATAAATGTGTTTTTTTCTTGAAAAAATACCGGTTTCATATGTATACACCTGGTATGTGACCTACATGTAAATGCTCGCGGTGTGCATGGCACGCCCTGCAGCTATCATCAGGAATGTCTTGGCTCAAAATGTGGCGACGGTATGTTAAGGTGGAAATGACACCGTCTTGGCCTGCAAAACGGAAACCCTCCGTACCAGACTTCAATCTGGGCGATTTAAGGAAAGCAAACGTTAGCTCACAAGACATTGACTGATCCTTCACATTTCTGTGGAAGATACCGTGCATCCTCTTATCTAGGAGCTGTTCACGAAAGTTTGTCTCTTGTGCTTTCTTAATCCGTGCTTTCAGGAGTTAGTACTTGAGATAGATAAGATTTGATGCATTTTGCTCACCCCTAATATTGAAGTCAAGTCCGAGTGTTTCAGCAGCCTCCTCCGCTGCTTTGTACAGAAACGATCCTTTGCCCACTTCTTCGTGATTCCTGACCATTTTAAGAAGAGGGTCTCTTCCATTTGCAACTCTATGTGCTGCACCTAGCATAATCCTGTTGTAAAAACATTCAAGACTCAATACTCCGCGACCACCTGGACGACGTGAGAAGTACATTCGCGGAACGGAAGACTTAAGATGCATGCTTTTGTTCATGTGCATAACCTTTCTTGTCCCGATATCAAGAGATCTGAGCTCGTTCTTCGTCCATGGAACTACTCCAAATGAATAGAGTACTACCGGGACGGCAAGCATGTTCGTGAATGCGGCTCTGTGGCACGCCCAGGTATGTATAAGTCTCTCCAGCGCAAAGATGTCGCATAAACTTTAAGATCGTCCATGTAAAATACATGAGTGACCTTGTACTTTCGATCTGCAGGTTTGCCGCACAAGTACCCGTCGGAATGGCGCAGTGCTAGTGATAGTGGCAATAATGTAAGGCAAAAGAGGAATGGGCTCATGATGTCGCCCTGAAAGACACCTCTCTGAAACGTGACCTTGTTAGGTGTCACACGATTTTTTCCAGATCAGATAGTAAATCTGGTTTTTCAAAGCGGCATCAATCTCTCTATGCACCCAACTATTTGCGGATAAAACTTTAAGGTTTTCAAAAGTCAGATGATAAGTCTATGGGATGTAGAATCGAAAGCTTTCCGATAATCAATCCAGGCCATCGATAGGTCACGCTGGTAGAATGCTGCATCTTTGCAGACACATCTATCTATGAGCAGGTTCTCCCGACATCCGGCTACGCCTTTCCTTGAGCCTCGTTGTTCATACATTTCTTGCCACACAGGTTCAATTGCCCGAACAATCCTATCATTTAGGATAGCTGTGAATATCTTATAAAGAGTGTTCAGACAAGTTATTGGCCTTTAGTTCTTTGGGTCAGCTAAGTTGCCTATTTTCGGCAGGGGTATTGTGCGCCCTTCCACCAGCCACTCTGGAATCGGCTCTTCCGACTTCAAATATGAGGTGAAAATACGGGCCAAATGCTGATGGGT
>NC_046661.1:20417709-20440227 GCF_010883055.1 Belonocnema kinseyi
TTTTCGTTGGGTGAAGTTTGGCGCAGCACAGGACCGTGCTTTGTGTCGCGAGTGCCCCAATAATGTGACGTTTATCGCACTTTTCAGAATTGATTTATTTATCATTTATTTAATTATAATTCATTGTAAATAAATATCAAAAATGGTGGCTGCCTATGTAGTTTGTGGGCGTTGTCAAGACGTTTATATGGAAATATGTTTTCATACGTAAGTAAAGTTATTGAATATAGTAAAATAAAAAATGTTACAACAAATACAAAACCTTAAAATATGAAGTGTTGTACCTATGCAATACAAATGGTTATTTTTTATGTTATAGAAATATTGTTCTAATTTGTGAGAGTTCTTACATTATTTTTGAACTCACAAAACGATTAATATTGTAGCATTTTCAATCCAATTTCAAGAAGAATTTAAGGTTACTAAGTTTCTAAAATAATATATCTGAAACAGGTTATTTTACATGAATGTTCTTTAAAATTCAATTTATTATAACTACAAATTTCTAATATATTGTTTATCTTTTTTTTTAATTAACCGTACAGAATATTTAGGCAATACCCGGGGCCACCAATTCACTTGACAGAGTCCTGAAATAGATAAAGGCAGGTCTACGTCTTATATATCTTTTCTCTCTCTAGAGCCCATTTCAGTTCTCTCCAAAGCGTTACCGGTTCATTTCTATATGTTGATGGATAAAACACAGAATTGCAACGAGTGTGAAGTTTGCTGCCCGAGCGAAACAAGGGCTGCTTTCACAAGAGTTGCGAACGTTGTATTACATTTCTCGTAATGCATATTATTTTTCATAGCAAATCTATTGAAAATTCGAGTTGCGGTACCTGTAGACCCTATCTACCTACGTGTCTACTCTAGAGCTGAAAAAAAGTTGCAACCCTAGGGATGCAAACCCAGTGTTTCAGCCCGCTCTACACGTACCGAAACTCGAAGACAAAATGTTTCAACCCTAGGGATGCAAACACCGTGTTTCAACCCGCTCTACAGGTATCGAAATTAGAAATTTCAATAGGTGAGCTATGAAAAATTAATTTTATGTAACATGATATTTTTTATGAATGCGCAAGTGAAATTCTGTTCATCTAATTTTGTTTGCCAATGCGAAACGCAATCTGGCTTGGAACTGCCGTCTTAACATTTAAAAACCGAAAGAACAATTTTTCTATCACTAGGAATTATAATTATATTATTTTTTAATTTATCTGCTATATCATCAGAGATTGTACCTTACCGACAGTAAATCAACCCTCCAGACCATGAAGGCAGAAAATCTACACAATATCAATCAAGTTAAGAATCTTCAATAACAGAAAATGCTTAACGTCTTAATAAGACTATATGGGAAATAATATTTTTCAAATTAAAATTATTTTTCGAAAAAAAGATCCTACTCCATCTTCACTCTATTGGGAATCGAACCTTCATGGTTTGGAGGGTTGATCTAGTGTCAGTAAGGTACAATCTCTGATGGTATAGCAGATAAATTAAAAAATAATTAGTTTTACCATTAACGCCTTGCTAAAAATTAGCGTTATTTTCATGATTTAAAAGTTCTTATTCTGATCCCTCTAACGGATTAATTGTAAAAGCACCTGACCGGAAATCAGATGTTTTGTGTTTCGACTCCCAATGGAGTGAAGACGGACTAGGATCTTTTTTTCAAGAAATAATTTTAATTATAATTATATTTTTATAAAAACGTTAGAATATATAATACTTAAGAAATTGAAAAATACATACGAGAACTTGATCAGACGAATAGTCTAAAAAAATCCATAGAAATTGCAGACCACAAAAATAAATAATATTAAAGAGCTGTATAAAGACAATATATGGAAAGTAAATTATCAGAAATGATTTTAGAATTAGTGGAAATATATGAAACCGTAATATAAATTACTCATCTACTTTTGTTTTACGTCATTTCCGTATTTTTTCAACAGTTTTGTGTCGAAATGTATGGAAAATATTGTTAATAAAAAGAACAACAAAAAATAAATTTGTAAATAACAGAGATTTTAAAGGTTGAACATTTTTAGGTCTATTTGGAAAAAAAACCGGCGAAAATAGTGCCAATAGTGCGGCGTCCAAAGCCATTATTTACATCTGCTGGGATTGTTATCGGGGTTGCGAACCTTCTAAATGTGTTGATCAAAATAAAATCTATTTAATACTTTCACTTGAGCATGCAAAACTATTATATTTATGTATTTATAATTAGTTTCTATGAAAGAAGGAAAATTTATTAGTACATTCCTTATACCAGGAAATCACTTACCAATTACTTTTCATTGCCTAAACTTGAAAAAGTGAAGTGGAAAATGTAATATTGTTATTTTATATTTGTATGAATATAAAATATTTACTCAAAAAAGTTCTGAAGTGAAAATCATGAATAAAAGAAAATATTTGTACCTGCCATACAAAACCTCAACTAAACTTTCCACTAAATTGCGTTCTTTCCTTTTAATGGTCGTTTTCTACATTTAAGCCATCGTTTCAACAGCTGAACACTGTGGTCTTCTACTGATTCTTGCCCTAATTTTGCACCTGGAAGATTCCGGCACGTGCGCACTGACGACGTCTACGATAAAAAGGTCTGTTGGCAATTTACTTTCAATCCAAATTCTTCTTGTCTGAACTAAATTACCATCAGTGCGCCTCGAGGGGCCTACTGAGAGTTGCTTACAGCGCTGCAAGTGGCTGTTGGTAAAATATATCGATGGAACTTCGTTGGTGCTATCTACGGGTGGCGGTGTGTAGAGGAGAAATGACTTTTTTCGCCGGACGCGCCGTCTATATTTACGGCGGGCAACTAAGCCCGCACCGCATCGACGTTTATAATATCTTTGACTCAAGGCGCAGTGCATAGTGGTGGCACCCCATGTATCGTATTGAGGACTTGCGTTCAAAATCAGCACCATCTAGTGCTTCTCCTGGACACTAAAAATAAATGAACCTACAGATCCCTGACAGCAATTGCTTCCTCAAATTCTCGTAAGTATTACATTTCGTTCAATTTCGTGTAAATAAACTTTACAAATGATCAGAAATGAATACATAAAACGTTGATTATAAACGAAAAAATGTAACTGCTAGAAGCCTAATTTTTTGTCATTGAAAGGGCAGATACCAATTATTACACTGAAGTGGTAATAGTTTATAATTGTAAAAATATGAATTTCATACTATATTTTATCATTTTTTTCACAACAAGAATAATACTGAAAATACAGTGCACAGAAAGTTTATTTTACTTCATTTCGAATATTTGAAATATATGTGTTTTTCTAAATAAAAAATTATAATGAAAGAATTTTCTTACTGGAAATAAGCAGGACATAAAATTTGAAAGTAATAAGAATCTATTAAATCTATTACCATTTAATCACAAAGGTTTGCAATATACAATGTTTTGATTGTTAAGGTTTCAGCTTCAACAATTAAGAGACACGCGGCACTGAAAATTAAAAGACTTTTGAATTATGTATTGACATTTGTATGAATATATATATTTTTTGGAATCGCAGACATATACAAATGATATAAATTGCAAATATAACATTTGTTTTCTATATTTTATACTAAAATCACATTTCATTCAATGGTATACCTTGTCCTACTAGTAAATTCAAGAATTCTACCAAACGTCTTTCTCGTTCGCTTTATAATTTCTATAATGAAATTTATCACGCGAAGTATCAAACGACATTTTAAGTTTTTGGATAGATCAGTCTTATTTTTTCTTGCAAGCAGTCTCTTAGATTTAGACTTGATAACCTTTCCTGAAAATGATATTATCATTAGACAACTAGAATAAGATGCAAACGATATATTACTGTCAAGTTATTATATGTAACGATATTTTCTGAGTTCTGAGTTGTTCTTTTTAAGGTACTATACGGATGAATTCAGAAAAAGAGCTATTCATGCGAAAAACAATTGAAGACGCTCCAACTTCATGTCGATCAACTGAATGCGTGTGAGAGTGTCTAACCTATCGGACCTCTCTGTTCTTTTATACTTTCAGGACTCTACTTCATAAACGAAATGGATAAAAATTCTGAAATTTTCACAGAATCTCTGTATTGCGTCCTTCTACCGTGTCTCAGTTGTTGAAAAAATCGTCACAATCGTTTAGGCATTATGCTAAAATATGTTACATTTTCAATATCTTAGGATAGGTCTTAAGTGCATAAGATGCAATTTTGGATTTTACTCACCTCAACTTCTAAATGGTCAGCCCTTTTCTAACTCAACCAAACTTTAGATAACATTCTAATAAATCTACAGTTCTAATTTTTTTTTAAATCGAAGAAAAAAATTTTAACCGTATAATACCTCAATAAAAACACTGAAAAAAATTTCCGATCGTTATTATAGGTACTAATTGAGTTTTTGGGTTCTCCAGAAATCGGGAGTTTGCTGGAGAGCTCGAGATCCCGTGAAACACCTCCCACCACTCACCAATGCATCACCGCGTCTCATCTACACTTCGTCTGGGAGCCATGTCTACGACCTATCTCTTTCCGTGCGGGAATGGTGTGGTAAGTTGAGAGGGAAAATTTCGTGAGTCTTCCCTCTCTCCTAAGAGTCGCGTCTATCAGGTCGCCCTGAAAAATCTCACTTTTCAGAGTGAGCCCCCTTCCTTCGGCGCATGTCACATATATCTACTTATTGTTTATTTATGCCCCATCTTCTTGAACGATTGATAACGTACATATGAGATGTACGATGAGATTTGCTTGTCCTGTCAATATGCAAAGTGGGACAAAACACTTTCTACGCATCGTCTCCAATATTCATACGTCTAAAAATGTTAATAAAATTACTAATTTTCTCTATTAAATTAAATATATTCTCTTATATTTCATCTGAATGCACTACATTCATTAAGTTTTATTTAAAATAACAGATGGATTAATTGGTTTTCCATTTAAGGTTGTTTTGGAAAAAATTTTGTGTTTGTCTAACAAATAAATTTTTATAAACGACTTCTTAATTAGTCTTTCAAAATGACTTATATTTATATCCGTATTTACATAACTTGTAATGTATTTGTTACTTCTTCGAAATATGAGAACAAAAACATAACTTCTTATCAAGAAAATAGTACTTTCTTTTTTCTTATTCAATACTTACCAATCAACACATTTTCTTACATTAGCATTACGTAGTATATATAGTATGTATAACAATATAAACAATAAAACTTACAGAAAGTGCTATATAATAGGTTTGACACAACGAACAAATTCAACTTGACACATCGACTATGTTTACTTTTGAGATTTCAAAATAATTGAAAATATTGTGGATGAACATGTGCATTGAATTTTACTGGCTCTTTATGACTGTATAAGCAAACAAAAAAGAAATCGAAATTAGTGTTGTTGAGGAGAGCACCGAGGTGGGGCAAAGATATTATAATACCTTTGGGTGGGGTTAGCGATGGGAGAACAACGGACACTGCACTACATTGCATTCCCGCTCATGGACGCACGCCTATTTATACCACGCTCCTCATTGGTCCAGCTTAAGGGGATGTGACACAGCCAAATACCTATATTATCGACCTCACTTTATCAGCTCACTGAATATTTTTTTGAACCTAAGAACTTTTTCTGTAAATAAAATATTGAGCTGAAACTTTCGAAAATGTAATAGAGTGCAATAAAGTGCGTTTAGATACTGCCTTTTAGTAGGAACTTTACTGAAAATTATTTCATCTTTTTTCTGAACCTCGACATTTTTAGAACGTTCGAACTTTTTTTATACATAAAAGATCGGTCTCAAACTTTGAGAAATGCAAGGGCCGAAAGAAAACTACGTTAATTTACAAAGCTTAATAGTAAAAGATGTAAAAAAAAAATATTTCAATAATCAATTCCAACGGCATCAGCCGGTAACGTTGTACACGAAAATACGAACCCTCTAGAACCTCGTCTAGTGGCCGCCAGGTATCGTATTTTCGTGTACAACGTTACCGGCTGATGCCGTTGGAATTAATTGTAGAAATATATTTTTTTACATCTTTTATTATTAAGCTTTGTACTTTAACGTAGTTTTCTTTCGGTTCTTGCATTTCTCAAAGTTTGAGACCGATATTTTATGTGTAAAACAAGTTCGAACGTTCAAAAAATGTCGAGGTTCAGAAAAAAGATAAAATAATTTTCAGTGAAGATCCTACCGAAATGCAGTACCGAAACGTACTTTATTGTACTCTAATACGTTTCCCAAAGTTTCAGCTCGATATTTTATTTACAAAAAAAGTTCTTAGGTTCAAAAAAACATTCAGTGAACTGATAAAGTGAGGTCGCCAATATAGGCATTTAGCTGTGTCACATGCCCTTAAATGTTTTATAACTCAAAAATGAAATCTTGAACTGATTTTTTTAAAACGAAGTATCGATATATTTTTTAAATTTGTATACAGCCATATAAGTGCGGACACTTAAAGAAAGGGGGCTTACTCTGAAAAGTGAGATTTTACAGGACGAGCGATTGAAGTCGACTTGATAGACCGGACTTTTAGGAGAGAGGGAAGACTCGCGAAATCTTCCCTCTCCACTTACCACTACATTCTCACGGAAGGAGATAGGTCGTAGACGCGGCTCAAGGACAGGGTATAGATGAGACGCGTGGATGGCATAATGAGTGGTGGGAGATGTTTTACGGACTCTCGAGCTCTCGAACCAAATCCCTATTACTCGGGTACCCAAAAACTCAATTATTAGCAATAATAATGCTCGCATAGTTTTTCCGATGGTTTAATTAAAAAGAGCAGCTCAAAAACTATCGAAATGTGTAAAAACCTTGATTTCGATTTTTTTATAGGAAGCCTCCTTTCTTCGACTATATATAATAAAGATTCATAATTTAGTGCACCTTTCAATGGATAACACTATTTTAGATCTTCAGCAATATCTGACTATCGACTTTTCTTCTTGCCTCAGATTTTTTTATTATTGTGAAAAGTAATCATACCAACAAGAAATGGATACAAAAGTTTACAATGGCTTGGAAATAATTTTTTTTAATCACGAAATTTCTTTCCATATATTGACAGTTCTTATATCCGTATTCGTGGTAATATAGAGCATTTTCTTTTTTTCGAATATGAAGAATGCGTCAATTGTTCAATTGTTCATCTACTATAACACTATCACAACCATTGTCTTTGTCACAATGAATTTTGATTTTTTTTTAATCAAAATTAAAGTTGATTTTTTAAAGAAAAAAACCATACGTAAAACAATTTTTATCACTTTCATACTAGTTTTAAAGTGCATAAAAAGAGCTTTCGAAAACAGTAAAACAGAAGCCGAATCGGGTAATCCTAAACGAACTTCAACTAATTTCAAGGTGAAAAAGCACCTGAAAAACTGAAAACGGGAGGCCCCTATGTATTATTGATTAATTAATATAATTTTAAACATTATATAATTAATTAATTACCATATTAACCGTTTTTCCTAATCGGTTTTTGTTCATTCTTTCGTAAATTGTAGCAGGAAATTTATGCATCTAATTAAAATGTAATTGAGCCATTTTTTGCCTAATTGTAGTGGTTGTAAAAGATGATCATTATTGACGAGTGATTTAGTGTGGTCTTTATCGAAAGACAGAAGCAAATGCAAGGAACCCGGTAACAAGCGTTGAGTTCAGAAAAATTAAGAATTTGTAATCCTATGAATACGCAATTTTTTCTCCGTCTAAATATCCCCCAACGGGAACAGAAAAAGTGCAAATCCTATTCCTCTCAATCGACTTAGTAAAATTTAACGAAAGCATTTATTTAACCTATTTTTCATTATTAAATCTTTTTATAACTTATAAATTGGAAAAATATTCAAATTTATATTTATTTATATTTTAATAATTTATTCAAACGACTTTAAAAATGCAACAAAGAAATCTTTGCATATATGTGAATTTAAATAATTTCAACTCTAGAGAGGCAGAGTTGAATTGGTGAGAATTAAAATTTCAGAATTGAAATTCCGCATGAAGGAATTAAAACAACTTATTACACATATTTTGTGAACTTATTAGAAGGAATTAAATAAAATCAAAATATGACCACTTCCGAGGGAAAAAAAATTTCTTTGTGAGGTGCTTTACCGGTACAATTAGAAGGAATTAAATATATTGAAAAGACGTTCTATTTGGGAGAATACACAGTAATACAAAATGATGAATTTTAAATGTAGATGAATGTCATTTTTGCATTAAATTAAGTAAGTCACTTAATTTCAACTAGAAATAGAACTTAAGTTCAGAGTCTCATATCTGATATACGATTAATATGATGATTAACTGACGTGTATATCGAGTTTGGGATGATTTTCATTCGTGTGCTCTGAAATTCAATTTATGCTGGCAGAAAGGCGTGCGCGAAATGTGATCTGGCGATGCGCAAACACTTGGACGGATTTAAGCGATTTTAGAAGAGGAGCCAAACCCAGATAACAATTCGTGCGCGCAAGTCACGCGCACGTCAATGCGCGCCTGACATGCATGCCAAAATTCACCATGTTCGTCCATATTTTGTGACTGCGTAACTGAAGTGCGTGTAAAAGGTGTGGCACAATGCGAGCATGTTTACAATCACCCTGTGACGAAATTTTGGGGTGCGCACATGCGCGCAACATGAGTACCTAGTGGGGGCACGAAAAGTTTAATTTATAAATTAACCAAATTTATTATTTAATGCTTATAAAAGCTATAAATTGCCTTTTTAATAAGGTTGCCGTCCTGTAGGTGTAGCGCAACAGAATCACAAAGCAGATTATCATAGGTGTGAAAGAGATAGAGAATCTATATTCTTTGTAATCATGAGAGTGACAGAGATAAATAGATCTGCTCGTCTCTTTCGCTAGCCCAGTGCCTTTTGCAACATTGCAACGCGTCGGTGTGGGTCGGTTCTAGTCTTGTGAGAATCACGAAGTACTACAAGGAGACCGCACACCATGTATTTCAACTGGCGTCAGCTCGCGATTACCTGTCCTCGGAGTTTTATGCCTTCCCAGATTAAAGCTTCCCTTCAGTGAAAATACAAAATTAGAAATTGTCGTCTGCTATGGAGTATCGAGTGTGTTTATAGGTTAAGTTTGGTTATGTCAAGTGTCAGTTGGTGTCACGAACGCAGTAATAATGCTTGTATAATTTGTACAATTATATGAATAATGCCATTAAACAAGAGGAGAAATATAAAAACAATAGAACGCAAGTATAGATATTGAGGATTTTGCGTCTAATACCTCTCTCTTCCTGTCCCCTACTACCCAAATCACAGCCCTTACAAAAACAACGCGAATTTATTGTATCACTTCTATATAGGTTTTTAGCACTGACACTTTGCACAACAATTTTTCTCCTATAAACACAAACAGTTGCAATAGCATAACGGCATTAATAGGTTATATTTATACCGGTACAAAATTTACATCACATGTTCTCGTAGTTCCTAGAGTTTCCGCACGTAGCGCTATCATATGGGAAGACATGAAAATTTAAGGACAGTCGATCGCGATTGTGGGCTTTTTTCCACCATCCCCGCTATAGGCGTTCTATTTTGTTAATAAATTCCGATACGTTTAATTCAACCTGTTTATTTACCTCCTTCAATATAAATAAATAATTTTAGGAAATTCGGCCCACGCGCACCGAGTGTTTGCTTCATGCACGCACGCGCGTGCCTCGCATGGCGTGCGTCGCATATGCGTCTCCATGGATGGCACATCTGAGTGTTGATCGGAACGCACGTCGCGCGGATTAATCCACACACATGCCTCCACAGTGCGAGCATCCTGCGCACCAATTGTTATCTGGGAGAGAGCAGCTGAGAGTATACAATATGGCGTCGATAGCGCTGGATAGTATCGATCAATACTGAGCTCATGGTAGTTGTTTCGTCAACGTTTCCTATTTTGATATATGTACTTAGATCTATAACGGATTTTGATTATAAATCGAATAAACTTACACATGTGATAAAAAAATATATGAGAAAGGATTGAAGATTCACGTTCTGTACCTGGTAGCTTGAAATGGATATAAGTGCCTTGTTTAGTGTCATTAAGTTCTTTTTTGCTTTTACATATCTCATCGACTTGGAGGATAAATCAACTTGATTTATTAGGCAGAATGAATAATTTATTCAATGCTGACATTAAAAAATGTAATTCCTAAAATTATTCATTTTTTAATTATATATTGTTTTAAGTTCCTATTAACTGTACGATAGCGCATAAATATTATGAATTTCAACAATCAGCTGAGCGCGTTATTTAAAGTCATGTTATCATCATTAGTTGACTTTCAACTGGCGAGTGAACCTTTTGGTTACATCTGAAAGTCAACCGCCTTTTCCTACTGAAATTCAGATTCTTGTATTACTGTGTAGAAACTGTGTATGGCGGTCGCTATGGAAATAGAAGTGAATAAGTTTAGGAGGTATCTTATTCTTATTGCGGAATTTTAGACAGATGGAAAAACCGCGCATTCAAAATAATAGAATTATAATAAAATAGAAATATAATAATATAATATAATAAAAAACTGTAATCTCTAACAATAGGATAGTTGAGTGAGGCATGAAAGGCACTCAATCTAAATCTTAGGCTCGATCCTGGGTTTACGATGTTTTGAGTATCGTCGAAAAAATAACACTCCAGAGCAGCGATTCCCAAACTTCTTTTCGCTCTTTCTGGGGAGCGCTAGAGCCGCCACCCTCAAATTTTATTCATAATACTTAAACCCAAGGGGGGCACTTGACAGCCTGTGAAGCGGACATGTGCTGGCTTGTTGCGCTCGACCTTCGCATTTTAAAAACATTAGAGCCGATTAGGAAAAATTTTAAATTTAGTAAGATATTCATTAGCGAATTTTAATAAGCAGCGTCAGATTTTCTGCATTATGACTAGAACATTAGAAAAAGATAGATAAAAATCGGTTAATAACTTCAAAAGTGATTGCAGTTTTGTTACGCTGCAAAGTGGTCCAGTAATGTATTTTCTTGGACAAATTTAGTGAAAATATTAACCGATTTTTATTAACTTTTTTCCATATTTCCAAAATTATATCACGAAATTGATTCAGCTCATTTAAAATTAATTGTATCACACCTTTATTACTTCAGTTATTGTAACAGGTCTCAAACTTAGAAAAATGAAAGGCATTCATGCTAGGTCAATAAAAGTAGTCCCATGCTCACAGCGGGGACCCTGCCTTGGAGCCTACCGAGCTACCCGGCCCGGGGTGGCATCCCTCTACCGCCGGATAGCCGCCGTACTTAGGGTAGCAGTTTGGGAATCGCTGCTCTACACTGAAAAAAATATGTAACTATATTAGTTCAACAATACCTTGAACTAATACGCTTCGCATAAATTAGAACTCAGTAGGTAAGAAAGTCTAACTGGATCTCTTCATTTAATTTGTAATTTTATTGGTTTAACTATAGAACCGACGCTATAGCAATACCGAATTACATTAATTAAGTAAGTATTGAAATGGTGCAGTTCTTCATGTAGAACTCGCAACGTTCATAAGTTGAATGTCAGCTGTTCTAAAGCATCGAAACAGATACTGTTCCACTTTTTTATCGAGTACCTAACGAAATTTGAATCACAGTGCGTCGATATAGATATACTCGCTATGCTTCGCTCCGTTCGACTCTGCTGGTTCGAATGAAGACGAACAGCGAGTATCCGACGAATCTGTAACTTAGGAGCTTCGCATGAGCATCGCGCTGAGTTGAGGCGCCGGACAATATGTGTTGAAAAAAATTAAAAAATAATTATTCAAATATCAAATCTCGCATGCTCTCAAATGAAAACGTTACAGATTCGTCGGATCCTCGCTGTTGGTCGTCATTCGAACCAGCAGAGTCGAACGGAGCGAAGCATAGCGAGTATATCTATATCAACGCACTGTGATTCAAATTTTGTTACGTACCCGATACAAAAGTGGAACAATATCTGTTTCGATGCTTTAGAACAGCTGATATTCAACTTATGAATGAGTCGCGTTTTACATGAAGAACTGCTCCATTTCAGTACTTACTTAATCGATTTAATTCGATATTGCTATAGCGTCGGTTCTATACTCAAACCGATAAAATTACAAATTAAATGAAGAGATCCAGTTCGACTTTTTCACCTACTGAGTTCTAATTTATGCGAAGCGTATTAATTCAAGGTATTATTGAACTAATATAGTTACATATTTTTTTCGGTGTAGACCACCTGCTTTTTTATAGCCAGGCAGAGGCCCGAGTACTATGTTCATTATGAGTACACTCATGGCGGCGGATTGCTATTTCCCAGGCGCAAAAAATGCATCATTTTTCAATTAATTGGAATAAAACAGTAGCCAGGCCATTTTTCGAAAAAACCTCTCTGGACATTCCTGTGGTTAGGCATTTATATTCTGTGCTTAAAATATGAAATCATACAATTCAGAATTGCAGGAGAAAAGCTTGTCAGAGTAATACGTGGGCTAATTTTCAAGCCTGAGGAAGCGCCTTAATATGCGTACCTCTTGATTTGGTGAATTGATATAGGTCGACCAAGATTATAATTTAGGCAAATTTCAACATCAGGTCAGTTATCGTCGACTCGTTATGGCGCAATGATTATTTTTTATTAATATCATTGAAGGTAAATCATGAAAGTTATACTTCACAGAACCGATTTTTTACAATGATAACAACGCAAAGTGTTGAACATCATAGTTTACGAATTTTCATTGACACTGAAAGCTCATATACGCGCGTTGAATAGAGAAAAATTGATATTTTCAGATTTCAGCGTAAAAGTGAAGATTATTCTATTATTTTGAATGCGCGGTTTTTCCATCTGCTAAAAATGTCATAAGGATAGGATATTTCAGAAACTAATTTTTTTCTATTTCCATAGCGGCTGCCGCATAAATTCCTATTCCCCAAAAGAGAACGTGTTTTCAATATGTTTAATTCCTTGTAATTGTATCGACAGATACACCTCACAGAGGTGTCTTCTAGTCCCCAAAAGTGTTTGTATTCTGAGATTATTTAATTCCTTCTAATAAGTTCACAAAATATGTGTAATAAATTGTTTTAATTCCTTCATGTGGATATAAGCTTTGAAAATTTAATCTTAATCAATTCAAGTCCGCCCCTCAACAGTTAAAATTATTTTAATTCACACATTTAAATAGATTTCTTAAACGCATTTTTTAACACGTTTAATTAAATTATTATAAATTTGAATATTTTTCAAATTTATAAGTTATAAAAAGATTTAGTAATGAAAAATAAGTTAAATAAATTCTTTCGTTAAACTACAAATTCTTAATTTTTCTGAATTCAACGCTTATTACTGGGTTATTAGCAATTATCTTATTTGCAAATGAAGTTCAATAAAATACCACAAAATCATTTTTACTTTAATAACTTTTATTTGTACACGACTTCGCATGGGTACCCTCTCACGATACAGAATAAATTATTGTGCAACGCTAAACATTTTTATTGAAGTTTTAAAAAAATATCTAAATTGTCGGCACGTACAAATTTTCATAGAAAGAAATAGTAAATGATATCAACTCGAGAAGAGTCCAAATGTCAAGCCATTTCGAGCGCCCCTAGCACTTGGATGGGTGACCATCTACGACGTACGAACGGGTTGTGTACTCGAATTTCGAAAAGCCAGCTAAACTCGGGAGGTGATCTTCTGCAGTTTTCCTCTTATTTGACCAAATTTTTAGGCAAATTCGAGTACTTCAAATAAACTCGTATGTTGTCGCATTGTAATGAAATTGTACTAAAATTCAAACAGTGATTTTAGGTCCACATTAGTAAAAGAAAAAATTTCAAACACGCATACAATGTGAAGTTAAGAGACGTCTGTTTCAGCGGGGTTTTAAACATAAAAAATCATATGAAAATATGTAATAATAATAATACTGGTTATATGTTCGATTGAGTGATTAATCACAGTAAAATATATGTAGAAGTATATTGCAAGAGAAAATATACTACAGAAAATCTTGGTAAAGCAAAATATTCAACTCAAGAGATTATGAGATTACTGGGAGAAATTCATAAAAAGAAATAATTACCAAAACTAATGAAAATGAAAGTTTGTACCATTATAAAGTTTTAATTTCTTTTTTAATTATTATAAAATATATTGTACATACACTTTGCTATAAAAATTAATTGGTTTCAAATGTTCAAATGGTTCAAAATCTTAAAAATAATTAAGTTGTGAATTTTTTTGTGAAATTTATTTGATTAATAAATCACTATTGTAAATTACACACTGTCATAGAAAAAAGTGATTGGAAACAAATTCTTTGTTGATTTTGCAAACAAATTTAGCCTATTCTTCAAAAAACGTCAAAAATCTTAATTTGCTCATGAAAGTAGTTTAAATAATAAATATTGAAAATTTGATTATTACGAGGTGGGTTCAAAAAATAAGGTTACTTTATGGTTTTCTCAAAAAATATTCATTTATTCCTCAATATTTATGTTGTCCCCTTCAAAGTAATCCCCCTCAGATATAATACACTAGTGCCAACGCTTTTTCCAATCATCGAAGCACTTCTGATAATCATTTTGTGGTATAGCCTTGAGTTCTTTCAGCGATGCAGTTTTAATCTCCTCAAACGTTGAAAATCGATGTCCTTTCATGGGTCTCTTTGGTTTTGGGGAAAGAAAAAAGGCACTGGGGGCCAAATCCGGTGAATATGGAGGCTGAGGCATAACTGTGGTGCTGTTTTTGATCATAAAATCTTTCACAAGGAACGATGAACGAGCAGGTGCATTATCGTGATGCAAAAGCCACGAATTGTTTTTCCAAAGTTCCGGACGTTTTTTGCGTATTGCCTCTCGCAAACGGCGCATAACTTGAAGGTAATACTCCTTATTGACCGTACGACCTTGTGGTAAGAATTCCTGATGCACTACGCCACGGTAATCAAAGAAGGCAGTGAGCAAAACCTTCACATTCGTCCGAACTTGACGTGCTTTTTTCGATCTTGGAGACTCAGGATGCTTCCACTGAGACGATTGGGCTTTAGTTTCGACGTCATAACCATATACCTACGATTCATCCCCAGTTATAACCCTTTTGATAGCATGGAAAAGATAGCATGGAATGAGCCAACCGATATGCCAACATCTTCAGCCACTTCTCTGATGGTAATTCGGCGATTTTTCAACACTATTTCTTCCACTGCTTGAACATTTTCATCTGTTGTTGACGTGCTGGGACGTCCAGGGCGATGTTCGTCTTCGACATCCTCTCGGCCTTCTTGGAACAGCTTGTACCACTTATACATATTTTTCTTACTCAGAGTAGACTCACCGTATGCAAATGTCAACATTTCAAGAGTTTTAGAGCACTGGATTCCATTTTTCACACACAATTTAATGCAAACTCTTTGCTCCATTTTTTTCGAAAGAAGAAAATCGCCGAGCACACCAAACCCTTCTAACCTTTTACGCCTCTGCCAGAAAAACAACACGAGCTATATAGTCAAAACTGTGAACATATGATCGTGACGAGTAGATCAACACAACAAAACAAAAAATTTAAAACTTGAATGTACGTAGCCCGCGAAAATTGAAAAGTCACCTTACTTTTTGAACGCACCTCGTATAATTGTTCGAAAAGACGTTCTTAGTTAAATTTGTAAAAAAAACTGATCCTATTAGTCGAAAAATAGCCAAATTCAGAATTTTTTATGAAAGTTCTTTAAATAATTTATGATTCTGGTAAATTTAAGAAATAACTTAGGAAAGAGTCATCCAAAGACAATCATAGTTAACTTCGTAAACAAATAGTATTTATTAATTGAATAATATCCCAATTCTTAATATGTTTATGAAAATAGTTTAAATGGTGAATAATTATTATAAATTTACAAAGTAACGTAGAGAATGATCATCGAAAGACATTCTTAGTTCATTCCGTAAACAAATTATGACTTTTCCTTGGAAAATAGCCAAGCCATAATGTGTTGATAAACATTTTTTAAATAATTAATCATTGTAAATTTTCAAAGCATCAAAAAAAATATATCATCGGAAAGATATTCTTAGTTAATTATGTTAAAAAAAATGGAGCCTGCTCGTAGAAAGAAGATACAACTTTTAATTTTTTAATTCAAATCCTTTAAATAATGAATAGTGTTTTGAAAATTTTTAAAGCAATATAGAAAAGAGTCATTGGATAAACATTCTTAGTTGACTCCGTAAATAAATTGACTTGTAGAAAAAAGGACAGACTCATAATTTTTAAATTAAAATAGTTTAAATAATTAATAGTTCTTGTAAGTTTGCAAAGCAATATTGAAAAGGTTCATCGGATAGACATTCTCATTTGACTTTAAAAACAAATTGACTCGTAGGATAAAAGTCAAACTTTAAATTATAATTGTTAAAATAATTCATATTTCTTGTAAATTTGCAAAGCAATATAGGAAAGAGTCATAGGATACTGATTCTTAGTTGACTCCGTAAACAAACTGACTTGTAGAAAAAAGGGAGTATCCTTATTTTTAAATTAAAATAGTTTAAATAATTATTAGTTCTTGTAAATTTGCAAAGCAACACAGTGAAAACTTTGGGGTATATTTTGTTGCAGGTAAAATTATAACGGTGCTCGCTGTACCTCGGTATAGGGATTCAGATATCTCTTGAACTTAGGGTACGACATACCGAGTATGTAATATTACGTCCAAACTCTGCATTCGAATTTCTTCCGTTAATACTCTGCGCTGATTTGTTGAGGTATAGGTACGTTACCTGTCGCTGACTGGTTGAAACCATTAGCCGCGAAATATAGGTCAGGTTTGAAAATAAATGGTTTAATCAATACAGCGATTTATACTTTCTGATAAAAACGATTGATTTATTATATGTCATCGATATTTATATTTTCATGGATTAAATATTCTCTCATTTGATCTCTAGAATAAACGACAATGATCGTGTTTGGCAATTCGTGGTAGACGCGGCAGATTTGAAAAAACTATTCTTTTATTAGTTTTGTTCCTAACACAAACACGAGTAAGTTTATCACTTAATATGGAAGTACATCCGAACACTAGTTTCTAGCTTCTAAACAATCAAAATGCTGACGTCACTTAATACTAGTGTCGAATAACCAATCATAAATGAGATCACTTTGCTCCTTCTACTGATTGCGGCAATTAAAGTGAGTGGCAGTTCAAGGATAATGGTTCCAAAGTCCAACTTTTATCACCATAAAACGTCAATTTCTTTGAGTGACAGTTTCCTGTTTGTAAGTCCAAAGATATTCTTTTTATGGCGTCTGACTGGTGTCATCGCCCATTAATAATTTTAAAAATAGCCCAATATCTCAAGTTCCGAACCTTAAAATGTACTTTGAACAGTGAACTGAGCAATATCTTTGATCAGAGAATTTACTAGTTCTGAAAGTATTTGGTAAAAGGTTCTTAGCGCCTTGGAGTTTTAGTCCATAAAACGGCACATGCCGCTACAGTAGGGTGCCATGATGTAACAAAGTATGGTCCCGCCACAATTAGAATGGGAGACATTAGAAAGAGATAGAAGAGGTAGTGCAGAGCAAAGTATTGTTAGAATATGATCAATTACAAATTCACACTTGAAGTGCAGAGCAAAGTAGTGTTAAAATTGTATCAATTATAAATTCAAACTTGAAGTGGAGAGCAAAGTAGTGTTAAAATTTGATAAATTATCATTTCAAACTTGAATTGCAGGGCAAAGTAGTGTTAAAATTTTATTAATTATAAATTCAGACTTGAAGTGCAGAGCAAAGTAATATTAGAATATGATCGATTTTAAATTCAGACTTAAAGTGCAGAGCAAAGCAGTGTTCAAATTTGATCAATTTTAAATTCAGACTTGTAAGTTTTATAAGATTCAATTTTGCTGTAAATCCTGAAAAAAGTACAAAGTAACGGAAACCAAAGAAACATGGATGAGAACAATAAAAAAATCCTTCGTTGAAAAGAAGTGTTGGCCCTGAAAAGGGCCGATTTTTGTCCTGAAAAGGACAAATTATCTAGAAGCAAATAAATTCTCTAGTACCTCATTGCACAGAAAATCGTCGGTCCTCCAATGTACGTCGAAATCGGTGTTCAAGTGAGTTGCAACAAATTTGAGCCACACAGGTTCATTCGGAGAATCTAGGGGAAAAGCATCATTTAGACACTGTTTTTTCTCATCCAAAGCAACGTGAAGTGTCGTCTAAAAACTGTCAGTCACCTGTCAAGATGATTTTGTCGGGCGTTATTTGGGTGAAATAAATGTTGATAAGCAGGTAAGTTATAATAATAATTACCTAAATTTTCATTTTCACCCATTTACCAGTGACTATTAGTGATTTGGAATAAAAATTGGACTTAACATGACATAGTATCCAAATCTTAGGTTAGTCAAAACTTACATGACATTCAAACCACCAAAGCTGGGATGTAAAAACTAAGCCGTGACCGTCTGCATCTTAATTGATGTCTGTTCGTTCGAAGAAATTTCCTCTAGATTTTCTGTATTCAATAAAGTGAAGTTAGCTGGTGGTTGAAGTGAAAATACCTGATTGTATATAGACGATCATGACTTTTTCTACACATCTCGGCTTTAGTTTAAATATCGATGGCCATGACCAACCTAACTTTTGAAAGTAGCATTAGGAAGTTATCATTTTATTCTAAGTGACTAGTACGCACTGTTAAATGAAAGAAAGTTGAAAATTAGGCAAATATTATTTCAATTAGTTTGCTTATTAACAATTATTTAGTATGATATCGCAAAGCGAATAGTTGCTTTGGCAGGTACGTTCCGAGGAATACATTTGAGACTTGAAAATTCTCTCAAAAGCTCATTGGGAGACCAATGAAATTTGACCTGCAACAAATTTAACACCAGCGTTTTTCTGTGTGAGGATAGAGTATATAATTGCTTCTGAAAGGCTCAGAAAAAGTTCGTCGTTACTGTTGAACACATTTCTACAAACATACTCAACTAAATATTGTTCAGTCCGGCTAACTAACATTTATATTGCTTAAAAAATTAAGGCAGGAAACCACTTGTCATGCGTCAAGCTGCCAGCATCTTACTTTTATTGGTGGTTTTTCCTCCCATAGCATGAGGAAGAAATATAATTTTAACATAAATGAACTGTGAATTAAAGAAAATTTGCATTTTGCTTGTTAAAAATTTTAAGGTTAATAAATAGATAATTTATTTATTGTTTTCATCCATGTTTTTAAATGCTTCAAGTCTGAGTTTAAAATTGATCAAATTTGAACACTGCTTTGCTCTGCACTTTAAGAATGAATTTATAATTGATCAAATTTTAACACTACTTTGCTCTGCACTACCTCTTCTTTCTCTTTCCAATGTCTCTCTTTCTCATTGCATCGCATTCATGTACACTATGGCAGCGATTCCGAAAGTGCTACCTTGGGTAGGGAGGCTACCTGACGGTAGGGGAATGCCACCCTGGGTCGGGTAGCTCGGTAGGCTCCAAGGCAGGGTCCCCGCTTTCATTGTTCTGAGATTGAGACCTGTTACTATAACTGAAGTTATGAAGGTATGACACAATTAAATTTAAATGAGCTGAATCAATTTCGTGATATAATTTTAAAAATATGGAAAAAAGTTCATAAAAATCGGTTAATATTTTTAATAAATTTGTCCAAGAAAATACATTACTGGACCACTTTCTAGCGTAACAAAAGTGCAATAACTTTTGAAGGTATTAGCTGATTTCTTTCTATCTTTTTCTAATGTTCTCGACATAGTCCAGAAAATCTAACGCTACCTATTAAAATTCACTAATAAATATTTAACTAAATTTTCCATTTTTCCTAATCGGCTCTAATTTTCTAATAACGGGAAAATCGAGCGCGACAAGCCAGCACATATCCGCATCACAGGCTGTCAAGTATCCCCCCTTGGGTTTAAGTATTATGAAAAAATTTGAGGACGGCGGCACTAACGCTTCCCAGAAAGAGCGAAAAAAGTTTTGGAATCGCTGCACTATGGCACTGTATCTTGAAGAAGACAGTACTGTCGGGATTCGACTCGAACGGAGCAATAGTGAAAACCTTGAATTTTTCCTCGAGACTAAATGTAAATTGTCAATTCGACACTATAGAAAAGTGTAAATATTACTTCAGTTATACCTTAATTATGCGAACAAATAATACATTAATTTTGGATTTAAAAATATACATAGAAGGAATTTATACAGTGAAGTATTCGAACCTTCAATTCACTATTTTTGTAAAAATTATATTTTTTAAATTATTTTTAGAATTTCGTTACAATTCTAAAATATGACGAGAATTTTGTTTAACTCATTTATATATAATCTCAAAAATTTCTCTTTTAAAAGAAACCAGACGAGGAATTATTTGGCTAAACTTTATTCAATTTGTAAATTTAACGAAATTCTGAATCAAACTGAAATTTATTTACTTTTTAAATTTATTTTAATTTCATTTGAATTTTAAATTTAATTTCAAAAAATAATTTTGAAATTTCATTGAAAATCTAAAGTACGAAAAGGTCTTTTAAAAATTTATTTTGTATCTCGAAAATTTCCCTTTTTAAAAAAGAAACCGTAAACGAAATTAATTAATTTTAACATAATAATAAATACAATAATTTTAGGCCCTCATTAATTTTAATATTTTCGGCGTGCAGAGACAGCCCCGAGTCAGCTATAGATATGGGTACACAATTTTCTTAAGATTTCTTACGTTCGGGTTGGAGGGAAAAAGATCATTCTTACGGAATAAAATAATGAAAACTAAATATGGTCCTGTAAATCTAAAATTTATTGATTATTGACGATGAAGTAAATAGATTTGACTGATGTAATTTTTTTCTTACTTATATTTTTACGTTTTAAACGTACGACTTCTTATGTTGCGATGTATAAATATTTATATTCATTTCGAATGCTTTCATGTACTATATAATTTTAAGTGTATTGTACATAAATTGACTGATAAATGTAGTGTTCAAAGTCAATAACGTCCTATTTAATATCAAAAATTATTACGTAATGTAATAAAAATACACGTTTTCAATGTTCGCGGCAGACGGACGATGTTTTCAAAGCCCTCTTGCGAATATTAACGAAAATATTTAGTGTAAGTACGGAAATACGCGGCAAAGTAGGAAAAGCGGCTTTAGTGAGACGACATGTCGCAGTTATAAGTTGTCGAAGCCACATCTTTTCTCCGATTTTTTACGCCACGTTTAGCTCAGTGAGCCTATTTTGTCACGAGAAAGGTACGATATTTTTTGTGATCAGTTACTGAAGTGCGCGAACCGAAGGTGTGATTGTTCGAACGTAATTGTGTAAAAAAAGAATTAACTTATGTTTCAGCGTGGCGTTTTAGTCTCATTAATAGAATATCATTAATTTGCTTAATGTACTGAGAACCGATGCCAGGTGCTACGTGCTACTTCTACATAGTGCTAATTGTCGGCAGAACGATTATAATACATCAATTTCACCGTCAATCAAGTAAGCAGCCCGAATCTAACTTATCATGGCCGTCTCTTATACTGCATCTCAGCAAGCGACAACAGCGATAAGTATTCTAAAAAGAAAGCAATTATTGAACAAATTTGACTATGTATGTGTATGTTTAGTGAATGTGTGTGATAATTTATTTATGTGTTATCCTCGTTTACTTCACTGAAACTTTAATATCTCTTTTAACGGACTTTAAAAAAGAAACAAATATTGGACCTAGAATAACTGCTTTAATAAAATGTTTGACCTTTAATATATGGATTTCAATTTAAACTAAAGGTCTTTATATTATTTATTAGGGAAATTTTATTATTTTAAACAATTTTAAACAATATATTGTTTTGAATACATCAATTTGTTTCAATTGGCGCCCGAACAGGCACTCGAGGGATAGAAGTCTTATCGTTTTTGTATTGTGTATTTACTTGTGAATGACTTTCATTTGAATATTTTCGTTTATTACGATTCATGACTCCAACTAATACAAGGTCGAAAGGTGGTCCTTTCTTGCCTGGTATTACTCGTGCATCTCGACCGCGCACTTCCATCAAAAGAAGTGAAATATTTAACGTTCGTCGAAATTTAACATTCGAAATGACCGGGAAAAGTGATAATGTGACCGAAATGTCTCTCGAGCAAATGCGAAACGAAATCCTTCGACTTCGTGAACAATCGCAAGGGCAACAAGATGAACTTGCGAGAATTAGACAAGCGCGACCGGAACCTCCCGAGCGACAGGGGGATGTCGGTGCTCGTCTCATTAATGCATTAATTAATAGTTTACAATCTGCTAATATTGATCTTAAACCGCCTAAATTTGAGGCTACTAGCCGAAACCCGAAAGAATTGTGGGTCCGGATGCAATAAAGGCACATAAAATTTTTTCGTGCGAAAACGAAGTCCCCTGGAGGCTTTAGAAAAAATTTTCGAATTTTAATTTTCAAAA
>NC_046661.1:20440327-20446379 GCF_010883055.1 Belonocnema kinseyi
AAAATTAAAATTCGAAAATTTTTTCTAAAGCCTCCAGGGGACTTCGTTTTCGCACGAAAAAATTTTATGTGCCCTTATTGCATCCGGACCCACAATTTCTTTAATGTTTAGAAAGACATTTTGCCACAAAAAAGATAAAAACAGAGAATAAATTGGATATCGTTGAGATTGCCCTTGAAGGTATCGCCAGAATCTCGTTTGATACGCGTAAACAAGATTTCGAGACTTACGATGTGTTTAAAACTGAATTTTTGAAGAAATTTGTTTCTATTCCCATTAAAGTAAAATTGAAAACGAATTGGCTTTCTAAACGGTTTGAAACTAATCAGGGAAATTTACAATCTTATTTCCTCACGCAATTGAAGGAAGCTCAGTATTTTGAACCTACGATGGATCCGTATGAAATTCACTTTAGCATTGTACAACAAATGTCGGCTCGGGTACGAGAAGCTTTGGTCGCAATTGATTTTTCAGAAATGAATCGAATATTACAGGCTCTTGCTCAATTAGATTCCGTTCATCTTGATAAAAGCAGCAATCAAACGAAATTTCAAAACAACCCGAATTCTTCAAAGAGCTTCGGAAGTAATGCGAACGGTAATAACAGCTACAATAACAATAGTCGCGATAAATACAAGGTTAATGCTTCACAATCTAATATTGCGTGTGCTGGTGTAACAGGCTGTTATGATTCAAATAAATCCAATATGACGCAGCAGTGTTTTGATGATTTTGGAAACGATATAAACTTTGAATAGCGACGAGATACATATCAATTTCGCACGCCTAACATGAGTCTTCCCCCTCCTAATCTGGGACTACCGGAAAGTAAATACTCTCACAATCATAACGGGTCTTTAAACTGAATATTGGCGCATTGTCTCAGGGTTCAAAAATGCGCCAGCATCCGTACGATTTTTTTGGTAATCTCACGAATCATGTGTTTGATAATGCTGATAATATGAAAAATGCAAAATTTAATACGCATGTTCCACAATGCCCGAGATTGATTTTATATATGTTTAATGTACCGATTCCATCGTTGATTGATATGGGGTGTCAATTAACGTGTATTTCTGAAAAATGTTATGATTATTTGAAATTACATGGGGGTTTAAATGGGTTTCCGGTGACTAACGTTGTTTTGTTAACTGCTATCAGAAAGAAACCGACCACAATAAAAAAACAAGTTTTTATAAATATTAGGATCGGAGATGAGTCTTATCCAACAACCTTTCTGGTATTTCCGCGACTCTCAAATTATGTGATTATGGGAAATAATTGGTTCCTTCGATACGGGGCAATAATTGATTATGAAAATAAATCTATCGTTGTAAATGGTAACGCGATACCGAAATCTCTAGTTTCATTCGATCGACTGTCGTCTGAGAGAGTCGTGACGTCAGTGATCGATGACATTGTTTATGTGCAGATACTCACTGGCAATTTAGGAACAGAATCTTGTTTTGATTCAGGTCATACTAAAAATAATTATTACTTGAAATTAAATTATAATCCGTTCAATCATGATCAAAGTGAATCATTAGATGATGAAATAAATACTTCCATAAACGGGTTTGGTGTCGCGATAAATAATATTCATCAGGACGATTTGTGTCATGATTCTTTTAAAACCAATTGCATTGATGGCGATTTCTGTATATCTTCACTGTTCTGTGAGGAAGATTTATTTTTCATGGAGGACAATGCATTTAATAAATCATATTCAGAAATATTACAATTACCTTTGGAGGAAGTAAATGAAAATATCGTACTTAAAAGAGATTTTGATTTGTCGATTCCGGAAGAAGACAATTTTATGATTCATTTGGATTCGTTACATGCTCCAGAAAATCAAATTGAGAAGCAATGTTCGAGTTTCTCGGATGATATTCGTTCTATTGCAGTTTCACTTTCGGAACTTGATGATCGGGAAAAAGAGATATTTATAAAAAAAATGTAAAAATTTGATAAACTTTTCACTACGAAAAATCTGAATGCCGGGGTTTACGAATATCATCTCAACGTAAAACCCCATAATACGGTAGTTAAAAAAACTTACCCAGTCCCGTTTGCCTAAAGAGAAAAAGTAGATCAGGAAATCCGGGAAATGCTTAAATCCGGGATAATTGAGCCTTCCAACAGTCCATATTGTAATCCGCTTAGAATCGTTGTAAAAAAAATGATAAAATCAGAATTTGATTAGACGCTCGATTTATTAATGAGATCATTGAAGCAGCCCATGAATCCCCGCCCCTAATAAATGAAATTATGCAGAAGTTTCATGGTGTTAGTTTCAGATTAACAACTGATCTTGCAAATGGCTACTGGCAAATCCCTTTGCATAAAAACTCCAGAAAATATACGGCATTTCTTCATGGTTCGCGGATGTATCAATTTTGTCGTATCCCATTCGGTATCAAAACTGCAGGTTCGGCTTTCATGAGGGCACTGAGCTACTCCCGGTTCGCTGGCTGATCATTTAAATAAATTAACAGAAATATTTGAAATATTACAACAACAAAATTTTACGCTAAACTTGGAAACATCACTATTTTGTCGAAAATTAGTACGTTTTCTTGGGTACGAACTATCAACCGAAGGGGTATTGCCACCTCAGGATCGTTTAGATATAATTCGGAATTTTCCCATTCCAAGTGATCTTACACAACTAAAGCAATTCCTTGGAGAATGCACGTATTATCGGCCATTCAGCATACGTCATTCCAATTACGTGGATCCTTTCCGAGAATTGTTGCGCGAGTCGCGTCACTGGGATTGGACATATGATCACACGCGCGCGTTTGAAGAACTGAAGCAAAATTTCAGTGATTGTATAATGCTCAGTCATATAATTCCAGATGCTCCTTTTAAATTGCAAACCGATGCCTCCAATCTCGGAATTAGTGGCATTTTGTACCAGGTTGATAAAGAAAATAATCATTTTATTGTTTCATTGGTCAGTCGTTGTTTAAATGCAGCCGAGCTTAATTATACGACCACTAAGAAAGAACTCTTAGCAATCATATATTTGATAATTAAACTGCGAATATATTTAATTGGCAGAAAATTTGAGATCATTACCGATCATAAGGGTTTGACCTTCCTAAATACAACTTTGTATCTCAATTTGCGTTTAATTCGCTGGAGTATTGTCTTGCAACAGTATGATTTTATCATTAAATATTGTACCGGTTGTGAAAATATAGTGGCAGTTTTTTTTAGCCGTCATCCAAGAGGACTTTTCGAAAAGGTCGAGCCAGCTGAAATCTTCGTAAATCTTCTTACTTCTGATATTTTGATGAACTCTCGAGAAATTCATTGTCAATCCATCGATATAGAAGAGGAATTGCGGGGAAATTTCAAGCAAATTTAATTAAAACAAAGCCACGATCCCGATCTCCAATCTATCCAAAAAAATTAATAAGTCTGATCGGTATAAAAATGATTTTAAAATCCATAACAGCATCCTTTTTCATTTTGATAAGAATCGTTCAACGTGGCAAATCGTTATTCCAATGTCGCTACAACCAAAGCTTCTCGATCAGATCCATTCGAAACTGGATCACCCAGGCGTTTACAAAACAACGATGTATATTCGTCAATTTTATTTCAGGTCCTCAATGAATGTGACCTATGTTAGACAGTAAAGAGCTCTAACACGGCGATGGAGGGTGAATTTCGTTTGGTTCGTTCGGAAAAGCAGGGGACCTTGTCACTGTCGATTTTTACGGCCCGTTGCCTCGTTCAGTGGGGGGTGTTCTATATATCTTTGTTTTATTGGACGCATTTTCTAAATATGTCAAAATATATCCGATTAATAAAGCCACTTCTGTCACTGCTGTGAGGAAATTGTTTAATTCGTATATCCCGGAAATGGGTAAACCAAACCGTATTCTTGCTGATAATGGAGCACAGTTTACTTCTCCTGTTTGGGGTGATAAGTTGTGTTAATCTGGAATTTGGACAGCTTACATTTCGATTCGGCATCCGCAAAGCAATCCAGCTGAACGAGTTATGAGAGAATTAGGCCGATTATTCAGAACACTGTGTTCAGAATCACACGCGGGTTGGGCAAAATATATTTCTGACATCGAATTCTTCTTAAATATCACGACCCATTGTTCTACGGAATTTTCTCAATATGAATTGCATTTTGGAGTTATGCCTACGAATGAAATACAGAAACTAATTGATTTTCCCATTAATACGGACCTCTCTCATGACGCCAAAATTATATTGGCTAAAGAAAGAATTTGCAAAAGTTTTGAATATCGCAAAAAAGATCAGGGGGATGCGTCAGTTGTCCTGTTGAATGTTGGTGATCTGGTATTGCTTAAGGTCCCACATCAATTAAAAGCAACTGATAAACTCAGCCAAAAATTTTTTTACTTATATTTTGGCCCATATAAAATCTCAAAATCTTATGATGATAATTCATTCAAACTGATTCATTCCAGTAATTCAAAACCACTAAAGGGACATTTCAACCGATGTAGTCTAAAAAAATATATTCAACGGTAAAAACTGAATATTTTGCTTAAGTAGAGCATCGACATCCACCTGCGATAATTTAGGAAAATATAAAAATTGAGAATAAATTACCACAATCACAGAGGTATTGTAGTCTGCGTGATTCAGTAGCGATATGTGTATGCTTGAATCTTAGATGATCAAGTAATTGTCATCGTTAAGCATTATATATGGTGTATTAGTTCATAAGGACTTTTGTGTATGGCATGTTCGATGGATTCCCCTAATGTAATACATCGAAAGGGGGATGATGCAATAAAAATACACGTTTTCAATGTTCGCGGCAGACGCACGATATTTTCAAAGCCCTCTTGCGAATATTAACGAAAACATGTAGTGTAAATACGGAAATACACGGCAAAGTAGGAAAAGCGGCGTTAGTGAGACGACATTTCGCAGTCATAAGTTGCCGAAGCCACACCTTTTCTCCAATTTTATACGCCACGTTTAGCTCAGTGACTCTATTTTGTCACGAGAAAGGTACAATATTTTTTGTGATCAGTTACTGAAGTGCTCGAACCAAAAGTGTGATTGTTCGAACGTAATTGTGTAAAAAAAGAATTAACTTATGTTTCAGCGTGGGGTTTTAGTCTCATTAATAGAATATCATTAATTTGCTTAATGTACTAAGAACCGATGCCAGGTGCTATGTGCTACTTCTACATGGTTCTAATTGTCGGTAGAACGATTATAATACATCAATTTCACCGTCAATCAAGTAAGCAGCCCGAATCTAACTTATCGTGGCCGTCTCTTATACTGCATCTCAGCAAGCGACAACAGCAATAAGTATTCTAAAAAGAAAGCAATGATTGAACAAATTTTACTATGTATGTGTATGTTTAGTGAATATGTGTGATAATTTATTTATATTTTATCCTCGTTTACTTCACGTGAAACTTTAATATCTCTTTTAACGGACTTTAAAAAAGAAACAAATATGGGACCTAGAATAACCGCTTTAATAAAATGTTTGACCTTTAATATATGGATTTCAGTTTAAACTAAAGGTCTTTATATTATTTATTATGGACATTTTATTATTTTAAACAATTGCCACGATTTTACGTTAATAATTCTCTTCGTTAAATTAATATATTATTTTGAATACATCAATTTGTTTCAGTAAGATGGGGGGGGGGGGGTCACGAAAATCTTATGGTACCTTACGTGAAGGTAGGGGGGAGTCGAAAATGTGTAAAAAGACCCTTACGTAATTGCTGGACGGCCCCAAACAGAAAATCACCGGCACGTTCGGTTTGGCTTTCAATGTGCGCCTTGGCCCCACCCCTCCCGTAGACGTAGGTAAACGACGCGGTTTCCATAGAAACGTCGAAAAGTTAAAGAGGGCAGCACATCGATGCATGCAAAAATATTGTTAGATATATATATATATAAATCGCACCATTCGGTTCGATTTTGATTTCTCTAGAATCAAACCGAAGGGCCTATGACAAAGCCACCGAACGCGTCCTCGGGTTGCGGATAGAGGGTCCCTGTACCAAGGGTTTCTGCTGAA
>NC_046661.1:20446479-20453727 GCF_010883055.1 Belonocnema kinseyi
CGATTTCGCTGGAAGCGGGTGCAATTTTTCAGATTAGCACCCGCTCCCGGCGAAATCCTGCGGTTGTCCTTATGACAAATTTTTAATTTTATATATATATATGTGTGTGTGTGTGTGTGTGTGTGTGTGTATGTGTGTGTACATCGTTCTCTCACTCCGACGTCCCGTGCCGCATCTAGGCTTATAATATCTTTGGCATAGGGCTGGTTCTAAAGAGGGAAAGAGCAGTTAAAATTACTGTACAATGGTCTGCTCGTTCTAGGCCTGCCTTTATCTATTCCAGGACTGTGTCAAGTGAATCCGGGGCCCCGGGTGTTGCCTAAATATTCTGTACCGTTAATATGTCAGAAATTAAAAAAAATGTGTTATACAATTTTTTAATTATTGAAATTATATGTAATCTGAAATCAAAAAGTGTGCAAAGAAAAATCAACTTTACTTTGTAACTAAAATTTTGAGTTTTCTAACATATATTCTAAAACTATTAAAAATGAACTTCAATGTCTATTTAGAATGTTTATTATTTACCCAGTGAGCACAAAATTTCGCGACGTCTTTACGACATCTTTATGACAACTTTACCATATCCTATGTAGACAACGTTAAGGTGTATTTACGATATCATAAAAACGTCGTATGGTCTGACGATGTCTTTACAATATCGTAAAGACACCGTAACGGCACCAACATAGGATATCGTAAAGTTGTTCATGTCGTTAAGGTGTCTTTGCGATATTGTAAAAACTTTGTATGGTCTGAGGATGTCTTTACGATATCGTAAAGTCACCATAACGGCACGGACATTGGTTGTTGTAAAATTGTCGTATCGATTTCGTAAAGACGTCGCCAAATTTTGTGGCCACTGAGATATCACATTTAATGACAAATATTAGAGAAAATTCGAATTTTAACTTTAGTTTCAGAAAGTTATAGTAAAACTAGTGTTTTATCATTTTTTCCTGAAGTTACAAAATATATGATTGATAAAGATAGAAAAATAATTACAACAAAAGGTGTATATTATGCACCCGATACACAGGGTGGACACGCTGGGGCTTACCAAAATATATTCAACCCCGCAAAAACTCCCATAAGAATGGCATTACTGTGTAAGACGGGTTGCATACTTTTTAGTAAGCCCTAGCGTGTTCACCCTATATATTCTGGACAGCCTTTAGACGATGAAACAAGAAGAATTGCTTTAGACTATTATCTTAATGATGACCGACACAGTTCAAGGCAAAGTCCTAATACAAGCGATGTGATAACCGTTCGAGAAAGTTATGGCGAAAATAAAAAAGCAAAACGTTTTCGTACCCGGAACATAAAAGAAATCTATTAAGTGTTAAAGAAAGAGAATCTTGAAATAACGATTAGTATTTCTACTTTTCATTCTTTGCGTCCTAAACATGTTCCAATTGAAAGAAAGTAATTGAAAGATATTCATTCTGATGCTTTATCTGCGCTAATATGTAATCCTGCTTTAGAATCATGTCATTTGCAAGAATGTACGTTGTGTACTGGCGTCAAACGTAAAAGACATTCAAAGAAATGCTATTATAATAGAAAAAGAAGTATCCACATCTAATTCTCACCATCTTGTGATACACATTGACTTTACCGAAAATTGGACTGTGAATATAAAAACAGCTGTGCAAAGCAATCATTGGGTCAATAAGTTAATTTCAGTATTTACAACTGTTTTTCAACAAGACAATGTTAAAAAAAGTTTCACTGTTATACGCGACGATTGTAAGCATTACTCAGCCCATGCTATATTGACGATTCAAAAAAGTACTGAAAGCATTCAAAATTTAACTAACTGAATTGTAATTGATGAAACTCAAATTTTCGATAACGCAGCTAGTCACTTTAAAAATCATTTCCAATTCCATTAAATGAAAAATTTCAAACGCAATATAAAAAAACTGTTTTCGGGAACCGGACACGGCAAAGGTCCTGTATATGCAATCGGAGGATTAGTTAAACACTACGCGCACAATCACAATCCCCAAAAATCGATTGGTGAAACAATAGAAAATGCATCCGACTTTGTAGTAGAAGTTCAAAAATACACGACCGCAATAAGTTTAATTTACTTGCATAAAGAAGAAGCTGAAAAGATCAGGGGAAAAAAGCTATTATAGAATGCGAAAAAATAAAGGAACTATCAGGAATTCAAAAAAGTCATGTTTGGAAGACCGCGAAAGAAAACAACGAAGTTAAACTATTTTTATCTCGTCCAACACAAACTCCACTAGTTGAATTTGATGAAATAGAAAAAAAGAAAGCAAAAACTGTTAAATCTACTGCGCAAACTTTTACAAAATCTACTTTAAAGCTTCAAATACAAGACAAAAAAAGAGCCAAAAATAGACTTTAAAACCTTAAAATCTGTGAAAATAAAATTGAAATTATTTATTACTATTTATATAAAAACGTTATGAATAAGTTAAAATTTATTAAAGCTCCCCACATAAAACACGTAAAAATGAGAAAAAAAATTGAAATTTTTTTACTTCTATATAAATTAGAACTGGAAATTCTCGTATAGCGAAACTTTTAAATCTTGTAATCAGCTGTCTTTGAACAAATTTTCAGCATAAAGAACGATGGCCTTTTGGAGAAAATCGCATTTGATCGCATTTGAAAATTGTTAGGCGACGACGTAAGATTTTGAGGTTATTTTTGAAATCCCCATAACTTCCGTAACTTTCATCTTGGAAAGAAATAAAAAAAATACGTGTTCCCTTATTTTTCATACTTAACAACATATTTAAATTTAAAAGCGATCGGTGAGAGAACCTCTATAACTGTTAGGTACAATTCAAAATGTCAAAGTTAAGGAAAGGAGCTCTTCCTCAAAAACTATCCAAAATATTTGTCGACTAATCAGAAAAAGCGAACATCTTCCAAAAAGAGAAATATTTCTAAAACTACTGAAACGATAAGCAGCCCGCCTAAGGAATTACACCCTAATGTACCTAACGCACTAGAAAATGTAGAAATTGATGATAATAAAATTATTAGTGTTTGAATGCAGCGAAAAAAAGCTTGCAAGATTAAGCGACAAATAAATTATCGAACTGTGTAAATGTATATATGCCCTGCAAAAACGAATGTATTTATACGAATTAAGTTGAAAAGATTAAGACACCCCGCAGATCCCGTTTTGTGACAATATTGCATTGGACCAGTGTGTCAATGCGTGTCAATTCGAGAAAACAGTATTTCAATTTTGAATTTTTCTATACGTACAATTACGGTGCAGACAAACCAATATCCGAAGTAGTTACAATTTATTGAAAATATTTAGTAAATTGTCCCGTAGTTCAGTGGGAACACTGCGGACTGATATACGAGAGATCTCTGGTTCAGGTCTCGACGCATGCAATTTTTATCAATTTCTTTCGAATTGATCTTGACGATGCATTTATATAAATGCACACGCTTTCAATTAGCGCTGTCCCAACTCGTATCTAAGCATCTAAATTCGTTTAAACGAAACAGAAAACAGGATTCACGCACATTCAATAATCTTAATTCGCCCTAATCCATATCAATTTTTTCTTTTTTCCTGGGTGATGTCCGGTTCAATTAAAATAAATATATACATTATATTAAATAATATTAAATCCATTTTTTTATTGATCATTCTTGTAATGTACTTTTTACCCAATTATTTCCTCATACATTTAAATTACAATTACCATTACTTTTTCCAAAATATTTCCTTCAAAACTTGAAATTGTTCAGATTTTAAAGGTACAAAGATTTTTTACTGTTGAATTGAATTTGTAGTCTTACATATTATAATAATTATTATATTTATATTGGATAAAAGTGATATATTTTTTATTAATTATTCTGATCTTGTATATGTTTTAAATATTTTTGTCATTGAGTTCTTAAGTATTATTAATTTCGTCATTAGATACATTAATAATGTTCACAATAAATAATGTTCGTTAACTACAACAAATAATAAAATTAATAATATCAGCAAAATAAATCATAAAAATGTAAAGTTCGAACTGATTTTACAATGTATCTCAAAATTAAATTTTATTCATATTAAACTATACTCGGGTGAAAATTTAAGTCGGGGGCTGGCCATTCTACGGCCGGAGAGCCCGGCTTTCAGCCGGGAACTGGCCGTGGAACCCGAATTAAGTCGGGCTGTGGCCGGGGTTTCTGGTCGTAATCCGACCAGAATCGTCACGCTGGGCTGGCCAGCGTCTGGCCATGGAGCGACGAATGGAGGAAATTTTTTAAGGATTCATTTCAGGGGTCAGATAGTCGAAAGAGAGATGAGGGGATTAGAAGAAACAGAGAGGTAGATGAACAGGAGCTGAACGACGAGGAGATAGAGAAGCAGATAGGGAAGTTGAAAAAATGGAATGCAGCAGGGATTGACGGAGTAGAGAACAAAGCGTGGCTGTTTGGCACACAAGAGGTAAGGCAGAGGCTTAAGGGTGTAGTGAAAAAAGTATAGAGGGGAAGGGATTCCCAAGAGGGTGAAGAGAGGGGTTGATCGTGCCACTGTATAAGAAAGGGGATAAGGAGAAGTAGGAATATTATAGAGGAATTACGCTCATGAATACTGCGTACAAAATATACGCAATGGTGTTAGAAGATAAGCTGCGAAAGAATGTTGAGGGGAAAGGAATATTGCCGGAGACGTAGGCGGGCTTTAGAGAGAGAAGGAGCACTGTTGACAATATTTACGTCTTGCAACACGTGGTGTATCGAGAATTAACCAAAAAGGGTGCCGAAGTGTACGTGTTTTTGTAGATCTAAAGAGCGTGTTTCCGCCAGTGGATAGGGGGAGGTTATGGGAGGCAATGGAAGAGAGGGGAGTGAAGAGGGGCCTGATCGAGAGGGTAAGGGAGGTATATGAGGAGACAGAAGATAGGGTGAGAGGAGGGGAGGGAATAGCTGAGGGATTCTGGATGGATAGGGGGTAGAGGCAAGGGTGCCCGCTTAGCCCAACGCTTTTTGCAATTTTGATCGCGGATATGGAAAGTAAGCTAGCAGCCGGAGTGGTAGGAGGAGTTAGGGTAGGAGGAGTCAGGATATGGTCACTCGCATATGCAGATGACATAGTGCTGTTGGCAAAGAGTGAAAAAGCTTTAAGGCGAAACGGTAGGTTTGGCTGAGCACGGCAATGACTGCAGTGGCATCTATAAGAAAATCGGAAATACAGTCTAGTGCTCCCTGGCAAATATGAAGACAACCTCATACCCGAAAATTAGTAGGATTCGGTTGATAAAATTTTTGCCCTGTTAGAAAGAGAAACTTAGCAACGAGAGAGACAGACAATATTCAACCATTTTTATCAAACCATGTTTCTCGGCTTACCTGCTCAGCTGAAGGGAAATAGAGCAAATTGACAAATATCTCCCTACACAATATGCGCGTGAAATATCAAATAATGTATTCGCATCCAATAAAAAAAAAATTAAATTAATAAAATTGTGTTTATAAATTTTCTATGCGCCCACAAAATCTGATTTTATGAACAAAACACGGTTTTTTGGTAATTTTCCAATTTATCACAGTGAAAAATCGTAAAGCTAAAATCTAAAATATTTGAAAGTTTCATAATCCTCCAACTCGACAATTTAATTAAATTTTGTTCAATTTAATAATCTGTTGCTGTTCATATAATCGAAGTGAGAGCAATTTCGTATGTAATGGTCTTTTTACATTCTCATCCTAATGAGAAGGTATTGGTTTTATGTAAAATTTCAATTTGTCGGTTTTCATCAAATCTCCACGTTCTGAGATCTACTGAGTCAGAAAATACGATTTTTACGAAGGTGTTCGTCTGTCTGTCTGTAGTCTGTATTCTGTAGGTACGATAACTTTCGAAAAATTTATCAGATTGGATTCTGCTTTGGCCCACTTTTTTAAGGTCTAAAAAGAAAGAACAAGTTCGTAACCCAGCTATTTGGGATCAAAATTCAAAGTGTGAGCACGTTTTCAAAATGTTTAAAACCACATTTTTTCAAGATTTCAAAATTTTATGAACGATTATTCATAGTACTCAGAAACTCAAACAATTTATCCCAATGACTTTTTTCTATAAAAAGAAAATTATCAGCGTTAGAACATTTTCGAAATCCAAAAAAAAATAATTAAAATGTACATTTTAATCCAAACAACGCATGCTATGAAAAAAAGTCAAGAAAAGAAAAACGTTGATTTTTGACAACCCTACAAGGTGATCATAACAACAATTTTATAACATAAATCAATTTTCTAATTCCTGGAATTCAAACAAATTTTTTAATTAACAAAAGTTCAAACTTTGCATTATTTTTCGAGTGTTTTGGTAGAAAAAAAAACACTTTTTTGCGGAAATCTACGTACAGATAAATTGATTAATAATCACTTCCATTTTAGTTATATTAAAAGTGTAGTTTCGAATATAATTTGATATCAAGAAAAGCCCACTAAATGTAAAAGTATATCAATCAATATTAAATAAACAATAGTGCAAATTTTGCATTATTTCTCGAATGTTTTGGTAGAAAAAAAAACACTTTTTTACCGAAATCTACCGAAATGTAAATTGACTAATAATCACTTTTATTTTATTGATATTAAAAGTGAAGTTTCGAATATAATTTAATTTCGAGAGATGCCCGCCAAATAAATAAAGTATATCGATCAACATTAAATAAACAAAAGTGCACATTTTGCATTATTTTTCCAGTGTTTTGGAAGAAAAAAAAACACTTTTTTACCGAAATCTACGGAAAGATAAATTGATTAATAATCACTTTTATTTTATTGATATTAAAAGTGTACTTTGGAATATAATTTAATTTCGAGACCTGCCCCCCAAATAAAAAAGTATATCAATCAACATTAAATAAACAAAAGTGCGAATATTGCATTATTTTTCGAGTGTTTTGGTAGAAAAAAAAAACACTTTTTTACCGAAATCTACCGAAAGATTAATTGATTAATAACACAGGCCCACAAAAAAAACAAAAGTGTCTGTGCAATTGACCAGACCTATATATTCTTATGTATTTTTCGACGCTGAATCCGAATTTGTAATAAAAAAGTAGGGTCCAGCAACTTTTTTATGGGGTTTTGATCGAAAAACCTCATTTTTTACGGTTTTTTCGTGGTTTTTTTTTAAATAAAAAAAAAATAAAGCAAAATTTTATTTTTTTGACTTCAGAATCGAATTCTACGGGAAAAAATACATCGAAAACCATGTTTTGATTTTTT
>NC_046661.1:20453827-20457833 GCF_010883055.1 Belonocnema kinseyi
CTTACTTTATGATCAAGGGTCGAAAAAAGTTCTAGTTTTGTGATTCATGTAGTGGAAAACCTCCAGAACAGTATCCAAAACATCGATTTTTTGAAAAAAATAGCAATTTATCACGTTTATTGTCCACTTACGCCGAATAGGAGTTGTTTTTTGAAAAAAATGACTAAAAATTCGTGATCAGCAGCCTCAAAAACCCCCAGTAAAGTATTTTCAATGTTTATAAATCGGTTTAAAATCGTAAAACTTGATTTTAATGTCATTTTAATCAAATTTGAAGCAAATTTTCACTTTTCGCGATTTTCTGCCTTTTCTTTGCCGTATGGTGGGTTGAAATTTTTGTAAAAAAAAAATCAAAACATGGTTTTCGATGTATTTTTTCCCGTAGAATTTGATTCTGAAGTCAAAAAAATAAAAATTTTCTTCATTTTTTTTTATTTAAAAAAAACCATGAAAAAACCGTAAAAAATGAGGTTTGTCGAGCAAATCCTCATAAAAAAGTAGCTAGACCCTACTTTTTTGCTGCAAATTCGGATTCAGCGTCGAAAAATACATAAGAATATATAGGTCTGGTCAATTGCACAAACACTTTTGTTTTTTTTGTGGGCCTGTGTAATCACTTCCATTTTATTTATTAAATACTAGTGATGAGTGTCTTATTTTACGGAGTGGAGGTGTGGGGTTGGAAGGTAAGTGAGGAGGTAAATAGGGTACAGGAGAGATATGTAAAATGGATACTGGGGTTGGCAAGGAATACGCTGGACTATATTGCCAGGAGGGAAACAGCAAGAACGAGTTTAGGGATTATAATAGGGAGTCGAGAGTGTAAATATGAGAAGAAATTTTTGTCAGAGGGGGAAGTAAATTGGTTAGGGAGTGTTGGTGGGAAAAGGAGAACAGGCGTAATGGTGCAAACATGGAGGTGGAAAGGGAAAGGTATTTTAGAACGAATGGATTGAAGATGGATGAAGTTAGCAGAATGCACGAGGAAGGAAGGTATATGAATTAGTTCAAAAGAATGGCATGGAGAAAGAGAAAGCAGAAGCAGAGGCGAGAATAAGAGAGTCAAGGTATAACAAAAACCATGTAAGGATTATGCTAAGGGAGAGAGCGCAATATTTGTGTAAGAAAGGAGAGCAAGGAAGTCAGGAACTTATAGCGAGAATGAGGTGCGGTTGCATGGAGAAGTATAATAGGTTCTGGCTTTCTAGAGAGAAGAGAATGTTTGAATTGTGCGGGAAGGGAGATGCAAAATTGGATGATTGGTTGGAGGAATGTGAAGAGGTGGAAAGGAAGGGGATAAGCATGGAGATATTGTTACATGAAAGGGGTGACAAAAAGGCAGGAGCATGGGTGAAGGGGGTGTTGGGTAAGATAGAAAAGAAGAGAAGGAAGGAGGAAGAGAAATGGAGAAGGAAAGATTGTAAATAGGAGAGGAAGTAGATGTAAGAGAAATGTAAATATTGTAAATAGTAGTTAAGTATTGAGTGTTAGCGGCGGAGACAGAGGCTGGTAATGTGAGGCATTGCGACAAAAGATAGAAATGCGTGCGGGGCGAGGCGCAGCGAGGAAGGTTAGGCTGAATTAGGGAATCAATTAAATTCGTTTTTACTGCAGAACTGGAGCATATTAATATATGGATGTGGATATATCCCGGGTTAGCCCTGGTACAACAAGGTTTCTGGTCAGGGACTGACCGGGCTATGTTTGTTTTTTAAGAGCCTAGCCGTGCGCTGATCGTAGACTCGTTAGGCAAAATTAATGCAAAACCCCAGTCGGGGGCTGACTGGGCTCTGTTTGGACCAATCTTATGATCGAATGCTCAGACGGTAGCTGGCCGGGCGCTGATTGGTAATAATAAAATTCTTAAACTTTGTTTATAACTTAATTACTTTGTCTGATTTCATTAAAAAATAGATGCGTATACCCGCATGGATGTTCCACACGTGAAAAAAGTTAAAGTACCAAATTTTAAGTTCTCTTTTCTAATTATTTATTATTATGCGGCGTTATGCTAATATAAAATACACGGACTTGACAGGAAATGTAATTTTTTATGTTTTTTATACTAGTTTACTACGTTTAAGATTGATAGAAAAAGTTAATTTTTTCTCAACATTTGCAATTTTTCATAAAGATGGAACTTAGAATTTTATTCTTAAAAAAAAACAGTTCGAATTTCAAAAAAGTGTCATAGAATTTCTGTCACAAAATGTATTATTTGTAAGTCTGAACTTATTAAACCTTAAAATTTGTGGTGTTAAAAAGATATTCACCCAATATATTTCCACGCGTGGAACATCCATGCGGGTATAGGCATCCATTTTTTAATGAAATAAGAAAAAGTAATTATGTTATAAACAAAGTTTAACCAACACTCCCTAACCAATTTACTTCCCCCCTCTTACAAAAATTTCTTCTCACATTTACACGCTCGACTCCCTGTTATAATCCCTGATCTCGTTCTTGCTGTTTCCCTCCTGACAATATAGTCCAGCGTATTCCTTGCCAACCTCAGTATCCACTTTACATACCTCTCCTGTGCCCTATTTACCTCCTGACTTACCTTCCAACCCCACACCTCCACTCCGTAAAATAAGACACTCATCACTAGCGAATCAAACAATTCCATTCTCCTTTCAAAATCATCTGCCAACAATCTCTTCCCAGCCCCCACACCTGCCTCATCACCACATTTGCCCTTCTCACTCTGTCTTTCATATGACCATCCACTTCCCCATTTCTTCGAAACAGGAAGCACAGGTACACAAACTCTTTCACCTCCTGTACCGCTTTTCCCTTGCACTTCCACTCTCCTCCCCCATCTTTCCCACCTTCTTTCGTGAACAATATAACCTTCGACTTGTCCGCATTTAAATCTAACCCATTCTTGTCCAAGTATCGTCTCAACCTCTTCATCATCTCCTTTAAGGTGAAACGGTAACTTCCTCCAAATAGTTTCAGCAAAACAACTTGCAAAATAATGCATTAATTCAAATTTTGTTTTTTACATTGTTAAAAGTAAATCGAAATCTATTGCGGGCTTCTCTTGAAAATTAAGTGTTTTCATTTTTTTAAATTCTTATCAACAAAATCTTAGATTATCTAATTCCGAAAATTTTGGATGTTAAAAATGGGAGAAGCCCGCCTTGCGCAAAATAATAATAAAAATAATATCAATAAAAAAGATTAAATTATTCATTTAGTTAAACAAGGTTTTGCTGAAAATAAAGTAAAATAAACCAGGAAAAATTCTGCGGAAAACCGGTTTTTTAGTTCCCGGCTTTACCGCCAGTGGTCACTATTGATCTATTCTTGACTTGAGACTAACCTTGTGAAAACTGCAATGTCGGTAACATTGGAGAACTTACACCTGCGTATACCTCAGAGCGAGACGAAGCCCTTGCTTATGACTCCTTATTTGAGAAAATATAAAATTATAATAAGGATATTGCTGAATTTCCAAAGTTTTTTAAGTATTTTGAATTAATACAGCGGAAAAATATACTAATTTCACCATTTATTCTAGATAAAATAATGTGAGATTCTTTCAGAAAGGTTTTCTTTCTGCCAAACCTCTTGAAAAATAATGCAAAAATTGTAATTTCGATTATTTAATGTTTATTGCTATATATATTGATAAGTCGGGCTTCTTTCGAAATCAAATTATATCCGAAACTACACTTAGTATTTAATAAATAAAATGGAAGTGATTATTAATCAATTTATCTTTTGGTAGATTTCGGTAAAAAAGTGTTTTTTTTTCTACCAAAACACTCGAAAAATAATGCAATATTCGCACTTTTGTTTATTTAATGTTGATTGATATACTTTTGTATTTGGAGGGCAGGTCTCGAAATTAAATTATATTCCAAACTACACTTTTAATATCAATAAAATAAAACTAATTATTAATCAATTTACATTTCGTTATATTTCGGTAAAAAAGTTTGTTTTTTTCTTCCAAAACACTCGAAAAATAATGCAATATTCGCACTTTTGTTTATTT
>NC_046661.1:20457933-20466437 GCF_010883055.1 Belonocnema kinseyi
ATTTGGCGGGCATCTCTCGAAATTAAATTATATTCCAAACTACACTTTTAATATCAATAAAATAAAACTAATTATTAATCAATTTACATTTCGTTATATTTCAGTAAAAAAGTGGTTTTTTCTACCAAAAAACTCGAAAAATAATGCAAAATTTGCACTATTGTTTATTTAATATTGATTGATATACTTTTATATTTGGCAGGCTTCTCTCGAAATGAAAATATATCCCAAACTACAGTATTAATATAAATAAAATAAAAGTGATTATAAATCAATTATCTCTCCGTTGATTTCAGTAAAAAAGTGTTTTTTTTTTCTAACAAAACACTCGAAAAATAATGAAAATTTGCAGTTTTGTTTATTTAATGTTTGATTGATATACTTTTACATTTAGCGGGCTTTTCTTGATATTAAATTATATTCGAAACTACACTTTTAATATAACTAAAATGGAAGTGATTATTAATCAATTTAGCTTTCCGTAGATTTCCGCAAAAAAGTGTTTTTTTGCTACCAAAACACTCGAAAAATAATGCAAAGTTTGAACTTTAGTTAATTAAAAAATTTGTTTGAATTCCAGGAATTAGAAAATTGACGACAATTTAAAATTCTCCAATTTAAAAATTCCTAAATAATAAAACTTCCTATACAGCTTATGATATTACTGAATTTGAAAAAGAAGCACAATATAAAATTTACGTGATATAATTTCTGAAATAACAAAATATCCGATACTGTAATTTTCTAATTACTACATTTTCTATTTGGATTATTTTATTTTTCTAGAATTTTCAGTCGTCCTCCTGAAGCGGATTAGGTTTTGGGATTCTAGGTGCTGAATGAAATTGCTTGACCGCGCTACGCCCCGAAGACCCGAACAGTGGCCCAAATATGACAATTTGTTCCAAAACAGCCTAGCTTTAGAGCAGTAGTCGGCAAACTTTTTGCTTCATTTTCAGGTATGGTCAGGCTCCACCCGACTTAATTTTTTCTACTACTTTTCGGTCTATTCATGTGAGATTATTAAAAATTTATTTCATTCATGATTTATTACTTGAATTAATTTGAATATTAATGAAAAATTGGGAAAAATAAACAAATTGTAAATAAAGACTTTTTTCATTATTAAGTTTTGTTAAAAAAATTTGCTAGTGCTGCATTAGCCTACTGAAAATATATCACTCTCAGCGTTCCCCATCTCTTACCAACGTGGAGATGCAGATCGACTGTAAAGAGACGTTTTTGGGCGTATTCGTTTCAAATCGGACAGTGTTTTGGATTGCCTTGAGGCTTAGATTGTAACATACTCCCCCGGGCTGTAAGGCACTTTCCTTTAAATAGAATATTGCAGATACGAGTTATAATTGGCACTACATTTAAAAAGGCTTACAAGCTTTTGAGAAGAATATGATATAATACATTATGTAAATGATGAGATAAATTGAAAAGAAAAATTAATTTAATATTCTTGTGGCAGATTCTCTTTAAACATTGAAATTGGCAGAAAATTAATCGCAAATGGGAAGAGGGCATAATTTGGTGAATGATCGACGAACTATGCCTTTAGAAGTTTTAACAGATGCAATTCGAGCTATTCCATCATTTCCAGGATGGACCTCAGTTATTCTTCCTAATTTCCAGGCTGATGGAGGCAAATTGTCATCTTTTATGAGGACGAGAGTATTCTTGTTAAGTTCTGGAAAAGGCTCCTGCCATTTGGTCTTCCTTTGAAGCTCTGAGATGTATTCTTTGCTCCAACGTTTCCACAGGTGCTGCTGAAGCTGTTGAATTCGTTGCCAGTTTGATAGTCTTCCTTGATTCACGTGTGACAAATCTGGATCAGCTAAGGAAGAAAACGTTCGTCCAATTAGAAAGTGGGCTGGAGTGATAGGACTTAAGTCGTTGGGGTCACTAGATAAGGGAGTTAAAGGTCGGGAGTTGAGTATTGCCTCGATTTGAGTAAGCAAAGTTGTAAAGTCTTCAAACGTTACAATTGCCTCTCCAGCTACTCTTTTTAGATGGTGTTTGACTGATTTCACTCCGGCTTCCCAAATCCCTCCGAAGTGGGGAGTGTAAACCGGAATGAAGTGCCATTGAATTCCGGTGTTAGCAATCGATTCATTTAGCGAGTCGCATTCTTGAAGCAGAAAATCGCCTAAACGTTTTAACTCGTTATTCGCGCCAACAAAGTTAGTGCCATTGTCTGAGTGTATATTTGCATTCGGGGTTGCATTCGGGAGCATCTAATGCAGTCACGAACAGTTTTTCTAGCTAAATTGCGCCCTCCTATAGGCCAAAAGGTTTCTCTAATACTTGATAATAATAGTTGAGGTTGCGCATAAAATAGTTTAACATGTTCATGTTGAAATAGCAACTTGGTAAAGGTATGATGCGAGTGAATAAGTATTGGGTACTTTTTGTCTATTTTGAAATTCGAATTCGCTAACCTGCCACCCACTCTTAACATATCGTTTTCATCTGAAAAAGGAGCTAATGATTTCAATCCCTTTCTAATTATTATTTCTCCATTTTTTAATGCATTGATTTCTGTTTGAAAGGAAACTTGCTGAGCTAGTTTAGCAAGATCAAGCAATGATTCCCGTAACTCTTTAGTATTGAGAGGTCCAGTTATTTTGCTCTCTTTTAGTTTGCAATTTTTTGAAAACCTTTTGCAGTATGCGGTTACTTTAATTAAGGTAGAAAACCTTTTAAATTGTTGAATTATTGAATCGTCTATGGGAATATTTTGCTTGTTTTCCTTTGTAATCTTCAACGTGTTTTTTGTATCAGATAATTCGAAAATTTGAGACTCTAAAATTGGCCATTCAAACCTATCTTTCTACAAAAATTGCGGTCCTGACCACCAGAGCTCTGAACTGGATATTTGATCAGGGTTTATGCCTCGTGATAAGAGATCAGCTGGATTTTGTTTTGTTGGCACGTGCCGCCAAAGTTCGATATTTGTTAGTTTTCGAATTTGCGAAACTCGATTTAAAACAAAAACATCTCCCACCTATTCTGGTTGTTTTTTGATCCAGTCCAGAACAATGGATGAGTCAGTCCAATAATTACTACCATGTACAGTTGTGTCGAGTGCCAATTCTACTTTATGAAGTAATTTTGCAAGACAGACAGATCCGCAAAGCTCTAGTTTGGGAATAGTTTGAGTTTTTAGCGGAGAGACTTTTGATTTAGCACAAAGTAGTCTGATTACTACGCTGTCAAATTTATCCTGTGATCTAATATAAACGCACCCCCCGTATGCTTCTTGAGAAGCGTCTGAAAATCCGTGAAGCTCAATATTGATAGAATTTGAACCAAAGACATATCGTGGAATTGACAGATCGTTTAGAGCTGGAAGTTGTCTTTTGTAATTAAACCATTGGTTGTGCAAATTGTAGGGTAGTGTCTCATCCCATGCAAGCTTTTCTAGCCATAATTTCTGCAACAAGATTTTTACACTTATAATGCAAGGACTTAGTAGGCCAAGGGGAACGAAAATTTGAGATATCTCTGAAAGAATTTGTCGCTTTGTTACCCTTGTATTTTGTGAGATATTCGTTGAATATTTGAGAGTGTCAAGATTGGTTTGCCAAAAAAGCCCCAGAGTTTTGATTTGTTTATCAGATGAAAGACTTACCAAGTAAGGAGCTTCTTGAGGATCTACTATATCATTGATTATTTCAGGATTATTAGACACCCATTTTCGAAGGTTGAAACAACCCGTGGATAAAATTGCCTTTAATCGTTTTGCTAAAGAGAAATAATTTTTGCAATTTTTGGATCGGTTTTTTCACATTCATGCGCAAGCTCTTTTACACATCTAATTGCCAAAAAGGAAGCTGCTGCTGTGCCATATGTGACTGTTGTCAGCTCGTAAGTGGCAATGGGTTTGTTAACATCAAACCGCCAAAGAATTCTTTGTAGCGAATGCTGTTCAGGTGTGATTTGAACTTGGCGGTACATTTTCTCAATGTCGCCACCGATGACGAATTTGTGTTTACGAAATCTAAGGACGATAGAAAATATGTCGCCTTGTATGTTAGGACCTACGATTTGTAAGTCATTAAAGGAAATGCCTGAACTACTTTCCGCCGACCCATTGAAAACTACTCTGAACTTGGGAGACTCGCTTTCTGGACGAACAATACAATGGTGCGGAAAATAATAAGAGGTAATCGGTTCGATTTTATTGTCCACTTTTTTCATGTGTTTCAGGTCAATGTATTCGCGGATAAATTTGGAGTAGTCTTCCCGCAGTTCGGTCTGCTTACCTAATCTCGATTCTAAACTTAACAAACGACGTTTTGCAATTTCTTTTGAATCGCCTAAGCATTGAGGATCTCTTTTTAGCGGAATTTTGACAATAAACCTTCCCTCATTATCGCGTCTAAACGTTTTAAGAAATAATTCTTCGCAAAATCCTTCTTCCACTGATATAACCCTTTGATCCAAGTTGCATTCTTCTAGTTCCCAAAATTGACGAAGCTGATTTTCAATATTTATTTTGTTGATTGTGTTACAGCTTACTAATTTAGATGGAGCATCGGGCATCGGACCTGCTAGCATCCAACCTAGCCGAGTTTTTTGGAGAATGAGACCTTCATTATTTAGCTTGATTTGACCAACACATATTAGTGACCAGAAAACAGAATTGCCTAGGAAAATATCAATCGTACCTGGTTGATCAAATTGAGGCTCTGCTAGTTTAATGTGCAGAGGAATTTTCAACGATTTTGCATTGAATTGAAGCTTAGGCACTTCTGATCGAATTTTTGAGACCACTAAACATGAAACCCGAATTTTATAAGAGCTAGTTTGGGATTGGATTTCGATTTCAAATTTGTGTTTTACGGATAAGGGGCTTTCGCTAATTGACCCTATACTAACATAAATGGGTGATTTTTTGAGCTTAAGTGCTTCGCAAAGATCATAAGTGATTAGATTGCATTGTGAACCTGAATCTAGTAGAAGACGAGCGGAACATTGTTCATTGTTAATGTTTTTGATAAATACTGATGCTGTAGGGAGAACACCATCATCAGGATTCGAGGTGATTGTGCTAGCGGAACATATGAGCTTTTCTTTAGATTCAGTAGGAAGAGTTAAATTAGACTTAGTGCTTGTCTCAAAGTGAAGTAGAGTGTTGTGCCTACCTTTGCATTGTTTGCAGCCATTTGACCTGCATTCCCTTTGAAAATGTCCAGATCTTAGAAAATTTAGGCAAATTTTGCAACTTCTAGCCTTTTCAGCTCTTTCTTGTGTAGTTAAAGATAGGAAAGTAGGACACTTTTGTATATGGTGTTCCTCTTTGCAAAGAGCGCAACTTATTTTTTGAGCTAAGAAAGATTTTCTATTTTGAGAATGGCCTTTTTTTCAAACTTTGATTTTGAATCCTTATTGAGTTTTAGATTGTTTATCTCGAGGGTTTCCAATAAATTCGCACGCACCTTTAGAAAGTTTTTAAAATCATCTAGACTTGGAATTTCATTACCTCTTCTTTCTTTTTCCCGTGCTCTAGCTGTGTTAGTATCTAATTTAGAAACAAGTAAATAAATTAAAAGTGAATCCCAATTATCTGTCGATTGACCTAAAGTTGTTAAGGCTCTAATATGCTTGTTTAAATTGTCTAGCATCTTTCTTTATTTGGACTGAGGATTCATTTGTTATTTGATCAGTATTAAAGATTGTTTAATGTGATTCTGAATGAGAAACCTTTTATTATTATAGCGACTGCATAAGGCGTCCCAAGCCACCTCGTAATTTATAGCCGAAAACTCCAAAGACTCGATTACTTGAGCCGCACTGTCTTTTAATACCGCGTTTAAATAGTGGAATTTTTCGATCTGATTAATTTCTTGATTACAATGAATTAGCGATTCAAACGTGTCTCTAAAGCCTAGCCATTCTGACAATTCACCATTAAATTTTGGTAGCTCAATTTGCGGTAATTGTAAACCCGAGGCTTTTATTACTAAAGGCTGATTATTTGGAATCAAACCTGCTTGTTGATGGACTTGCTGCTCTGCCTGATTATCTTCGATTTCAGACCTATACTCGATTGTTTCCTTAGGATCGTCGGTTAGCTCATCAATTTTTTCTTGTATCTCCTCATACACCGTGAAGTTTTCTCAAATTTTGTCTAATCGCTCGTTTATTTCAAACTTAATTACGTCTTCTAACTCGACACTTTCATCGGGAAATTCGCGTTTAAGATTAATTATATAGTTTCTAAAACACGTGAGTCTAGTCTTGAAACCACCGCGTTTTTTCGTTAATTCGGTTGGTACCGACATTTTCATTAAATAGTTTAATTTTAATTTTAATCGCTCGAATTGAAACAATACTGGTTAGGAATAATTTTATTTAAATAGGAAATAATAAGGGAAGTCCACTTATCTTAGTTGTAGAACGTAGCTGTCCTTGTGCGCTCCAGTGATTGGCTATAACGTTGATAGGCAAATCTGACTTGAAGAGGTTATGTTTTGGAGGGTTAGGCTGTTCCGTATAAACCTATGAGGAATTTGCTCCAAAATCTGCACAGTTTTTTAGTCGGTGTTGATACTTGTAACGATTCCCTTCATTTTATTCATCTTGTCCAGAATACGATTGGGTGGATAATCCTTAATTCGATTATTCTTCAATTGTTTTTCTCGACAGCTCACCACAATTGGAAAAAAGGTTAGGCGGCTGCTTTCGAAGTTCCTTGATGGAACGCTATCGATACACCGAATTTTGACTGGCGGCGTAACTCGTGCCCTTGTTTAGTGCTTGTGCACTCACTAACACATGTACACAATCGATGTGAATCTTGGTGATTCACGTAAATGTTGGTAATTCAACTTTTGTACGCAATTAATTTCTCACAATATATTGTTGCTTTGTTAGTCGCGTTCACGAAAAGGCGTTGTTCGCCAAAGCCCTTTGTAGAAAACCCGAGTTTGCTGAAGGCGTGGTAGCAGAGACGCCTCTAGAGCACTTCGCGAATTTTAGTCTTTTTGTAGTTCTGAAGCGAAATAATTGTCCAAATTGGATTAGCACTCACATCCGTTTCGAAGGACCATGTTTTGGATTGCCTTGAGGCTTGGATTTCACAGAAGTCATTGGATTTGTAAAAGAAGAACACGAGCACGTTTTGGTTGACCAGTCTATTTCGCCATATTGAAAAACCTTACCTTACAATTTTAATTCGGTAAAGTAGATACGTAAAATGCAGAGACTGTTCAATCGATACATCAAACTAATTTAAACAGTGAAACGTAACAGACAGGTTGTGCAATCTTTTCAAAAATACCAAAAAATTGAATAAAACTAAGAAATATTATCTCTTTCTATATACATATATATATATATATATATATAATTAAAAATTTGCCATAAGGACAACCGCAGGATTTCGCCGGGAGCAGGTGCTAATCTGGAAAATTGCACCCGCTTCCAGCGAAATCGCGGTAAAATTTCAGCCACAGCCACGTCTCACGACCGTGAGATAGGTGGTTACAGTCTGTAAAGGAAGCAATACGACGATCCAGCAAAAGCCTCGGGCACCCTAAGAACACGGAGCGACCCAAGGACAACCGCCTTCTGCATTTTTCCTGCAAGTGTTCTAGCATATTGTTGACTCGCAGGGAGGCTTTTTAGGCCATTAGCAAGTGAAAGCTTGGCACCTCCAAGAGCGCCGATGATAAGGACGATCAGTTTAACAGAATATTCCGGGTACAATCGTTGCAACTCCCTTACAAGGTCTCGATACCTCTCTTTCTTTTCATTCTCCTTGGTTATAATGTTTTAGTCAGCTGGTGCCGAAAATTCGATAACAAACATGGTTCGCTTCTCGAAGTCAAGAAGAACCATGTCAGGCCTCGAGTGAGCAACAGAAACAATTGTCGAGAATATAAAGTTCCAGTATATGTGGCACTTCCCATTCTCGACAATTGACTCGATTTCCCTATGAGCATTTAAAGAAACGTTATTAAGGTTAATGCCGTAACAGTGACGGAAATGGTAATAAAGCACTCTTAGTGCCGCATCGTGCCTTTGAATGTAGGTCGTTCCCGCGTGAGTTGGACAAGTAGATAATATGTGAGCTAAATGCTCGGGGTGTGCATGGCACGCCCTGCAGCTATCATCGGGAATGTCTTGGCTCAAAATGTGGCGACGGTATGTTAAGGTGGAAATGACACCGTTTTGGCATGCAAAAATGAAACCCTCCGTACCAGACTTGAATCCGGGCGATTTAAGGAAAGCAAACGTTAGCTCACAAGATATTGTCTGATCCTTCACATTTCTGTGGAAGATACCGTGCATCCTCTTATCGAGGAACTGTTCACGAAAGTTTTTCTCTTGTGCTTTCCTAATCCGGGCTTACAGAAGTGAGCACTCGACATAGATAAGGTTTGATACATTTTGCTCACCCCTAATACTGAAGTCAAGTCCGAGTGATTCAGCAGCCTCCTCCGCTGCTTTGTACAGAAACGCTCCTTTGCCCACTTCTTCGTGATTCC
>NC_046661.1:20466537-20470877 GCF_010883055.1 Belonocnema kinseyi
GTTCATGTGCATAACCTTTCTTGTCCCGATATCAAGAGATCTGAGCTCGTTCTTCGCCCATGGAACTACTCCAAATGAATAAAGTAGTACCGGGACGGCAAGCATGTACGTTGCAGATACTTTGTTCCTCGCCGACAGTTCGGAAGACCAAATCTGTCGGATGAGACGTTTGTACCTGCTTCGGAGAGTATCCTTTATAGACGTCACATCCTGAATGCGGCTCTGTGGCACACCCCGGTTTGCATAAGTCTCTCCAGCGCAAAGGTGTCGTATGGCGCTTCTATCAACGAGCTCAGGATCTTCAGGGATGCCATTAAGTTTTCCTCGCTTCAAATAAACCTTGGCGCATTTGTCTAACCCAAATTCCATTCCAATTTCCTTAGTATATCGTTCGACAATTCCCATAGCTAGATGCAGTTGCTCTCTGTTTTTAGCACAGATCTTAAGATCGTCCATGTAAAATACATGATTGACCTTGTACTTTCGATCTGCAGGTTTGCCGCACAAGTACCCGTCGGAATGGCGAAGTACTAGAGATAGTGGCAATAATGTAAGGCAAAAAAGGATATATATATATATAAGTTAAAAATGATTTTTAACATCAGCATGTCCAATCGAAAATGGATTCGCCCTATTATATTTTCTTTACATTTAAAAAAATTGTGTGGGTTAAAGAAGTATGAATTAAAATTTCGGTTCAGACTGTAAATGAATATCAAGTAAACTAATGTGAAGGATGTCAGTGAACTGACAACAACAAATAATTTTCCACGTCTTCTAATCGATTCCTGTACTTATTATTTATGTAGACCATTGAAGAGAAACCCAATTCACATAAGTATGAAGTAGGGAAAGGAACTAAAACTTTTAATGCAGCCATTGCAAGTTCCGGGTATTTCGATTTAATGAAAAACCAAAAATCGGAAGTTGTACGTTTTTGAAATTCCTATTTTAATAAAATTTGGTTACATAAATCGAACAACTGACATAACAGGTTTGGCTCTAATCCCGCGTGCATTGCCAAATTTCGTTCAAACGGGTTCAAAATCCATGCATCTTGGTACTCGCTTTTTAGGGGGAAATAATCGCGAATATTATTTTTCAAATCATTTAAATGTTCGATGATGGACGATTTTGTTCGCGTGTCAATTGCATCGCACTTTAATGACAGAGAAAGCAAAGGAAATGCATCATACAGATTAGAATCAATCTGCATGATCCAATACTCGACCTTCATGAGAAAGTTTTCCACAGAATTCTGAAAAGAAATCACGTCTGTGTATGAACCTTGCATATTGACATTTAAAGAATTTAAATGTCCGAAAATGTCTACTAAATATGCAAGTTTCACCACCCACAATTTGTCGTCAAATTTGTGAGCTAAATCATGTTTAGAGTCACTTAAAAAAATATAAACTTCATCTTTTAAACAAAAAACTCGATTAAGAACTTTGCCTCTGGAAAGCCATCTCACCTCAGTGTGATACAGTAATTGAGAAAATTCCGCTCCCAACTCTTCACAAAGTACTGCAAACAAACGACCATTTAAAGAACTACTTTTGATAAAATTTACTATTTTAACCGAAACGTCGATCACTTCCTTCAATAATGCAGACATGGATTTTACCGCTAATGCATACTTATGAATGATGCAGTGATACCAAGAAGAGTTCGGCGCGACTTCTTTGAAATATTTAACAAATCCCAAGTTTTTCCCTGTCATCGAACTAGCCCCATCGGAAGAAATCGCTACACATTTTTTCCAATATAATTTAAAAAAAGCCGTTTTTTCCATCATCCCTTGAAAAAGTAAATGTCCCGTTGCTTGCCCCTCCATACTTTTACAAAATAGCTTTCGCTCTTCAAAGTCCTCTTTGCCAATGAAACGAACGAATCCCAACAGTTGTTCTACATTGCTAACATCTGTTGAGGCGTCCACCTGAATGGCAAAGATTTCAATAGAGTTCAACTCGTTTTTAAGTTGACTCCGCATATCCATTCCCAATTCCGTGATTCGCCTATCCATTGTTCGCGCCGATTTTGGGATTTATTCAATAATTTAAGCCTTCTTATCCCCCCTTAAAATCCGAGTCCATTCCTCACAAATACTGTCGTACAAACTAAAAAGATACATAAGTGACATTCACGCTTAGGTTTATTTTCTTAAACTTGGCAATGAAAAAGTCGACCCAAGCGGCAATGTCACTTATGTATTTTTTTAGTTTGTACGGCAGAATAGGATTAATTAATTTCCCTACCTCTGTTTGTGGCTTACCTGCCCGAGCAATAGCTAGTGCTGCAGCATATGAGCATTCACACAGCTTTTTTCTCAGTCGTGATTCTTCGCTGTCTGCTAAATTTGGTCCACTATCTACACTTTCGCGTTCTTTTCCCTCCAAAACCTCAATTTTGCGCAATTTCGATTCAAAGACCTCCGTCGGAAAGTTTAGAGATTCTGGGTGCTTCTGCTCATAATGACGTTTCATTTTTGGAGGGAGGCTTAGTCGCGACGAAAAATAATTGCAAACAAATTAAACACTGCAAGTCACCACTTTCTTGCATGCGAAAACCGTACTTTAAATGGTCCGACATTTTTCACGTCTTCAAGCCTTTGACTTTTAGACAGAACTGACTTTAAATTGCCATTTGACACCTTGAAATATCAGAAAAGAGTAGAAGTGAAGACTTAGGAATTTAGCATATCTTCAAAATTTGACGACAATGACTTCATAATTGAACATTTCGCACGTACAGTTCCAACAGAGTAGAAGTTGTAACTCCTAGCAGTTATAGGAACCATGAACAAAAGAAGTAGAAGCTTGTACTTATTTGGTTCATGGCACCGTCATTCTACGAATAGCTATGCCCATAGGATAAGACATATAATGAAGATTACTAAGAAGAAGAAGAAATAAGGATTTGTGTGTTCAGGATATCTTCGCAATTTGAAGAAAATCACTTGTATTGAAATCCACCTTAAGATTTACTTCCTTGCGATATTTATTGCCCCTTACATTTTCCGACTTTATAGGTAAGTGGCATATCGTTTTGTTAAAAGTTGGTTTGTCAACTGAAAATTTAACTCTTCCTATTTCTGGCTCAAAATTTATTCTTATTAGTTGAAAATTCAAATACTATTTGGTTTATAATTGAACTATTTCGTTCAATTTTTTCAATTAAAGATTTATCTTTCTACTTAAAAATTCATCTGTTTGGTTGAAAATTGTACTATTTTGTTTCAAATTTCATTTTTTTCTGGTTGAAAGTTAATTGTTTTACTATTAATTTAGCCACTATACTATTCAGTTGAAAATTGATCCTGCTTGATTGAAAATTCGTTATTTTTAGTATAAAATAACCTCTTTTTGGGTAAAAATGCTACTATTTTGTGGAGAATTAATCTGTCAACTACTTTTTATATCAAACTAAAAACTTATTTTGTTAAAATGTCAATTATTAAATTTTTTGTTAAGAATTCATTTCTTTGCGTGCTCAAAAATCCACTAATTTTTTGAAATTTAAACCATTCTGAAAAAAATTTATTTGTTTAATTATTTTATATTTTATTTTTATTTTATTTATTTAAGGCCATGTTATGAGTACAACAGCTGATCAAGTCAGCCCTAAGATCAATATTTTTTACCCATATTGAAAAATAAAAGTTTAAATAACACGGAAATTTTTTTCGGGAAATGTTAATAAATATTAAAGGATTGTTTGTGGATATAGTTTGCCAAGAGCCACTTGGAGCGCTGTAAGCAATTCTCGGCACACCTTCGAGGCGCACTGATGGTAAACTTAGCTTGGACAAGAACCATTTGGATTGAAAGTAAATTGCCAATTAAAACATTTTTACATTTATAACTTTGCAAAACTCGGTTGTTTTAATAAATACCACAAATATAAGTCGATGAGTAATTTATATTACGGTATCCTATATTTTCCACTAATTCTAAAATTATTAATTATAATTTTCATTCTATATATGGTCCATATATAGTTCTTTAATATTATTTAGTTTTTATTTTTATTTTTGTGGTCTGCAATTTCTACGGACTTTTTTAGACTATTCGTCTAATCAAGTTCTCGTATGTATTTTCCAATTTCTTAATTATTATATATTCTAACGTTTTTATAAAAATATAATTATAATTCCAAGTGATAGGAAAATTATTCTTTCGGTTTTTAAATGTTAAGACGACAGTTCCAAGCCAGATTACGTTTCGCATTGGCAAACAAAATTAGACGAACAGAATTTTACTGGCACATTCATAAAAAATATCATATTGCATAAATATATTTTAAAATAAACTTTAAATCATTATAATTGATACAGCTGA
>NC_046661.1:20470977-20472035 GCF_010883055.1 Belonocnema kinseyi
GAAATCGGAAACAATAAGAGTTAATTTATTCCGGTTATTTTCTTTTAAAAAAATAATTTGTGGGGGGGGGGCTTATCAAAAAATAAATAAAACTTGAAGTTGTATGATTTTAATTTGTAACTAAATAATTTGAGAGGTTTCAATAAAAAATTATCGAACACTTTCTATTCAAAAATTCAGAGGAAATATTTAAATAGCTTTAAATTTGAAATTATTCAATATATTCTGAAGACTACAAATTTATAATTTCTAAATTATTAAGGCTTTAAATATTTTTGAAATTGCTGTTCTGGAGACTAAACAGCACTTATTCTTTTATCAAGAAATCACAACCAAAATTGTTAAAAAAAATAGTTCAATATATGTGATAGAATCTCTTTAAATATGAAATTAGTCTATACTTTTTTATGTTTGAGCTACAATTATTCCATTTTAGAGTTATAAATTACAGTCGTGAAAACCCAATAAATTTTTTAATTAATTTCTATATAAAACACAAAACCTATATATAATTCAATCTAAATGCAGCTGCAAAAATTTAATTTGAAATGCGTTGAATTCAAGGTATAGTTTAAAATGAAAACTGAAGGCCTAAAAATTTGCAAATTTTACAATTAGTGTTGTGTAAATTGTATTGGTATCTTAAAAGAGTATAATAATTATTAAATTAGTTTTTAAATTTTCTGCAGTTTACCTTTTTTACGTACCTAGATGTCAAAAAAGCCCACCCAATTTTTTCAAATTTTAATCACTTATTTTCTAAGAGAAATCACGCCTGTTTACCAGGCACTGAAATGGATTCGAAAAAAATTGTCAAGACCCAAGAATAAAAATTGGATGTACAGCGAATTTTTAAATTTTTAATTGATATGATCTTTAACTTTGTGATATAAAAAATTTCCATATAAATTTCTTTTTAATAATACTGTAGGAAAAAGTCAACAAGATCGAGCGCAGAAATTATAATTAGAACAAATTTTCTGTAATTCTATGGGGACGGCTGAAATATCCCGAAAAATAAAATTCCCGACTCGGTAAAACTCTCTGTCCCAAAAAAT
>NC_046661.1:20472135-20484362 GCF_010883055.1 Belonocnema kinseyi
TTACGGGGCTGATGCAATGAGGGGGGAGGTCTGCCATTTTTTGATGTCCCGCGACAAACATGGCAGCAACCACATGTTTAAATTTTCTTTCACACTTATTCGGCCCAAAACGCTCGTGCGCATAATCAAGTGTCACATCGTAAGATGGCGGCCCTCCCCACTCATGGAACTCTCCCCCTTCTCGTGAAGTCAACCCCGCTCACCAAGTTCGGATAGAATGTCTAGTCCCGTGTTTCGTATGTCCATGGTGTTGAGTGGTGCGCCTTTAATCATCTAGAGCAAAATAGCGCACAATATTAATATTATATGTTTATTCTTAGAGAGCTTCCATTAAGAATATCACCGTTTTTGGCGAATTTTCGCCCCCCCCCCCCCAATTAACACATTTTGACAACTGGAGCCTGTGACATTGTCACAGACTGTCACAATTCGGCCTCCCCCACCCATAGAACTGTGACATCCTTTACGGCAGTTCCCTTATTGCTAATGGAAACTCGGAAATCTTCACGCAAATAAGAAAACTCCTGCTTTGGCATGCACCTCAATTTTAAAGCCTCACTTTAAAAATAATTATTCTTGTCGAGTTCAACTCAGGACTTATTCTTAGCTAATCCAGAGGTGCGGCATGATCCAGGATCGCTCGGCCTTTTTCAAGATTTATCAATTTTGTTCGACGGGAAACTGAGATCAAATTTATGACTCCTTTGAAAAAAAAATCCCGGTTTGAAGGGCTTGGAGAATCCTTTTTTCTGGTATAACTGGACAGAGCTCGAAAAACAAAGTATGTGATTTCAAATATTTAAATTAAACAATTGCCAATAATTGCTTACAAATAATGTTTTTATAAAAAAAAATAATAATAAGTGGTAAAAAATAAATTCAAGGCGTTCAAAATTTAAGAGTTTTTAATAAAATTGAGAATCTGTGAATAAAATTATTTCAGAATAAAATTTCGAAAAAATTAAAAATTAAAAACTTAAAAAATTGATGATTAAAAATTCAAAGGAATTGAAATTGCATTAGCGCTCTTAAATAAAAATAATTTTTAATTTGATACTACTTTATATTATATTGAATGTTTCAAAGTCAAAGCTGCTTAAATTGTAGAATTTCAGATTTTCGAAAACACTTTTTCATTCGAAAACACTTTGAAAATAAAAATTAATTTTTTATTTTTAATAGAAAAGTTTTGAAAAACGCTATCGCAACTGAAGGGAAAACATTCTTTGTAATGGTAAAAATTGTAATTTTTTTTTTTATCTATTACATATAATAATATAATCAAATATTTAAATACATTTAACAATTTTTTTAACATTTTATATTGAAAAATGTCTAATTATGGATTTTAACGCTGATTATGTTTTAATATTCGGTAATAGAAACTCAAGGACGCGTGAATTTCTTGCTCCTTTTTAATATTTCACATTATTTATAGTGATATAATTTTGTATACAATTATACCAATTAAATAATTAAGATATGCTTTACATAAAAAGTCTAAATTTGGAAATTAAATTTTGAATTACTCATAAACAAAATCATTTTTCAGGAATTTAAATTGTGGGTATAAAAAATTACAATTGCATTGAATATCTTATTTAACAATATTAAAGTAACGAAAATACAGGATATACCTTTGGAGGCCCATGCTCTAAGTCTAAGGCGTAGTTCTCTAGAGTTTCATTGAGTTTTACAAAAAGATATTTTGAAAAAAATCAATGATCTGCAAAATTCTAAGTTTCAACGTTTCGAAAATTTGTAAACTTTCCTTGAGTTATTGTAAAAGTTTTGTTCCAAATGCGCCAACCCCGAGAGAATGCATTGGTTTTACAAAGTGACTAAAAACTTTTTAAAATAAGGGATAATAACCCAGTTGAAAAATGGTTAACCATTTAATTAGGAAACTAACCCGAAAGGTAGGATCGGAGACTTCTAAAAAATATGGGGGGGGGGGGAGATTACGGGACTAAGAGTACCAACTGATCGAACAATATAATGACTTCTCAAATTTTAATTCTGCCCTCTGAAATATGGGGGGGGGGCAAGCCCCCCTCCTTAAATCGTAGTTCAAGAATCAATGTCTTACTTAATTTTTTCAAAATGTACTTGACACCAGCCTCCTGTCATCGAGAGCTGAAAACGGTCCATTTGTTGAAACCGGCCATGCGGCAGCGCTAGCAGTAACTTTGTTCTATACTTCTTTTGACGGTTATATGACTTTTGTCATGTAGAGTTAGAAAATTCTCGGAAACAAAGATTTGGAGAAGGTAATGGAGAACGTTACCGTATGTTACCGAGAATGCGAGAATTTATCGAAAAGTTACGAGAACTTTCATTTTTTACTATTATTTTCTGTTTCTAAGCTAAATAACGCTTATACTCAATGCACTTAAACCTAAATAGCAATAAACATTAGGAATTAATTTTTTTTTTTAGTTTTATATACAATATATTACATATTATTTAGAATAAAATTTTATTTATCGAATACATAATTTCTTTCAAACATGATTAAACTTTAGTTTCGAACAAGTTTTAAGTAAAATTGTACAATCCTTAACAATCATCATTATAGTTAACGTAGAACATTGAGTCTATATAAATCTCATTCCTGTGACTTATCGGTTATAATCTGTAACAGTTCGTTGATCAGTCTCGGAGAATTAATATTGTAATTAAACTTACTCAATCTGATAAACGTTCCTAAATACCCTCACTATCTAGTTTTTGGAGTGAACAAATCTAAGTAGCTGAAATTCTTATAAGAATGTAAATAGTTATGTAGGATAGACAAAGTGGAAAAAGTAGCAGAAAAAGTATGTCGAAGAGAAAAGATAAAGCCCGGAATTCAGAGAACAAAAAAAGGAGAATCAGAAAAAGTATGTAGAAGTGGAAAGAAAAAATCCTGAATTCAGAGAACAAGAAAAGAAGACGCTGAAATAGTATGTAGAAGCGAAAAGAGAAATGTTAACTTTGTAAAAAAAATAGTAAAAAAACACCAAATTTCAATATTTTCTAAAAATTGGAATAACTCTGAAAATAATTGAACTTACAAAATGTATATTATCATTGCTAAAATTTAGTAAAATAAGATAAATAATCATTTTAAAAACTGTAAGTCTGTACACCTGTTTGAAATTTTTCTACTTTGTTGTGTCAAGTCTGACTTAAAAGTTTTAATTATTTTCCGAGTTATTACAATTTTTTATATTTATATATTTTATACTGCTCAATGCTACCAACAGTTAGTAATTAGAACAATATTCCCTAAGTTGCTATAAATCATCACAGGTTGCACTCAAAACCATTTGGGCTCAAAACTTTGAATTTGTTTCGATGAAAAACTTAACTTCTCGTAAATTTTCAAGAAAAAAATCGCTCGAGAACTTACCGGTAAGTTACCGGTGTTCCTGGCGTAAGTTACCACCTTTCGATGTAGAACCGTTACAAACTCTTTAAAATGTATCAAGAAAACTGTTTATGGATGTAATTATTGTGAAAATGACACGTGAAGACGTTATATGATCTGACGATGTCTTTACGACATCGGAAAAGCACCGTAACGACATGGATATAGGATAATTAATTACATTAATTATGCCGATGTGTATCACTCCAGAGAACAAATCAGGTTATAAAAGTAAACTCAGAGAATCCGAAGATCCAGGATAAAAAAGTTAGATTTGACTAGAAATGATTAAGGTTGTATGTTAAAACAATAATATTAGGTTTTGAAGATTTCAAAATGTAGGGTAAAAAAATATGGAAGGCTGAGACAATTTTTTTAATTTTTCAGGAGATACAAATCTTATAGGTAACCCAGGGGACACAAAATTTGGCGAGGTCTTTACGATATCGTAAAGACACTTTAACGACACGGACATAGTATGTTGTAAAATTGTTATAAAGATGTCGTCAATGGACACAAAATTTAGTGACATCGTTACGACATCTTTACGACACCCTATGTCCATGAAGTTAAGATGTCTTGTATTGTTTTACGAAAGATTTTAAAGAAAAATGTTTCAATTTGATAATATTACAAAATAAAAACAAATAAAAAATTCGAGTAAATTCATGCAATATTTATTAATTGAAGAGATTCAAAATGAATTTTAAACTCTAAACGATTTTTAGAAATACAGATTTTTTAAGATTTCAAAATTAAGCTTTAGGAGTTTTAAAATAACTTGGAAAATTTTCAAGAGAATAAACCAATTTTCTTAAAATTTCTGGGTAAATTTAGAAGATTATAAAAGTAATTTTAAACAATTTTGAATGATATTTGAAAATTTCGAGTCAGTTAAAAATATTTTCAGGAATTTAAGACGTTTTCAATAGATTATTATACAGTGAAACTCTTCTATAGTGCCGATTTCGGGGCTGACGGTGGGCTGGAATTAACTCATTATAGCCCGCTCCGCTTTTGCTGGTTCAGGTCTGAGTGCTCGCCTTAGTGACAACGGCAGATCCCGCGCACCACGCGTATGTCCTGTTACACCTACTTGCGGCGTGACGTCAATTCTCGGAAAGGCTATAGAAGGGAGGGCTTTTAAAAGGCTTCACTGTATCTGAAAACTGGGAAACATTTTCCAAAATTTATCAAATATTTCTTGATTCCTTCCCAACTTCTAAAAGTCTCAAACATATTTTAAAAAGATTTGAATTTTTCAGAATATTTTGTGGAATCCTATAAAATGAAAACATTTCTTTAAAATCTTTTAGATTATTTTCTGACGCGTCTGAAAAATAATTTTCGAATGATTTGAGTTTTGCCAAAGATAAATAATATTCGTTAATGGTCTTTAGAGTGATTATACAGATTTTAAAATATTTTATCTTCGTTACGAAGACTATTTGATTAAAAAATATCAGATTTAAGAGTTTTAAGAGATTTTTTACATTAGGCAGTAGAGTGGAAACACCCCCTGCTTAAAATTTCAAAGAATGCGTGTTGGATAAAAATCCTAACCTCAAAATTCAATTCTTTCTTTTAATAAAAAATAAGAATTTGATATTTTTTGCGGTTAGAAAAATGTCCAGATTTTTATTTAAAATATAGAGCTATGGCTATACAGCAGTGGTCGGCATAGGCCTGACCGAGTCAGGCTACTCTGACCAGGCTGACCAACGACCTACTTTTTGGTCAGGTACCTGGGAGCTTGCGCAGGTCAACCTTTCCCTCAGGAGTCCTTTTTTGGAAAGTAGCACAAATTGACAAAATTGGTAAATAGTTATTTTTGCATTTAGCGATTTATAGATGATATTTTTGGAATCTGAGAATTTTTCCGATTTCAACGATATGTCATTTGCCCATAAAGTCTTAAAATTTGAGGATTAATAGATACCAAAATGAAATAAATCTTGAGTAGCCTGTTTTTCATGGAATCTTCGTTGATTATAGAAAATTCTTAAAAGATAATGTGAGACAAGACGTTTTTACAATGTCCTAACAGATACAATACTTCAGATTGATCATCTTCATTGAACAAAATAAACAAATAAATTAAAAATAATCAATTATTTATAATTGTTTCAAATTATTTAATACAATTTATTTGAAGTAATAATAATCATATTAATATTAATGATACTAATATATTGTATATATGTATTATATTAGAATATAGTATAATTAATTAATAATAAGCAATTATGAATAAGTAACTATTAATTAACAAATTGAACCACGCATTAAAAAAAAGTTACAAAGTATCTTGTATCTCAAATAATAGAAAAGAAAGGCAAGAACATTTAAAAAAAATGAAAAACAATTATATTTCATTTAATTAATTTTAAGACCATGTGACGAGAGGATCACGTGACCAAACCTGGTCTTCAATCTTTCTTTCCCAACTTACGTCTAAACGAAATGAGGTATCGCTCGGAAAGTTTGGGAAATGAAAGAGGAGGTAATAAAGTCCATTTCTCTGCTCTGTTCCGGTGGAAATTTTGAGAACAATTTTTTTTTTTTTTGAAGAAAATATCAGTGAAAGTTTTCTTTCCCAACTTACGTCCACACGGAATGAGATATCGCGCTATAAAATTTGGCACGATAAATAGAAGGCATGCATGAATGTTTCTCTGGTCCTAAATAATTAGAATAGTGAAAAAAGTTTTTTTAATGACCATTTTGGAGAAATACCGACCGTGCTGTCGTCAAACCCTGCAGGCATGGACATAGGGAACACGGGAGGGGGGAGAATTCCATGAGTGGGAAGAGCCGCCATCTTACGATATGTCATTTGATTATGCGCACGAGCGTTTTTGCCGACAAACTGTACATGGAAATATTAACATGTGGGCGTTGCCATATTTGTCGCGGGACATCAAAAGGTGGCGCACCTCCCCCCTTATGCATCACCCCCGCAATGGCATGCCTAGTCCCTTGTTTCCTATGTTCATGCCTGCAGGCAATTTGCAATGTTGTCAATGAGCTAGTTTTGAGGTTTATATTGATCAAAGTGGGACAAAACAACAAAAATCGCTCACGAACATTATGCATAAATAATGCAAAAACTAATGTTTCCACTTAAAATGCAAATAAAAATATTTGGTCTGACATACGTATGAGCAAAGATATTATAAACGTAGATGCGGTACGGGGCGTCGAAGTGGGGAATTATATATATAGGACATCACATTTTCTGCCCTATCAAGGTGCTGCCCTCATCGTACTACGAAGTCGAATTCTTGTTTTCTCATTCTTCGTAAAATATGACGGTAAGGCAGTAGAAAAATATTTTGAGGTTAGAAAAGTTTGACATGTATGTATCGCTGAATTTTTCAGACCTGAAGCTTGATCCAGGTTTTCGGTGTAGTTTTTTTTTAATTATAAAAAAAAATGTTCTCGAAAAATCATACTTTTTAATTTAAAAAAAAGTATTATAGAAAGACATTTCAAGATAAACAAGTGCTGAAAGCATTTTTCTTTGACATTTTTTTTTTTTAATTGAAATAATCAAATATTTATACCAAAGAAACAAATTTTTAATGTTTGTAATATTTAAACATTATTGTTTAAATTAAAAATAATAATTAAAACAAAATATATTTCTGGATAAGATATTTTGGTTGAAAATGTATATAGTATTTTTTAAATCTCAAAAGTTCTTCTGAAAAATCGAAATGTTAATTAAAAAACACGTTTTTTCATATATTAATTTGTCGGTAAAATTTTTTGTATAATTTTAATTTTAAATTCAAACAATAATTTTTAACACTTTAAATATTAAACCAAAATTTATTTGATAACAATATTTTATTTTCGTAGTTTTAATAAATAATTAATATTGATTAAGAAACAATTTTATTTGGGGAGTCTTATTATTTGGGAATTTTCAAATTCGTTAATATTATAAATTATTCAGGAATTTTATTAGTTTTGGAATTGTATTTTTTGGGACAGAGAGTTTTACCGAGTCGGGAATTTTATTTCTCGGGATATTTCAGCCGTCCCCATAGAATTCTAGGTATGTAAAAAAGGTAAACTGCAGAAAATTTAAAAACTAATTTAAGAACTATTTATACTCTTTTAAGATACCAATACAATTTACATAACACCAATTGTAAAATTTTTACAAATTTTTAGGCCTTCAGTTTAGGAGCTTGAATTTTAACGTTAAAATTGCTTCATTTTCAGAATACAGTCTTATTGTTTGAATTTTAAGAATTTTTAGAAATTGTTAAAAGGCGAAAAAGTTTGAATTTAAAATTTAAAAATGCGAAAATACACCATTTTCCATGTTCATTTGCAACCCAGCGAGACACTTTCTTTCGCTTCTTTTGAAAGTCGATCCTTTGCTTTCAGTTTTCTTTTTAAACTATACCTTGTATTCAACGCATTTCAAATTAAATTTTTGCAGCTGCATTTAGATTGAATTATACAAAGGTTTTTTGTTTTATATATAAATTAATTAAAAAATTTTATTGGTTTTTCACGACTGTAATTTATAACTCTAAAATGGAATAATTGTAGCTCAAACATGAAAAAGTAGACTAATTTCATATTTAAAGAGATTCTATCACATATATTGAATTATTAAAACCTCTGATCTTTCGTAAGGTTTTTAAAACTCTTTTAAAAACTTTTTTTAAAACATTTTCGTTGTGATTTCTTAATAAAAGAATAAGTGCTATTTAGTCTCCAGAACAGCAATTTAAAAAATATTTAAAGCCTTAATAATTTAGACATTTTAAATTTGTAGTCTTCAGAATATATTGAATAATTTCAAATTTAAAGCTATTTAAATATTTCATCTGAATTTTTGAATGGGAAGTGTTCGATAATTTTAGATTTAGAACTTCCAGTTTTATTTATTTTTTGATAATTTGCCCCCCCCCTCCACAAATTTTTTTTTTGTAAGAAAATAACGCCTGATTTTTGTAAAAATTAACAAATATATATTAAAGGTTCACTCAAGGTCATTTTTGTTCAAAAAGCTTTTTCCTGAATAAATTAACTCTTATTGTTTCCGATTTCGATCTGTCACTCAGGGTAATTTTCTGTGAAAAATATTGATTTACAAAGAATGTTTTTCAAACAATAGAATGGATTTCTTCGCCCGAGATGCAAACGTGAATTGTACTACAGTAAAAACAACTGGAAAAAATTTAGACGAAAGCCAAATTTGGTAAAGAAAACAAACCTTTGTCGACCTATAAATACTAATTTTAGTCCCCGAAAGATTTTTTAAAAATCTCTTCGAAACACTTTTATCGCAAATATTTAATTGAAGAAAAATATTTGTAATAAAAATAAAAATAGTACAATTTTTACATACAATTCTTAAAATAAAAAAATCTGTGTCAAACCACAATCCAATCCGACTATTCTTTCAAAAGTTTTCCGATATACAGACAACCACAACCACAATAATGATGACGTAGAAGCCAGAGAGACAGACACCGATGTAAAAACTTGTTTTTCTGACTCAAGGAGCCTCAAAACGTCGAAATTTAATTAAATTCGCGAAAATCATTTTTCGCATAAAACTCTCCTCGTTATGGATGAGAATGTGATAAAATAATCATGGGGCCTTGAAAAAGTAGTGTTTTTCGCCTCTTGACTTTTTTCCATATCAAGCTTTTTTTGCTTCAAATGTCCATTTTCGTTTGGTTTTTTGGATTTTGAAAATTCTTTAACTTTGGTAAGTTTGATTTTATCAAAAAAAGTTGTCAGGATAAATTGTTCATATTTTTTTATACCATAAATAGCTGTCGATAAAATTTTCAAAATTTGAAAAAAGTGGTGCAAAAAATTTTGAAAAAGCTTTCACTTTTTGGATTTTTATCAAAAATGGCTGTTTAACGAACTTGATCTTTCTTTTTTGTCTCTCGAACAGTGTGTCAAAGCAAAATATAATCGGACTAGTCTTTCGAAAATTATCCGGTATACAGACAACAACAACGACGACGCCGAACAGACAAACAGACTCCGACGTAAAAACTTGTTTTTCTGACTCACGGGGCCTCAAAACGTCGACATTTGATAAAATCCGAAAAAGTTATTTTTCATAAAAAACTAATACCTTCTCATTTTTGATGGGAATGTAGAAATTATCAACAAGATTTGTAGAAAATCTTTCAAAGAATAAAATTATTGTCCCGTAAGTTACAACCGAACAATTACAATTTCAAAAAAATGAAAGTTGTTTTAAATATTAAGCTAGACTCGCGACCGGGACAAATCAGAAAATGAAAGTAAATTTGAAAATTGAACTGCAGTTCGAGTATTAAAAACTAAACAGTGATTGATTTTACAAGGTGATTCTAGATCTGTTCAAAATGATATAATTTACATATTTTAACGTTAAAATTTAAACTTTTTTAATTGCAAAGACTTAGTAGTGACACAAGTTTAAAGTTCGAATTAATGGCTTCTTAAATGAACCCCTTTATTCAATTTCAAAATATTTTTGAAGTATTATTTCAGTATAAAATATTCCATTTTTAATCTATTTGGTTTGGAAATAAAAAAAAAACAATTTTCAATAGTAAACAATTTGAAAATGAATTGTAACAATTTCAAAGTGACAAATTTAAACTTGGAATGTTACGATTATAATTGTTTAATTTTTTTATTTGTATTTCGAAGGTAAAAGTATTTCATCTTGATTCTTAAAGAACAGTTAAATAAGCATTAATTTAGAAAAAAATCAAATAAGCTGGAGGTTTCTGAATGTTACAAAAAAAAGAACAAAATTTGGAGCTCCTCAAGAATGTTGAAATACTAGGAAAACAATAAAAATTTCTGGGTAGAATTAAAATGATTTTTTATTTAGAAAAAGAACATAACTCAAAGAGAATGTTTAAAAATATTTCAAAACATTTCAAAAGATTTACAATATTAGAAAAAATGTGGAAGCTCCTAAAAGAATTTTGTGTGCAGGATTTTACAAACATGTTAGGAAAAATGGGAATCAGTCTAAAAGACATTTAAAAGTTCCGAAAAATTTTTAAAATAATTTTAAAAGATTTGAAATAATTTAAAAGAGAATAGATACTTTTGATGATTTTGAAATGTTTTCAAATGTTGACTTTTTATTTTGAAAAATTACATAATTTTAAGAGGAGGTATAAAAATATGGGACCACTGACAAAAATTCCGAAAGGGATGAATGAAAAATCCCAAAAAATGAAATCTCCGTCACCTGAATAATAATTTTATAAAAATTGTATTAAAAAATACATTAAAAACACGTGTAATTTGAAAGAAAAAAATGTTCTGCCTAAATTTTCTTCGTACCTACATGATAACATTTTTGAAACAAACTTTGCAGGATTCAATTTAACAACGACTTATATCAAAATTTATTTTTATTATTTTTTTTCATTAATAAACAATTCGATTTTTCAGAACTTGTTTGTTTTTTTTCGAATACTATGCACATTTTCAAACAAATTTCTTCATCCAGAAATATATATTCGATTATTGTATTTTCAACAAATAAATAATATTTAATAAACAATTTTTTAAATTGTTTAAATTCAGGAATTTTCTAGTTCGGATATTTTATGATTCAGGCATTTTCTTTGGGGATTTTTAAAATTTGGTAATATCTTATTGTCTGGAATTTTATTTATTTTATTTTTCGTGAATTTTACAATTCGACTTTTATATTTCGGGAATTTTATTATTGGTTATTTTTCAATTTACGAATTTTACAGTGTCAGGAATTTTATTTTTCGGGATTTTTCAGTCGCTTTTTCCGAAAAATAAAATTCCCACATCACTGTAAAAATTCCGAAATTATAACATTGCAATGTTATAATTTCGGAATTTTTCAGTGATGTGGGAATTTTATTTTTAATTTTCCAATTCGGGTCTTTTATATTTCGACAATGCATTGTTGAAATATAAAAGTCCCGAATTGTAAAATTCTCGACAATTTACAATCTTACCGAATTTAAGAATTTTCGACAGAAAAGTTCCGAATTATACAATATCCGGGCAAGACAACTCTCTAATTTGAACAATTAAAAAATAGTTAGTTAAAAAAATTTTTTTAATAGAATAATAAAATATTTTTACCGAGGGAAAAACTTTTTTAATGTTTAATGTTTCTAAAAATTATTGTTTGAATTAAAAATAGCAATAATTGAACAAATGTATTTTTGGATAAAAAAAGTTGTTTTAAAATGTCCATTTTATTTTTGTACATTACAGAAAACGCTCGCAAAAATAAAATTTATATTAAAAAATAAAAGTCGCGTTAAATCAGTCTGCATTGAATACTGCAAAGTTTGTTTCATTTGCAGCTCACGTGTTTTAAATTTATGTTTGTATCAAATTTTTATGCAATTATTGTTATTTTAAATTAAAACAATAATTTAAAAAAATTAAACATTAAACCAAATTTCTGTAATAAAAATATTTGATTATTGCATTTTTAATAAATAAATAATATTGACCACATAACTGTTTTCTCGATTTCTGCAATTCGGGAATTTTCTAGTTTGTATATCTTATCATCAGAGAGCATTCGGTTTGGAGTTTTATTATTCGAGAATTTTCAAATTCGATAATATTGTAAACTGTCCAGAATTTCATTATTCTAGAATTTTTTAATTCGGTATTTTCAGGTTTTAGCATTTTGTTATTTCGGGAAGTTTGCAGTGTAGAAAATATTTCAAAAATTTAAAAAGATTTATAAAATTGTTAACAAATCTTGAAGATTTTGAGGCATTTAAAACTCCTGAAAAACTTAAATAATAATTTGAAT
>NC_046661.1:20484462-20493121 GCF_010883055.1 Belonocnema kinseyi
AAACTTTTTTGTGGTACTTTTGGGTCTAAATTCAGGGATAATCATTAAAAACATTTTGACTTATCGAAATTGTGTATTTTTAACGAATTTTATAGTGTGCAGGGGTTGATTTGGGGTTTGTTCCACATTCACTAGAGGGATGAAACTTTTTGGTGGCATTTTCGGCACTAAATGCAGAAATAATAATTTAAAACATTTGGACTTTTCGAAATTGTGTATTTTTAACGAATTTTATTATATCTAGGGGTTGATTTGGTGTGGGTTCCACATACGCTAGAGGGCTGGAACTTTAAGATGGGACTTTTGGCACATAATACTGTCATAAACAATGAAAATATTTTGACTTTTCAAATATTTTATTTTTCGTTTTTTTCGTTTTTTGTAAACGTTAGGAACTTCAGACTCATCAATCAAAATGGTCATTTTTAACATTTTAGGTGCGGATATATTAGTGGTGGTTTTAGGGGTCTTGTCGAACTCCCTCACTCCCTCTATAATTAGTAGGTTAAAAAAAGAGGATGTTTCACGTTTTTATATTTTTAAACATCGACAATCAAACTTTTCATTTTTAACATTTTAGGTGTGGATATATTAAGGGTGGTTTTTAGGGGTCTTGCCGAACTTTCTCAACCACTCTATAATTAGTGAGGTAAAAAAAGATAATTTTTGACGTTTTAATATTTTCAATTATGGACAATCAAAATTGTGTTTGGCATGTTTGAATAATGGGTGATTTGTAAGGGTATTCAACCCCTCAAAAAATAAAAAGTTTGACTTTTCGAATACTATGAATAACCGTACATAGAATTTTTTAATTTAAAAAAGTGGCCTCCAAAGTATTCAAAATGTGCCCACTTTTTGGATTTTTATCCAAAATGGTTGGCTATCGAACTTGACCTTTAGTTTAGGACACTAAACGAGTGTGGGGGGGGGGAGGTCAAATTTTTGACGGATCTAATATTTTCACTGGTGAGAATGTAATAAGTGGTTAAAAATAAATTCAAGGCGTTCAAAATCTAAGTTTTTTTGAAATCGAGAATATGTAAATAAAATTCTTTCAGAAAAAAATTTCGAAAATAGAAAAAATTAAAAACTTTAAAAATTAATTACTTAAGGTTCAAAGGAAATGAAATTACATTAGCGCTTTTATACAAAAATAATTTTCAATTTGACACTACTTTAAATTACATTGAAGGTTTCAGAGTCAAAACTGCTTAAATTGTAGAATTAAAATTATTACATTAAAATAAAATTTACATTAAAGTCACAAATTTGTCTAAGTTAAAAAATTAGGTTTTCGTCATGCCTACCTCTTAAAAGGGAAATTTTTCAAATTATAAACCTTTAAAATGATATTATTCGAAAACACTTTTAAAATAAAAAGTAATTTTTAATGTTTAATAGAAAAGTTTTGAAAAACGCTATCGCAACTGAAGGGGGAAAATCCTTTGCACTGGTATTAACAGATCGCAAAAATGGTAAATTTAAGTTTTATATCTGTTAAAAATAATAATATTATCAATTATTTAAGTCCATTTAACAAATTTTAAAACTTTTAACCCTTGAATGACACTGGGGGTCCATTGGACCCCAGACCATTTTTGAATGAATATAAAAAATGGTAAATTCCATTAATTTTTCATTGTTTTTCGAAGTGTTAAAAATAAAATTTAAGTTAATATACCGATTGATTCTTTAGAAGAGATGTTAAAGAATATCCAAAAAAAATATTTAATAAAAATATCCAAAATTAAACTTTTTACAATATTTTAAAAACGCTGGGGTCCAAAAGACCCCAAGTGTCAGCTACGTTATTTTTTGGAGGTGTCATTTAAGGGTTAATATTGAAAAATTTGTTATTATGGATTTTAAAATGTTTTTAATATTAGGTAATATAAATTCCAGGACGCGTGAATTCCTTGCTACTTTTTAAGTTCATTTGAAAACTAAATTTTGAATATAAAAAATCACAATTGCATTGGATATTTTATTTAACAATATTAAAGTAACGAGAACTAAACATTCATTATTTTATTTCGTTATTTATCACATTCCTGAAAAAATTATTTAAAAAATAATAATATACGTGTTTATTCACCTTCATAATCCGCAAAATTTTCGAGCATATGGAACACGAAAGTAATCGTTCGCGCTCGAAATTAATGTTCTCCCACGGCTTTCACTCCTGAAATGTTTTTTTACACTTTTTCTAAACATTTTTACTCTTAAAATTGAAATTCAATCGATTGAACAGGTTTATAAGAGGTTACATCAATTATTCAAATCTGTAACATTCAGCCCCGCCCAAGTAAATAACGTTCGCCATCTTTGATATTTATTATACATAGTTTTCTACAATTTGCTACGTATATTACGTTGTTTATGTATTACACGTAGAAAACAACAAGTGACATGTCACAAACCATCTCTGATCGCTAGTAGATACAGGATCTACTGTTGGAGATCCTTGCGCTAGCGTAACCCCCGTTTTTTTTTTAAATAGTGGAGCATTAAATTTGGCAATGGGGTATTAAATGAGCCCTTAATTATAGTGTGATCAGATTTACAATTTTTGCATAATTTATATTAAGGGTGCATTTTCAGTATTAGGTGTGGAATTTGGAAAGTAATTTTTTGTGGGTTTCTGGAGCATTGAATGAGCCTTCAATTATGTGATAGGACAAAACTTGACTTAAAGGTTGCTTCACATAGGGTTCTGTCAGCTCACCGTTAAGCTAGCGTAACCCCCGGTTTTTTTAGAAGTAGTGGAGCATTAAATTAGGATTAAATGAGCCCTTAATTATGAAATAGGTTTTCTACTCGAACCGAACACGTGGTTACGTCTACTTATTATACCTGGAAAACCTGAGATTAATGACATTGTCGGCACTACATTGTCATCAACCAACAATGCTTATTGGGTGTTGAATATTTTCATGAAAATTGAAATCTCTAGAAGCAAAGAAATTTATCGAAATGATTCGTTGAAAAAAACGTATATACAAGCGGCGATTATATAGAATTACCTTCAATTCTCGTGTTTTATCAGATATCCACTTTAAGGCTGCAAATTTTCTTGAAGTCACTTCTCAGAAGATAAGGTCAAATTTATCTTTTCACTGACACATTTCTTCACTCTCAAGCCAAATTTCTATTTTTTCAGTTTAGCTTATGATAATGCTAATAAACACTTGGCAGCCTACGTTGAAGACAAAGAGTAACTGATAAAACACACACACACATTTCACCAGATCAAAAAAGGAAAGATTGAATTTTCAACTTGGGGTAATTCACAGATAGCGTGCATTTACTCGCTTTTCATAAATTCCTAAGATACATAAATTTTATCCGCCGTTTCAGATATTTCGCAACTGATACTTCAAACACCTTATCCACGTGACCGTGGGCGGTATCAGCTGTGCAGAGGCGCTATCCTCGCAAGTGTAAACAAATGGTGGGAACTTCAGAAAAAAGATGAAGCTGTTACATTCTCTTCTCTCCAATTTGAGAGAAAATTTGGAAAACTGACATTAGTGTTTTTAACTACAACTGAAATTCGTTCAAAAACCTTGACAATTGAGCGTTTGCACTTTTAGCACGAATAAACACTACACATTTATTTATTATATTGCACTATAATTTCACTTGGAATGCGGAATTTAGGCGCTAACGGTTTCTCGCAGCAATAAGCGTAAGGGGAATAATAATTATTTGGATTCACGCGAAATCATGAACAGTCCGGTGTGGCGCGTCGGGTCCGGGTACGTTGTACGTCACAACAGGTAGTACAGTCGAGTGAGCGCAGCGTGCTCGGAAAGAGAGGCCTCACAGTGTGTTGAGTTGGGAGTGGAGGGGAGTGAGAATGAGAGAGAAGGAATGATGCGAAAATTGGGAGGGAGAAAGAGAATAATCTGTCGGGCGCGCGAGTTTCTGTCTAAAGGTAGAAAAGAAGGGACGAATAAAAAGAGAGAAAGAAGTAGCAAAGTTTTAGTACGAGCTTCCTCGTACTGGCGTATGCACCGTGGAATACCTGTTTTACTAGTTTACATGATATTTTCCCCTCGTGTCCCTCCCAGTTGCCGAGTGGAGTAGATACACTTTTAAATGAGTCTTTGGTCGCTGCAGTTGTCACTTTTTCATTTCTTCCTTATTCTGAATTGAGAAGAAAGCACTGATAGGAGTGGAAAGTTAGCGCAGTGTTTAAATGGGATTAACATTGGCATCGAAATCCACGCAGATGATAATTTCAAACAATTACATAACCTCACTTTTCGCGGGAGACAAATTTTTCTTGGTAGAAGGTGTATACTTTTATCGCCTTTCAGGTTGCCAATAAGAGGGAGAAAAAGTCACGAATAATTAGTCACGTAAATGATTATTTAGATCGGCTCTCGTGAATGCGCGGAGCCTGTGCAACTATACGAAGTTACATTTATCGTTCAAACAACAGCCCGTAATACCAACGACTGACGCCGAGGCAGTCTGCTTGTCCGTTGACGAAATACGAGCAATGGCAGAGATTCTACTGACATCTATAGTGTTTAAGGGGAGGCTAAAAGCCGAATGTTCAATACGTGTTGAGCATGGACATAGGAAACACGGGACTAGGCATGCCATCCTAACTTATCGAGCGGGGTTGAATCCACGGGAGGAGGGATAATTCAATGAGTGGGGAGAGCCGCCATCTTACGATGTGCCATTTGATAATCCGCGCGAGCATTTTTACCGACAAACTGTGCATGAAAATATAAACATGTGGGCGCTGCCATGTTTTTCGCGGGACATCAAAAGGTGGCGGACCACCCCTCATTGCACCACCCCTGCAATGGCATGTCTTGTCCCTTGTTTCCTATGTCCATGGTGTTGAGCATGACATAGGAAACACGGGACCAAAGATATTATAAACGTAGATGCGGTGCGGGCTTAGTTGCCCGCCATAAATATAGACGGCTCGTCCGGCGAAAAAAGTCACTTCCCCTCTACCCCCCGCTCCCCGTAGAAAGCACACACCGATATAGTTTGCCAAGAGCCACTTGGAGCGCTGTAAGCAACTCTCGGCACACCTTCGAGGCGCACTGATGGTAAACTTACCTTGGACAAGAACTATTTGGAATGAAAGTAAATGGCCAATTAAAACATTTTTACATTTATAACTTTGCAAAACTTGGTTGTTTTAATAAATACCACAAATATATGTCGATGAGTAATTTATATTTCGGTTTCATATATTTTCCACTAATTCTAAAATTATTAATTATAATTTTCATTTTATATATTGTCTATATATAGTTCTTTAATATTATTTATTTTTTATTTTTGTGGTCTGCAATTTCAACGGACTTTTGTAGACTATTCGTCTAATCAAGTTCTCGTATGTATTTTCCAATTTCTTAATTATTATATATTCTAACGTTTTTATAAAAATATAATTATAATTCCAAGTGATAGGAAAATTGTTCTTTCGGTTTTTAGATGTTAAGACGACAGTTCCAAGCCAGATTACGTTTCGCATTGGCAAACGAAATTAGACGAACAGAATTTCACTGGCACATTCATAAAAATATATTCCATAAAATATATTTTTAAATAAACTTTAAATCATTATAATTGATACAGCTGACTCGATATATATATATAATTCAAATTATTATTTAAGTTTTTCAGGAGTTTTAAATGCCTCAAAATCTTCAAGATTTGTTAACAATTTTATAAATCTTTTTAAATTTTTGAAATATTTTCGACACTGTAAACTTATTGTTTTAATTTAAAATAACAATAATTGTATAAAAATGTGATACAAACATAAATTTAAAACACGTGAGCTTCAAATTAAACAAACTTTGCAGGATTCAACGCAGGCTGGTTTAACGTGACTTTTATTTTTATTTTTTTAAATAATAATTTTATTTTTGCGAGCGTTTTCTGTAATGTACAAAAATAAAATGGACATTTTCAAACAACTTTTTTTATTCAAAAATACATTTGTTCAATTATTGTTATTTTTAATTCAAACAATAATTTTTAGAAACTTTAAACATTAAAAAAGTGTTTTCCTCGGTAAAAATATTTTATTATTCTATTAAAAAAATTTTTTTAACAAACTATTTTTTAATTGTTCAAATTAGAGAGTTGTCTAGCCCGGATATTGTATAATTCGGAAATTTTCTGTCGGCAATTCTTAAATTCGGTAAGATTGTAAATTGTCGAGAATTTTCCAATTCGGGACTTTTATATTTCGACAATGCATTGTCGAAATATAAAAGTCCCGAATTGGAAAAATAAAATTCCCATATCACTGTAAAAATTCCGAAATTATAACATTGCAATGTTTTAATTTCGGAATTTTTACAGTGATGTGGGAATTTTATTTTTCGGAAAAAGCGAATAAAAAATCCCGAAAAATAAAATTCCTGACACGGTCATAAAATATCCGAAATAGAAAATTCCTGAATTCAAACAATTTAAAAAATTGTTTATTAACTATTATTTATTGAAAATACAATAATCGAATATATATTTCTGGATGAAAACATTTGTTTGAAAATGTGCATAGTATTTGAAAAAAACATAAAAAAGTTCTGAAAAATCGAATTTTTTATTAATACAAAAAAAATAATACAAATAAATTTTGATATAAACCATTGCTGAATTGAATCCTGCAAAGTTTGTTTAAAAAATGTTATTATGTACGTACGAAGAAAATTTAGACAGAACATTTTTTTCTTGCAAAGCACACGTGTTTTTTAATGTATTTTTTAATGCAGTATTTATAAAATTATTATTCAGGTGCCGGAGATTTCATTTTTTGGGATTTTTCATTCATCTCTTTCGGAATTTTTGTCAGTGGTCCCATATTTGTATACCTCCTCTTAAAATGATGTAATTTTTCAAAATAAAAAGTCAACATTTGCAAACATTTCAAAATGATCGAAAGTATCTATGCTCTTTTAAATTATTTCAAATCTTTTAAAATTATTTTAAAAAATTTTCGGAATTTGTAAATGTCTCTTAGACTGATTCCCATTTTTCCTAACATTTTTGTAAAATCCTGCACACAAAATTGTTTTGAGAGCTTCAGATTTTTTCTAATATTGTAAATCTTTTGAAATGTTTTAAAATATTTTTAAACATTCTCTTTGAGTTATGTACTTTTTCGAAATAAAAAATCATTTTAAATCTACACAGAAATTTTTATTGTTTTCCTAGTATTTCAACATTCTTGAGGAGCTCCAAATTTTGTTCTTTTTTTTGTAACATTCAGAAACCTCCAGCTTATTTGATTTTTTTCTAAATTAATGCTTATTTAACTGTTCTTTATGAATCAAAATGAAATACTTTTACCTTCGAAATACAAAAATAAAAAAATTAAACAATTATAAACGTAACATTCCAAGTTTAAATTTGTCACTCTGAAATTGTGACAATTCATTTTCAAATTGTTTACTATTGAAAATTGTTTTTTTTTTATTTCCAAACCAAATAGATTAAAAATGGAATATTTTATACTGAAATAATACTTCAAAAAGATTTTGAAATTGAATAAAGGCGTTCATTTAAGAAGCCATTAATTGGCACTTTACACCTGTGTCACTACTAAGGCTTTGCAATTAAATTAGTTCAGATTTTAACGTTAAAATATGTAAATTATATCATTTTGAACAGATATAGAATCACCTTGTAAAATCAATCACTGTTTAATTTTTAATACTCGAACTGCAGTTCAATTTTCAAATTTACTTTCTTTTCCCGATTTGTTGATAATTTCTACATTCTCAGCAAGAATGAGAAGGTATTAGTTTTTTTATGAAAAATAACTTTTTCGGATTTTATCAAATGTCGACATTTTGAGGCCCCGTGAGTCAGAAAAAGAAGTTTTTACGTCGGGGTCTGTTTGTCTGTCCGGCTTCGTCGTTGTTGTTGTCTGTATACCGGATAATTTTCGAAAGACTGGTCCGATTGGATTGGGCTTTGACACACTGTTCGAGGGACCAAAAAGAAAGATCGAGTTCGTTAAACAGCCATTTTTGATAAAAATCCAAAAAGTGAAAGCTTTTTCAAAATTTTTTGCACCACTTTTTTTTCAAAATTTGAACATTTTATCAACAGCTATTTATGGTACAAAAAAATATGAACAATTTATCCTGACAACTTTTTTTGATAAAATCAAACTTACCAAAGTTAAAGGATTTTCAAAATCCAAAAAACCAAAGGAAAATGGACATTTGAAGCAAAAAAAGCTTGATATGGAAAAAAGTCAAGAGGCGAAAAACGCTAGTTTTTCAAGGCCCCACGATTATTTTATCACATTCTCATCCATAATGAGAAGAGTTTTATGCGAAAAATGATTTTCGCGAATTTCATTAAATTTCGACGTTTTGAGGCTCCTTGAGTCAGAAAAATAAGTTTTTACATCGGTATCTGTCTGTCTCTCTGGCGTCTACATCGTCGTTATTGTAGTTGTGGTTTTCTGTATATCGGATAACTTTTGAAAGAATAGTCGGATTGGATTGTGTTTTGACACACAGATTTTTTTATTTTAAGAATTGTATGTAAAAACTGTACTATTTTTATTTTTATTACAAATATTTTTCTTCAATTAAATATTTGCAATAAAAGTGTTTCGAAGAGATTTTTTAAAAATCTTTCGGGGAATAAAATT
>NC_046661.1:20493221-20502800 GCF_010883055.1 Belonocnema kinseyi
ACCCACACCTAACAGATTAAAAATGACATGTTTGATTGTCGATATTTGAATATATAAAAACGTCGAAAATTCTCTTTTTTTATCTCATCAATTATAAAGTAAGTGAGAATGTTCGGCAAGACCCCTTAAAACCACCCTTAATATATCTGCACCTGAAATATTAAAAATGAAAATTTGGTTGTCGATATTTGAAAATATAAAAACGTCAAAAATACTCTTTTTTTTATCTCGCTAATCATAGAGAGAATGAGAATGTTCGGCAAGACCCCTAAAAACCACCCTTAATATATCTGCACCTGAAATATTAAAAATGAAAATTTGATTGTGGATATTTTAAAATATAAAAACGTCAAAAGTTCTCTTTTTTTATCTCGCTAATCATAGAGAGAGTGAGAAAGTTCGGCAAGACCCCTAAAAACCACCCTTAATATGCCTGAAATATTAAAAATGACAATTTTAATTGTCGATATTTGAAAATATAAAAACGTCGAAAATTCTCTTTTTTTATCTCATCAATTATAAAGTAAGTGAGAATGTTTGGCAAGACCCCTAAAAACCACCCTTAATATATCTGCACCTGAAATATTAAAAATGAAAATTTAATTGTCGATATTTGAAAATATAAAAACGTCAAAAGTTCTTTTTTTTATCTCGCTAATCATAGAGAGAGTGAGAAAGTTCGGCAAGACCCCTAAAAACCACCCTTAATATGCCTGAAATATGAAAAATGACAATTTTGATTGTCGATATTTGAAAATATAAGAACGTCAAAAATCCTCTTTTTGTGTCTCACTAATTATAGAGGGAGTGAGAAAGTTCGGCAAGACCCTTAAAAACCACCCCTACTATACTCGCACCTAACAGATTAAAAATGACATGTTTGATTGTCGACATTTGAAAATATAAAAACGTCAAAAATTCTCTTTTTTTATCTCATCAATTATAAAGTATTGAGAATGTTCGGAAAGACCCCTAAAAACCACCCTTAATATATCTGCACCTGAAATATTAAAAATGACAATTTTGATTGTCGATATTTGAAAATATAAAAAAGTCGAAAGTTATCTTTTTTACGTCACTGATTATAAAGTGGGTGAGAAAGTTCGGCAAGACTTCTGAAAGCACCCTTAATATATCCGCAAATAAAATGTTGAAAATGACAATTTTGATTGTCGATATTTGAAAATATAAAAACGTCAAAAATTCTCTTTTTTATCTCACTAATTATAGAGGAAGTGAGAAAGTTCGGCAAGACTCCTAAAAACCACCCTTAATATATCCACACCTAAAATGTTAAAATTGACAAGTTTGATTGTCGATATTTAAAAATATAAAAACGTCAAAAATTCTCTTTTTTATCTTATCAATTATAAAGTGGGTGAGAATGTTCGGCAAGAACCCTAAAAACCCCCCCTTAATATATCCGCACCTAAAATATTAAAAATGACAATTTTGATTGTCGATATTTGAAAATATAAAAACGTCAAAAATCCTCTTTTTTTTTATCTCACTAATTATAGAAGAAGTGAGAAAGTTCGGCAAGACTCCTAAAAACCACCCTTAATATAGCCACACCTAAAATGTTAAAAACGACAAGTTTGATTGTCGATATTTGAAAATATAAAGACATAAAAAATTCTCTTTTCCTATCGCACTAATTCTAAATCTACATTCTATGAGATATTAGGTTGAAAATTTGGGTAATTACACATGAGGCACTACGCTGTAAAACGTGCTAAAAATGATTTCACGGAAAAGTCACCTTATATAATAATTTGGGGCTCATTTAGGGCCCTAGGAATATGATAATGAAAAATGAAAAAATTTGTTTAAACAATTTTTATTCAGTCAATTCTATTAAAAATGAAGTAATCAATTTTCTTCCTTCACCCTACGTTATGGCTTACTTGGGGCTCCATAAATATGATGTTTAAGTTAAACAAAAAATGGTTTAAAAAATTATTGTTCGAACTAATTTGCCACAAAAAATTTTTCTTTCTTTTCTCTTGCATCATTTCAGGCTCATTTAAGGACCTCGCTGAAGTTTGCAACGTTTTAAAAAAACGAATTTACAAAACAAATTTTTACGCGAGACGTAAAATTTTAAAGTTGTAAATAGATCTATTTGATGACCGAAGGTACCCGTAAAAGTTTCAACCCCCTGTCTCATCCGGGACTCCCTCGTTTTCATCCCCTAACATAATGAAAAATCCCCTAACATCCAGACCTAAAATTTTATGCCTTATAACTATTCCATGTGATAACAAAAAATACTAAAAAAAAGTTTCATTACCCAATCTCATCTTTAACAGCCTCGTTTTCAACCCCTAAAATATTGAAAAATCGAAGAAAAAAAAATTTTAATCTTCCTAACATCCAGACCTAAAATGTTATGCCTCAGAATGGTTCCATCTGATGTCCAAAGTTACTGAAGAAAGTTTCATTCCCATATCTCATCCGGAACACCCCGTTTTCAACCCCTAAAATATTGAAAAATCCAAAAAAATCTCCTAACACCCAGACCTAACATGTAATACTTCAGAATGTTTCCATCTGATTTCCAAAGATACTAAAAAAAAGTTTCATTTCTCTGTCTCATCCGGAATACCCCGTTTTCAACCCCTAAAATATTGAAAAATCGAAAAAAATTCCAAAAAATCCCTAACTTTCAGACCTAAAATTGTATGCTTCAGAATGGTTCCATCTGATGTCCAAAGACACTAAAAAAAGTTTTATTCCCCTATCTCATCCGGAATACCATGTTTTTAGCCCCTAAAATATTGAAATATCCCTAAAATATTGAAAAATCCCCAAAAAATCCCCTTACTTCCAGACCTAAAATTTTATGTCATGAGATAGTTCCAGCTAATATCTAAAGAAATTACCGGAAGTCTCTTCTCTTTAGACTCTATGAGAACCCCCTGTTTCTTATAAGATATTGAAAGAAAGCAAGAAGTCATCCCTCGTTCTACTAATAATAATTATAGGTGCAAAAAATAATATAAAATTCTACTATTCCTGATAAGAAGAGTTGAGATTTGATACCCGATTTAAAAAAAGGTTATTTTCATTTGCTCTACCACTGTGCATGGTTAGTCCTCGCTTCTATTATTCACCTTCTACGAGTCCGGCCAATTCTGTCAACTCCGAGCACTTGCTTCTTGTGCCTTCTCCTCACACGCTCATTCGCTACATACCCAGAGCGAGTGACAGATTTTGGTACGATACGTTGAAAAATACCCAAATACTCAAATATTTTGAGCTTGTGTTATTTATTCATATATTAAAAAATTTTAGACCATTTAGTCCGAAAATGGATTAAGAAAAATAAAACTGTCAAAAATTACGGGCCGATAGAATCGTTCTATTTGATGACCAAAGATACTGAAAGAAGTTTCATTACCCTACCTCATCCGGAACACCTTCGTTTTCAACCCCTAAAATAATGAAAAATCGAAAAAATCCCATAAAATCCTAAATGTTATGACCAAAAATGTTATGCTTCAGAATGGTTCCATCTGATTATCAAACATACTAAAAAAAGATGAATTTCCCTATCTCATCCAGAACACCCTCCTTTTCGTCCCCTAAAATATTGAAAAATTAAAAAAAAAAATGTTTAATCCCATCACTTCCAGACCTAAAATGTTATGCTTCAGAGTGGTTCCATCTGATGTCCAAAGACACTAAAAAAAGTTTCATTTCCCTATCTCATCCGGAACACCCTGTTTTACACCCCTAAAATATTGAAAAATTTCAAAAAATCTAACATCCAGACTACAATCGTTGTTTTTTAAATTTTCATCCAAAATAGCGGGTTAACGAAATCGTTCTTTCTTTTAAAACGAATAAAATGTATCAAAGCGCGATTTGATCTGTTTATTTTATTGAGAGTTATCATGGTTACCAACGGACAGATGGACGGGCATGCAGAGTCCATCGCCAAAACTTGATTTTCGGCTTCAGGGGGTCTCAAAACGTGGAAATCGGTTGGAAAACTGTGATGTCCAATTTCAGACTTATTGTACTTTCTTAATCATAAATGACGTGAATGTAAAAAATGTCTTATGTTGAATAGTTTACAAGTGACGACCGTTTGTAATGAGTCACCTTTTGCCCTTCCCGAATAATATAAAGAAAATGCAACTTTGAATGGTACAGAGACTATAGAGTATAAACTATAGGTAGTCCCGGAATAGTCCCAATGTGTCTATGCTTTTATCTTTATCCTATCGCATTGGCTCGTCTATCGTCGTCTCTCCACCATCCGATCCGACCCGACCGGAACCGAAGGCGAGAGAGTGATGGTGAAGCGAAGGCAGTAAATTGAGAAAATGAACATAATTTCAATTTCTGAAAGAGCTTAGAGGTACGCAAGAAGGCCCAGGACCGAGTTTGATAGCGGGTCACCCTTTGCCACCGCAGCTAATGAATATTAATTTAAAAAACGAAACAATTGTAAACACATATTTATTGAGTAAAAGTAATTTAAAAAATAACATTCATTACGCAGAAGAGAAATAAAATTCATTCATTCAATTTCCATCCAAAAAGATAAATTTTATACTTAAAAAAAGCATTCTTAATAAAATACATAAATTTTGCACAGAAGAAATTAATTGTCCATCAAGATTAATTTTCTATACAACAAATTAATGTTTAATTATAGTTAAATTTTCGATAAAAAAGATTAATTTTGTACCAAGGGAGATGAGTATTCAATAAAATACACAAAATTTTAACTAGAAAAGATCACTTTTCAATGAAACATAGAATAGTTAAACTTGTAGTTAAAAATATTAATTTTGAACCAAAACAAAAAGAATTTTCTACAAAGTAGTTAAATTTTAAGAAAACAAATTTTTCTAACTAAATTATTGATGAACCATCAACCAAAAAAAAAAACTAAAAATTTAACAAAGTCCTTTCATTTTCAACCCGAAAATATGAAAAAAAATCGTTCAAATTCTTTGAAATGACTTTAAATTATTTAAACTAATTGAAAATTCTTTGGAATGTTTTAAAATATCCTACACAATATCAAATCCTTTAAAATCTCATATTAAATTACTGTAAAATTTTAAATTCCTTGGAACCTTTTAAAATACCCTCAAATATTTCGAAACCTTCAAAATATTTTAAAAGACCTTGACATCTTTTAAAGATTTCGAAAGTACTTTAGAATTTTTTTAAATAACCCTGCGAAAGTTGTTAAAATTCTTTGAAATTCCTTTAAAATATAAAAATAAGTTGAAAATTCCTTGACATCTTTTAAAACATCCTCAAATATTTAAAATCCTTAAAAAATCTTTTGAAATTTTTTAAAGCTTTTGAAAATATCTTGAAATTTTAAAAATACCATGAAATATTTCAAATCCTTTAAAATCTCATACTAAATTATTAAAATCTTTTGAAAATTCCTTGGAATTTTTTGAAATAGCTAGGACTTTTTTTCAAGATTTCTAAAGTACTTTGAAATTTAAAAAAATTACCCTTCTAAAATTGTTCAATTCTTTGAAATTCCTTTCAATTATCAAAATAAATGGAAAATTCCATGAAATCTTTTAAAACATCCTCGAATATTTATAATACTTCAAAATCTTTTGAAATCTTAGAAGGGTTTATGCAAATTCCAAAGTACTTTACAAATTTAAAAAAAAATGGCGACGGTCTAATCGGGAGCAGTGACAGTTCAGATTTACTTTGGACAATTAAACGCTTTTTACCACTTGAAATGTGCGCGAATGTTCATATTACATAGAGTTTATGATGCGGTAATAATAATTTACAATTGTTTCGATTGTAGGCGATAACTATATTGAAATATCAAGAAACGCGATAAAAACAACAAACTTGACCTCCAAATGCATTATACGGATTACAGGGAAATTCATTTTCGCAATATCAGACGAAAGATTGACTAGTATAACTTAAAATATTTCTAAAACAACTAAAATTTTTTCTAATTTACAGATAACAAAATTATACATAATCAGTCGAAAATAATAAACTCTCCAACTTAGCAATTTTGTCCAAATTACTGATTTACGAGAATAATTTACATAAAGTAAATAATGTTTAATTCTTCTAATTAAACGTTTTACCTAATCTAAGTGGACACTTTCTTTGAGCTTAATATATTCTTGATTCACTCGTTAGCCTCAAGAATTATTTTTCCGTGCACTTTAGTAGATGTGCAGGCTGCGTTCTGGCTCACGATTCCTACCTTACCGGCATCGAGAAGCTTCGACCTGTAGTGGTTTGTGTCCGTGCTAAGCTTTGAGATCAGTCTCGAAGGATCATGATGACGTCACGATTGCGCAATAATCTGTAGCCAAATTCATGTAAACAGATTCAAGTTTATAACGTGCATGTGTCAAGGTTAAATGAGAAAAACAAGGATGATTTATTGCTTCCTGACAGATAAAACGTTTGTTAAATGCGCAAAAGATGCAGGTGCATAGGTGAAATTTTATATGGAGAGATACGTATGGCATCCTGTTTTGACTGTTATTTGATTTATTGCTTCCTGATAAATGATAGTTTAGCTAAAAATTCCTGCCTTTACTTGTTAAATGCGTAAAAGATGCCGGTGGACAGGTGAAATCTGATATGAGGGTTATGCATTGCATCCTGTTTTGTTTTGAAAATTCCTGCCTTATTTGTTTAATTCGTATAAGCTTATAGAAGATTCTAGGAAGATTTGATGACGTCATAGAATAATATTGCGCAATTGTGTGAAGACGGAATTTGCGAAAAACAAGTTTCAAGGTTATGACATGCATATGTTCAGATAATATATTTAATTATTTATTTGATGCGTATAAGCTTCTCGAATGTTCTTTGCGGATCTGTCTTTTCTAAGAAAAAGAAAGAGATATATATTAATGGGAAGGAGAATAAAAGATTCAAGGTTATTTTCAATGACGCATTACATTTTGCGATGTTAAAAAATTATATGCTACGCGTGTCGATTATAATGTAGAACCTTCTAGAACAATGTTTCATCATATGATGCAATATCAGACAATATTGTGCAAAAGTCTTCAGAAATTGGTGGAGAGGGTAAGCGTCTATAAAATGAGGCTAGCTCTACTCCTTTATCAGTTTATTGCCAGATGTCAGATTGTAAAGAAGAGAGGCAACAAGAGCTAAAAAATCGTTTAAACGTATTTCTAAACAACATTCGAGAATTAAAAGAAGTGATACAAGCGCGAATCGATTTACATATTTTAACGCGAAAGTTTTATACGGTGAATATTAACAAGGGAAGATGAATTTCGCAAAATTAAACAAAATTGCAGTTAACAACGATTTTCTTCCAACGGAGAAACTGAAGGATCTGGAGCTGAATAAAAGCTATGGAATTACAAACATCAGAAGAGTAACAACACAATTTGGAGTGCGGTACATCGTCACAGTAGAAAATAAATTTACTGTGTTTCTACCAGCAAGGATGACCAATCTGCTGAATGAAGATGAAAATTTGCTGCTAGGAATGAAAAAATGCAGTGAAGATGGCGATCTCTACATGCGGTATTTGTGTGGACGCTACAGTTTCATCAAATTTGTGAAGAAAGCAGTATAAAGGGTCTGCAGTTTCTCAATTATCGCTCAGTCTGTGACAAGCTTCAGTGAGATATTCATCATGTCTTATACACCACGAAATAAAATGTTACATACGACCACATACAACCTGAATTCGTCATTCACAAAGCAAATTGTCATCGGTGCTGACTTTAAAAAAGACGGAAATCTCGACTCATCAGTGAAACTACAGGCCAGTCATCCTCGTTCAAGTGTAACCCTGAATCCTGAAGAGTGGAAATTATTCAAAAGTTACTTCAACCTGATTTCCCTGTTTTTTGATGGTCAAGAGAAGTACCAATGCATCGACTGCGGAAATTTCTATATACACATGACGGTATCGTTTGGTGATTATATAGTAGCTTTGGAGCAACATCAAGGAAACCAAAAATACTATCCGTTTGTGGTGCAAGAAACAACGTTTGCTGTTCTCCAGGAAGTCAGCCATTGTGTCGACCGATATCTTCTGGATCTAAGTGTTATGCCGTTTCAACGTACAAAAGATGTCATTATTAAAACCATCGCTGAAAGTATTTGGCGTAAAGTGAAATCACCATCTGTGAAAAGTGTAAAATCGTATATACGAAAAAATTATACAAGTTTAAAGAGTAAGGCAATGAAAAAATTAATATTTGCTAATCTTTTGCGTTTTGAAATTCTGTTTCTTGAAATGATTACTTTTTACAATCAGAATGTGTGTGAAGAAGTGATGGAGAAATTACAAGGACTCAGATGTGTGAATGGTACCTTTATACATTAAAATTTCATGTATTTTGTTGGTAAGAAAAATCTAAATAAAATGTAATTTAAACCAAATTCGCCTTTTCATTTACTAGATTAAGGATAGGTAGATATGTAAGTAAAAAGATATATATGTTATGCAAATAATCAACTTTATTCAGAAAAACTTAAATTTCATACAAAAGATACTTATAAACTAGACTTATCTATTCAACTATTGTGTGAGTCATCGAAACCTAACCATTTTACAAATAGCTTATTTCCTCTTTTTTCAATACTTTTTCCACAAGATAAATATCTGGACGTCTAACTTTGCCTAGTTCTTGTTCATAAAAATTACCTGCAATAGCTTTACCTTGATAATCTTTAATCGTATACGTCACTGGTTCAGTATTCTTGAAATGACTTATAGTAAATATTTCAGTTGTCCAATTGGGTGTGTAGCCTTTCTCAAAAACATGCTTGAACTTGCTTATACGTACTTTATCTCCAACTTTAAATTTCGCTTTTTCAATAGCTTGTTTTACACTGTAATTTTTGTGTACATTAAACAGCGATTTTTTTTTCATTTTGTTTAATAACATCTTTTGGTTTCATTCGAATAGTCTGATGTCTACTATCATTGTAAGATGAAACTAAATCTTTCAAAATATCTATCCACTTGTAATTTCCCTGTAAGCTAAATTGCATCCACATTTTAATCTTTAAATTACGATTAAATCGCTCGCAAATGGACGCTTTTAAATTACTAAACGTCGAGTACAAATTTATTTTCTATCGCTTCATAAGATTTTCAAATTGTGAATTGTAAAATTCTGTTCCTCTATCAACTTGTAAATTTTTCGGTATGCGCCCCTCATCAAGTACAGATTCCATGGCTGCAGCTACATCTTCACCCTTCTTGGATTTAACGGGGACAGCCCAAGCAAATTTTGAAAATATGTCAATTACATTTAAGATGTACTTGTATCCTTTGTTTACTCCCTCGTATGGTTGCATTTCAACAAGATTAGCTTGTCAGGTCTCATCAATGCCACGAATATCGAAATGTCGACGTTCGTAATTTCGTCTGGCTGGTTTGTGCAGCTCCTTCACCAACTGCAGCTTCTCGATGTCCATTTTTGAGTGCATTCAGCCTGGTGTCTAATGGACTAATGAGCTCAGAATTTCGATACACTAATTTTTGAATTGATTCAACATCAATTTTCGCATTTTTAAAAAGTTTATCTGTGGAATTTTCCAGAGTTTCAA
>NC_046661.1:20502900-20504086 GCF_010883055.1 Belonocnema kinseyi
GTATCAGCCTTGGAGGAGATTATGTTGAGAAATAAAAAAAAAAATTCTTAAAAACGTTTTTCTTGGTCAGGCCGGAAACTTATCAATCCACCCTCGTATTTATATCCCCATGGAAGAGTATCAGATTCTGACAAGAAATAAGAGTCTGCTTATAGTCATCGAATGTTATGGTTTTCAGTGTTGATCCTTTTATACCTTTGGCTCTCTTTTTTTCATCTTCTTCATCCAAAACTTTATATGCATATAGTTTTGATCTCAAACCCAAAAATTCGGTCATTATTTTTCCGTTGCATTCATCTTTCATTAATCCCAAAACTTTTTTATTTTTAGAGGAATTCCGTAAACATTGTCTGGTGGATAATCTGATGTGTCAAATTTATAGATGTCTCGTTTAATATATTCGTAAAAGTTGGGAACAGTGAAATGATAGATGAGACTGTCTGTATCTGTATATAGCAATTTTGCAGAATTTCCAAAATTTGGTAGAATATATTTGTAATGAAAATCATACGTGATAATTTTTGAGATATCAAGGACTGTGAAACCAATGTAGATAGGTTTATTGAAAAAAATCTTTTGTTCTGTTCATTTCAACTATAACCATATTTTCATCAAATATGGTACAGCTATGAAAGTTTGGTTTAGCAATTAGAGCTTTTGCTCCATATCTCCCCTCCCATTTTGTCACAAGCTTGACATCTTTGTGCTTCCTAACGTTTTCCATTGTCTTTCCAAAAACAGATTTATTCATCAATTTATAGAAATTCTTCTCAAATTCATTAGTTGCTCTTTTTCTGTGTTCAGTGTTTAAATAAATATATTCTTTTAGCCACGCTTTTTGCTTGAATATTAGCGCTCGATGAATTTTAGTTAGTTTCATGCCTAATTCCAAGTACATTTTTAGGTTTCGGTAATGTAGTACATAGTTTTTCTTTGGTAGCAAATTGGTTACTAATTTTGGAATCTGACATTTTAAACCAGGAGGCACAAAGTGTTCAGGACATAATGGAAGGTCCTTGTGCAAATCGTGAAACTCTTCAGGATGTTCTAGATCCACTTCAAGAATGTAACCCTCAGGTGAATAATCGGGCACATTGAAAAAGTTTGGATCATTTTCGAAATTTTCAAACCATTCAAAATCTTGATATGGTAAAAACTCACTCATAGCTTTACCATACTGATTGTT
>NC_046661.1:20504186-20521070 GCF_010883055.1 Belonocnema kinseyi
GTGCTGTGTAATAATGTAATGGATCTAATTTATATGTTGCAAAACAAGTTTTTCGAAAATTTTCAAAAATGTCAGCCAAAAGTAAAACATCGGTTTTGAGGTGCAAATCGGAATACTGTTCTAAATTTTGCAAATTTAACGTTTCCCACACTTTACAAGCGTGTTAATAATCCTCGTCAGAAATGTGGCAATCGTTTAATTTGGAATAAATTGACTCTTTTGGAGGTAAACTGTCTTCCTCTAATTTCTTCCAACTATCAATGTAGTCGTATGGAAAGACACCCTTTCTTGTTAATAAATTGAATTCACTGTCAGTTTTACAAGATTTTCTAGTTATTGTTTTTTCGCTGTCATTGAGATGTGAGGCTAATTTTTCCAAGCTACTCGGCATGAATCGGAAAGAATCGATAAATCTAAGTTTAACTCTAGTATTTGGAACATCTTTTGTAAATGAGGTATACTTTTCTTTATTTACAGGTAGTAAGGAGACATGTCCCTCAAAACTTTGTGCTAATTCTTGAATGAAAAACTCTAAGTCGTAGCCAGATAAATTATGAAAAACTACTGGAATGATATGAGAGTCTTTGTAATTAATGTTGCAGCTTCCATGTGCTGGATCACGGTACTTAACTGTAAAGTGACGATGGTCGCGATGTTAAACATCATCTTTCTTAAAATCTTTTTCGCAAATATGACACAATTTGCATTTTGAAATTCTTGTTTTTGCTTCGAAGTTAATTTTTCCATTGGTACTGGATTTTCCAAAAGAGAATTTACTTTCAACGCATAAACCATTCAATGCAATCCTTTTCACGGTATACTTTAGGTTCTGAGACTGAATCGTTAAAACTCCATTTTGTATAATACGCAACACTAGTAGGGATATGCTTTTGATACGCCGCTTTATCTGTTTGTGAATTTGTAACTGGTTCCAGCAAACATTCAATGTCTGCATATACTGCAAATGGTAGATTTTCTTTGTATCTGTAATTTTTAAACTTTAATATGTTCCTACCATCCTCCTCTGTTGGAAGCATTACTCTACAATTATTCAGATTTTCACAAACAGCTCTATGGTTCATCAGAGATTTTTCAAATTTAAAGTGACACAAGCACCTATCACAGAACCATGTGCGACGATTTTCTTTCGTAAACTGTGATTTTATGACTCGAGAGAGACTTTTAATCCATGCGAAATGATACACTGGATTACTTTCAGATTCATTGTTATCATAATCAAAATCAGTATTTTCAATCATTAGCAGGTGAATTGTAGGACATTTTGATATTTCATTGCTAATATATAGGGGGACAATCTCATCCTTTTTCCTGTTTTCCTCATGTTCTATACCATAAACATTTATACACAATTCACAATACACAATAGTTGATTCCATCACGTTTCAAGAGCGTATCGAAATGTGGATAGGAAGAGATGCGCGATCCATGTTCTTGTCAGCAGGGCAAAGAGCGGCCATTACCGACCAGAGAAAACAGTACTCGTCACTGTTCCTAACATTTACAACTGCTTTTTTATCACTTATAAATTTAGGCAATCGCACAAAAGTTGATGAGCCTACTGCAAAAGGTGCGTATTTATTTATATTAACATTTAAATTTATAATCTCTTTTAATCTCCTGCCAGATTTTTTTTGCTGGAATTCCTCTACTTTAGTTAAAATTTGCTCTCTAACCTTACTTTCAAACCATTCATTTATTTCGGTTGCTTCTAAAATAAGTTCATTTTTAGCATTAAAAAATTTAATTGCTTCGATTTCCCTACCCTCTTCTATAACACGAAATGTTGCTGCAAGAATAACATTCGTTTTTAAGCCCCCCCACAAAAGTTTTCAAAGCATTTTTTAGTCTATGTGTAATCATTGTTTTTGCATCCATGAAAAAATCATCTAAATCTCTATGTGTTAGATTTATAACCAAACCTGTTCTGACTCGACTTTTAAAAGCAGACTCCAGATCCTGCCATCTGATTCTGTCTCCTTTCCTATCCAAACCTTCATTCACGCCAGTTCCACTCTTCTGAACTTTCTTGAATGTGCGGTTTTTGCATGTCAGTAGACCAATTGTTGACTGCAATTTATTTTTTTCCCCCAGAGAGAGATGCTCCTTTCCTCGCCTCAGAATTTTTTTTTCTGCAGTCCAGTGAGTCCATTTTGATTAATCACTCGATGGCTAGCAGAAAACTGGTAACAAATTTTTCGCTATGAAGTGACTATCATACTCCAGAAATTTCACAAATAATATTTTCAACGAATTGCATTGAGTTTAAATTTAAAAGAAAAATGTAATTTAATTTGATTTTAAATTTAAATAGTTTAATATTTTTAATATAGTTTAAATTTAAAAAACCATAGAAGGTGCACTAACCAATCTTTAAGAGACACCAGGCTTCCTATCTTCACTGCACAGGTGGAATATGTTGACGTTCGTAATAATTTTTTAAAAGAATGTTCGCAAAAGTTTTTTTTATGATAAATTGTATAAAACTTGAAAACAGTTCAAAATCTCTGTATTAATTTTCACTTAATTTCAATTTTTTAGGCTTGTGTGTATTCAACAAATACTTGATGACAACTGAGGGAAATGTATGCAAAGCGCCCTTTTATAGATGCACATTTGCTATCCTTGTCTAGTAACATATCTCCCTCTTTGTCTAATTGTTCTAGAACCTTCTACATTATAATCCACACGTGCGGATATAATTTTGTAACATCGCAAAAATTTAATGCGTCATTAAAAATAACCTTGAAGTTGTTTACGAAAAAAAATTGCGCAATAACATTTGATGATATCATTCATTCTAGAAAATTCACTATAATAGAAAAAAAATTTTAACGCTGAATTAAATCATCCTCGATGTCTTAGTGGATGATTGAAAAAATTTGAAATATTTTATTATATTAATTTGTTGCATTTTTTAATTTTTATTTTAAGTCTTTAACATATAAAAGGTAAAAAACTGACCTTTCCAAATGAGAACTGAAAAGCGAGCATATATCTGTGGATAAAAAAGGCATGCGACCTTAGCTCGAATATCGTTGCATCATATAAGGAGCGATAAGTGCCGGGCAGTGTACTCTTGGTATTTACTAAACGTCCATGAAAGGTCTCGAATTAAATTCATGCTGTCTATAATCTCTCTCTCTCGAGTCTCGAAATTGTTTTCAGTATCTTGTTACATATACCTCATCCAGAGATTGACGGATCTAGTATATGGAAAAGAATGAATACGAAAGCGAACGATTCCGAGCTGTAAAAAAAGTGATCTCTCTTTAGAACGATAGCATAGGATAATGAAATGTGTGCAGCCTCAGACTGCCGATGTATGAATGCTTCTTCGAGTTTAAACGCGTGTGGCTATTATCTCTGGTCCTCGATCGCTACTTGATACCAGAATAAAACGACAAACATCCCTGAGTATATGACCCACTATAAGAAATGCTTTTTTATTCCTTTCTTACCTTCGATTAACTTTATAGATATACTTTTTTAATTCTAAGTATGTTTCTCGAGGATTCTGGACTGCAGAAGAATGTTTTTCACATGCAGGAATTCTTCGTTAAAGCATCATCTATCAGGAATTTTCAATTCAAATTAATAAGTAAAACAGGATGCCATGCATAACCCTCATATCAGATTTCATCTGTCTACCGGCATCTTTTACGCATTTAACAAATAAAGGCAGGAGTTTTTAGCTAAACTATCAGCTATCAGGAAGCAATAAATGAAATAAATAGTCAAAACAGGATGCCATACGTAGCTCTCCATATAAAATTTCACCTATACACCTGCATCTTTTGTGCATTTAACAAACGTCTTATCTGTCAGGAAGCAATAAATCATCCTTGTTTTTCTCATTTAACCTTGACACATGCACGTTATAACCTTGAACCTGTTTACATGAATTTGGTTACAGACTATTGCGCAATCGTGACGTCATCAGGATCCTTCGAGAAAGATCTCAAAGCTTAGCATGGACACGAACCACTACAGGTCGAAGCTTCTCGATGCCGGTAAGGTAGGAACCGTGAGCCAGAACGCAGCCTGTACATCTACTCACTTTGGTCAAAATTCAAAAAATTGTTGTACGGATGTTTATACTATTCAAAAATCTGCCCGCTACGCGGGCACACTCTCATCGCGCGCTACGTGCGCGGCTCGCTTCGCTCGCAAGTTTGAGCGCGACTGTTGGTTCTCACGCTTCGCGCTCGATATCGTATTTATCTCGCGCTACGCGTTCGGTCTTTATATTTTCGCACATTCTTGCGCAAATATTTTTAAATTAATACACAAAACATCCACCACTGTAATTTTGTGATTGTGAATTCTCTTTCGTTAAAAAAGCTTAGCTCGAAAGTTTGAGCGCACCTTCGGCACGCGGCTGAGGGCAATCGCACTCCGCGCTTAGTCTTTGCATTTCTTCCTCATTTGGGCACAGACCTTTTAAAATCAAAGGTGAACGGACCGACAACTGTAACTTTGTGATTTTGAACTCTCTTTTGTTAAAGCTCTTTTGGCTTTAACGAACACATTCTCATCACGTATCTCGTGCTTCGCACTCGATTTTGTCCAACCTGTCAACTTTTCTACATTATACACAACACTTTTAAATCAATTATAATACATTTTTTATGTAACCCTGCCAGGGATTAGTTATTAAAAAATTGCAAAATAAAAAGCAAATTGTATTTATCATGATTATTTTTGTATTTGTTCCTTATTTTGCTTTAAATTGTATTCTAAGATGCTCTGAAACATGTATCATTTCAATAAATGTATATCATTACAATTCATAATATGCATAAAAATTGAATCATACTAATTCTTATTTCCTTGTTTTTATAATTTTTTACAATCTCATCATTTATGACTGAGAAAGTATTAGAATTGTCGAAAATTTCTCCACGTTTCAAGACCCCCTGAATCCGATAATCAGGTTTTCACGATGGCGTTTGTTTGTCTATCCGTAGGTCCGTAAACACGATAACTCTCGAAAAAATGAACGAATCAAATCCATCTTTGCCACACTTTTTCTAGGTCCTAAAAGAAAGAACGAGTTCGTTAACCAGCCATTTTTGGTAAAAATTCAAAAAGTGAGCGCATTTTGAAAATTTTTGAGACCACTTTTTTCTGAATTTGAAAATTCTATGTACGGATATTTATAGTATTGAAAAGAACAAACAATTTATCCTTCTGACTTTTTTCGATGAAAAGAAAATTCTCAGAGTTATAGCGTTTTCAAAATGTTTTTAATCAACCGAAAATCAAAATTTGAAGCCGACAAACGCACGATATGAAAAAAGTCAAGAGAAGAAAAACATATCTTTTTAAAATCCCTACAAGATTATCATAATCAATTTTGGGATTTTCTTCAAAAATCAGAAATTCAAATTTTGATTGCACAAAAAATAATGGAAAATAAAAAATTCCATTTTGTGGACAAACTATGTAGGATACAAAAAAAGATAAATTAACAAAAATGGTTATCCCAAAAAAGATGTACAATTTCGTTAAGAATCACTTCTTGATAGGACGCGTACTTTTTGTTTTATTCGTGAAAAATAACATTGAAAAAAGTAAAATAAAAAAAAATGTGTGGAAAAACGACGAAAGTTACGAGAAAAAAAATCAAACAAAACCTGTTTACAAATGTCTGTCGGAAATCGAGCGCGCAGCGCGAGTGTCCCGATGAGAATGTGTACCTTAAAGCCTACAGAGCTTTGAGAAACTTAAACTTTAACTATACTTAATTAAGTAGACAAGTCAGAATATGAAGGCGCATATAAATACTGCCATCTAAAAGAGATCTTTTTGATAAAGTATTTTTCAAGCATTCCAAATGCAAAGAATAAATATCCGAGCGAGGTGTAATTAAGTTCGAGCGCGAAGCGCGAGATTCAACCGTCGCGCGCCATAGGCGCGCTCAAACTTGCGAGCGAAGCGAGCCACGCCCACATAGCGCGATGAGAATCTGCCCGCCAAGCGGGCAGATTTTTTATTTTTAATGTTTTTTACGATTAAATAAAAACTACTGCGCATCTGCACAGGGTCTAATACAGGAACCTATAAAGGGTCCTATATAAGAGCCTATGTCTTCTTTCGTCTTTTCTAAAAAGTTAATTTTTTAATTTTTGATCTTATGTTTGACGAATGAAAGAAAGTCTACTCGTCCCATCGAAAAATATTTAATAATAAATTTATATATCTTTTTAGGCGAACAACTTTTGACTGGTAATTTAAGTTCATACCTTGTGTCGTTTTTTCAAACAAATTTAATATTTTTATTTGGAATGTTATTTTTTACCACCAAAGCAAAAATTAACTGTCCAATCAAAAATTGTAGCTCTTTTTTGGATGAACAAGTTTTGTCACATTTTTTTCGTAACTTATATCGAAAAGTGATTCATTCTTAATTTGTACTTCTATCAGGGGCGCGCAATTTGAGCTTTTTTATTTTTTTCGTTTCTTGCACATTTTGACCATAAAATGGAATTTTTGGATTTTTTATTATTTTTGGTACGATCAAATTTGGAGTGTTCAACTTCTCGGCCAAATTAAAAAAGTTGTTATCATAGTCCTGTAGGGCTTTCAAAAAAGCAAAGTTTTTTTTTCTCCTGACTTGTTTTTCATATCATGCGTTGTTCGGCTTAAATTGTTCATTTTAGTTTGTTTTTCTGGATTTTTAAAATGCTATAACTCTAGTAATTTTTGATTTTTGAAAAAAAGAAGATAAATTGTTAAATTTTTTGAATTCTATGAATAAACGTACAGAGAATTTTTGAATTTTGAAAAAAGTGTTCTCAAAAATATTAAAAATGTGCCCACTTTTTGAATTTTCATTCAAAATGGCTGGCAAACGACCTTGACCTTTAGTTTAGGACAAAAAACGAGTGTATCAAAGGGCAATCTAATAGATTAATTTTTTCAAAAATTATCGCGTTCACAAACAGACATAGACAGACAGGCAAATTCGTAAAAACCTGTTTTTTTAATTCAAGGGGTCTCAAAACGTGGACATTTGACAAAAACTGGGGGGGGGGGGGGGGGGGGGGGTCCAATTTTACACAAATCTAATACCTTCCCTGATGAGAATGTGAAAAGTTGAACAATTTATCCTGATGACTTTTTTCATCAAACCAAAAATTACCAGAGTTAAAGCATTTACAAAATTCCAAAAAATAACACAAAATGAATCTTTTAAGCCAAATAACGGACGATATGAAAAAAAGGTTTGATTTCTAAGTGCCCTGCAAGATTATTTTAACAATTAAAAATTTTTTTTTTATAAATCAAAAATTCTAATTTTGACAGCATACATAATAAGTTCGAAATCTTAAATGGGAACCCTTATTTTTTATTGCATATTCGGATTCTTTGGATAAAAATGCGTATGATTTGTGTTAAACATTTTTCTCGTTTCGCGACAGATGGCGCTGTTACGCTAGCTTAACGTTAAGCTGACGGAACCCCCGGTTTAAATAAAATAGTGGAGCATTAAATTTGGCATTGAGGCATTAAATGAGAAATAAATGAGACCTTAATTATGGTATGGTCACAATTATAATTTGTGCAGAATTTATATTAAGGGTGGTTTTTCAGTAGAAGTGGTGGTTATTAGAAAATAGTTTTTGCGGTTTTGGAGAGCATTAAATAAGCCCTTAATTATGTGATATGGCAGAACTCGATTCAACGTTAAGCTCGAGGAATCGGTCATAAAATGAAAAGAATTTAGAAAAGGATCGCTGAGAGCAAAAGCTCAGGACATCAATTTCCGGTTTTTCTTTCTGACATCAATTATAAATCTTATCTTTAGGGCTCAGATTCTGTTTCAATATACATTTAAACCTGAACCCATTTCTTAAAAAAACTTAAAGAAGATTTGTTGTTCACTTCGAATAATATCAGTTGCACCATCCGAGAAAACTGCTAAAAAGTTGTTATTCCTTAATTCTTCTACGGCTGGAATTTGCGGCTGAGATAACCCTTTGAGCCACTGTCCTACGATGAAAATGATAAAAGGGCCGCTAAAGGCAATGGGAAGAAATATTAGTTTTCGATTTTTTTTTCTTAACGTTAATATGTGCTTGTCTAGGGCTTATTTCTTATTTAATTATAGATCAAGCCAGCAGCACCACTCGTGGATCCGGTCAAAGAATGATTATATCAAATTCCTAATTTGATATAATCACTTATCCAAATTTACACAAATTTTAGATGCTTGTAATCGTGAAAATCCATAGGATGTAATTTTTCACCATTAATTTGCTCCTTACAAAATTGCAAAAATTTGCATATATGAATTGTAATTATCTTCACATAGCCATTGCTATATTGTAGAGTTTGTGGAAAGGGTCCTCGCATGGGACTTCGTCAAGCAGATATAGAGGATTAAAATTTTAAAAAAACATTTATGCAGTTTTGCAATTAGCAAAATGATAGTTTAAAAAAATGAAAATTGATGTCCTGGCTTTTTGCCCTTAGCCACCTTTTTTATTTTGAAGGTAGGATATTAGTTTAAAGAGATTATTAGAGCCATTAATGAGCCGGTAATTCCTGTGAAAAGGGGAATTTGATATAATAATTTTTTGACTGATTCTTCAAGTGGTGCTGCTGGCTTGAAGTAAAGCTGGCAGCGCTGTTGCCTATTTTATAAATAGGGCTGAGTAGTAAAATCCATATTTGGATATGTACCTGAAGTTCCGAACGTTCAAATGAACGAAATGAAAAAAATATATATATTTTTTCTCTGAAAGTAGCCTAGCATAATTAGTTCAGCTAAACATAAAAATAAGTATTATACGAAAAAGCAACAAAAAAAAATTTCAAGGGTAAAGCACCCTAAAATGTAATGCAGATAGGGGCAACACAGAATGTGCCGAACGACCGCCTATATACACTTTTTTATCCAATAAAAAATAGTGTTAATTAACCATGTCGTAAAACCAGTTTGTTCAGTGGGGTAAGAGCCGCCTGAAATAGTATTTAAAACCACCCCTAGTGTATCACAATCGAAAAAATCGTAAAAATAAACGCCTTTATACAGTATTTTTTCGAGTTAAAAATACTTTTAATTTACCTTGTTATAGAACAAGTTTTTTCAGTGGGGTAAGAGCCACCGGAAAGATTATTTAAAACCACCCCTAGTGTATCAAAATCATAAAATCGTCAAAATGAACGCCTTTCTATAATTTTTTGTTCGAGTTAAAAATACTTTTAATTTACCCTGTTATAGCACAAGTTTTTTCGGTGGGGTGGGAGCCGCCGGAAAGAATATTTAAAACCACCCCTAATGTATCAACATCAGAAAATCTTCAAAATGAGCGCCTTTATACAGTTTTTTTTTCAAGTTTTAAATATTCTTTCCGGGGACTCTTACCCCCCTGAAAAAACTTGTTCTATAACAGGGTAAATTAAAAGTATTTTTAATTCGAAAAAAATGTATAAAGGCGTTCATTTTGACGATTTTCTCATTTTGATACACTAGGGGTGTTTTTAAATATTCTTTCCGGCGACACTTAGCCCCGTGGAAAAACTTTTTCTATAACAAGCTAAATTAAAAGTATTTTTAACAAAAAAAAATCTGTATAAAGGCGTTCATTTTGACGATTTTCTGACTTTGATACACTAGGGGTGGTTTAAAATATTCTTTCCGGCGACTCTTGCCCCTGTGGAAATACTTGTTCTATAACAAGGTAAATTAAAAGTATTTTTAACTTAAAAACCAACTGTATAAAGGCGTTCATTTTGACGATGTACTCATTTTGATACACTATGGGTGGTTATAAATATTCTTATCGCTGACTCTTACCCCTCTGGAAAAACTTGTTCTATAACAAGGTAAATTAAAAGTATTTTTAACAAAAAAAAAAACTATATAAAGGCGGCCATTTCGAACGTTTTCTTATTTTGATACACTAGGGGTGGTTATAAATATTCTTTCTGGCGGCTCCTACCCCCCTAAAAAAACTTGTTCTATACCAAGGTAAATTAAAAGTATTTTTAACAAAAAAACTGTATACAGGCGGCCATTTAGACGATTTTCTAATTTTAATACACTAGGGGTGGTTATAAATATTCTTTTCGCTGACTCTTACCGACCTGGAAAAACTTGTTCTATAACAAGGTAAATTAAAAGTATTTTTAACAAACAAAAAAAAATATATAAAGGCGGCCATTTCGACCTTTTCTGATTTTGATACACTAGGGGTGGTTATAAATATTCTTTCCGGCGGCTCCTACCCCCCCTCCCCCCTGAAAAAACTTGTTCTATACCAAGGTAAATTAAAAGTATTTTTAACTCGAAAGAAAACTGTATAAAGGGGCTCATTTTGACGATTTTCTGATTTTGATACATTAGGGGTGGTTTTAAATATTCTTTCCGGCGACTCTTGCCCCCGTGGAAAAACTTGTTCTATAACAAGCTAAATTAAAAGTATTTAAAAAAAAAACTGTATAAAGGTGTTCATTTTTACGATTTTCTGATTTTGATACACTAGGGGTGGTTTTAAATATTCTTTCGGGTGGCTCATACCCCACTGAAAAAATTTGTTCCATAACAGGGTAAATGAAAAGTATTTTTAACTCGAAAAAAAAATTGTATAAAGGCGTTCATTTTGACGATTTTCTGATTTTGATACACTAGGGGTGGTTTTAACTATTCTTTCCGGCGGCTCTTACCCCAATGAAACAACTTGTTCTATAACAACGTAAATTAGAAGTATTTTTAACAAGTAAAAAAAATTGTATAAAGGCATTCATTTTCACGATTTTCTCGTTTTGATACACTAGGGGTGGGTTGAAATATTCTTTCCGGCGGCTCTTACCCCCGTGGAAAAACTTGTTCTATATCAAGCTAACACTATGAAGTTATAGAGATGTAACCTATTTCTTAATTTAGGGCTCATTTAGGGCTAATTTGGGTACGTGGTCCTAAATTTTGGGCTGTTTTATTTTTTTTTTTAAATAGTGTTTGCGCTAGCTTAACGTTAAGCTGGCCGAACATTGCTGTAAAACGTGCTAAAAATGATTTCACGGAAAATTCACCTCATACAATAATTTAGGGCTCTGGGAATATGATAATGGAAAATTGAAAGAAATTGTTTAAACAATTTTTTAAAAAATATTTCTAGTAAAAATGAAGTAAACAATTTTCTTCCTTTACCCTATGTTAAGGGTCACTTGGGGCTCCATAAATATGGTATTTAAATTTTATAGTAAATTGTTTAAACCATTTTTGTTTAAGCAAATTTGCCAAAACAAAATATTTTCTTTTCTTTTCTCTTGCATAATTTAAGGCTCATTTAGGGCTACTGAAAAATCATCGACCGAAGGTCGCGAGATATTTCCTTTGCCCTTTTTTTGGTTATTCATGGTGTTGTGCCCCCTTAACGTTATAAAAAATAGATGAAGAAAACAATTAAACCCATTTTTACTCCTCGGATAATTTAGGGCACATTGAGGACTAATTTGGGCCCGTAGTCCCAAAATGTTGGGCTCTCGTATTTTTTGTAAAAAATAGTGTTTGCAATAGCTTAAAAATAAGTTGGTTCAAGATTGCTGTAAAACGTTATAAAAATGATTTTACAAAAAATTCACCTTATAGAATAGTTTAGGGCTCATTAAGGGCTCTAGAAATATAATAATAAAAAATTTAAACAAATGTATAAACAATTTGTGTTTAAACAAATTTTCCAAAACAAAATATTTTCTTTTCTCTTGCATAATTTCAGGCTCATTTAAGGTACCTGTTAAATCATCGACCGAAGGTCGCGTGATATTTCCTTTGCCCTTTTTTTCTATATGGTGTTGTTATAACCTTAACGTTATAAAAAATACGTGAAGAAATCAATTAAACCCCTTTTTACTCCTCGCATAATTTAGGGCTCATTTGAGGCTAATTTGGGCCCGTGGTCTTAAATTTTGGGCTCTTTTATTTTTTGAAAAAAAGTGCTTGCGCTAGCTTAACGTTAAGCTGGCCGAACATTGCTGTAAAACGTGCTAAAAATGATTTCACGGAAAGTTTACTTTATACAATAATTTAGGGCTCATTTAGGGCTCTGGGAATATGATAATGGGAAATTAAACAAAATTGCTTAAACAATTTTTGTTTAAGCAATTCTAGGAAAAATAAATTAAACAATTTTCTTCCTTTATCCTATGATAAGGCTTACTTGGGGCTCTATAAATATGGTATTTGAATTTTACAATAAACTGTTTAAACAATTATTTTAATTTTTCATTATCAAGTTCCCAGAGCCCTAAAGGAGCCCTAAATTATTGTATAAGGTGAATTTTGCGTGAAATCATTTTTAGCACGTTTTACAGCAATGTTCGGCCAGCTTAACCTTAAGCTAGCGCGAACACTATTTTTTTCATAAAAGAAAAGAGCCCAAAATTTTGGACCACGGCCCCAAATTAGCCTCAAATAAGCCCTGAATTATGCGAGGAGTAAAAATGGGTTTAATTGTTTTCTTCATGTATTTTATATAACGTTAAGGTGGCACAACACCATGTATAACCAAAAAAAAAGGGTAAATGATATATCACGCGACCTTCGGTCGATGATTTTTCAGTAGCCTTAAATGAGCCTCAAATTATGCAAGAGAAAAGGAAAGAAAATATTTTGTTTTGACAAATTTGTTTGAACATTTTTTTTAAATTATTATATTCCCAGAGCCCTTAATGAGCCCTAAACTATTCTAAAAGGTGAATTTTTTGTAAAATGATTTTGATCACGTTTTACAGCAATCTTGAACCAACTTATTGTTAAGCTATTGCAAACACTTTTTTTTACAAAAAATACGAGAGCCCAAATTTTAGGACCACGCGCCCAAATTAGTCCTCAATGAGCCCTAAATTATGCGAGGAGTAAAAATGGGTTTAATTGTTTTCTTCGCTTATTTTTTATAACTTTAATGTGGCACAACAACATGTATAACCAAAAAAAAAAGGTAAAGGAAATATCACGCAACCTTCGGTCGATGATTTTTCAGTAGCCTTAAATGAGCCTGAAATTATGCAAGAGAAAAGAAAAGAAAATATTTTGTTTTGGCAAATTTGTTTAAGCAAAAATTGTTTAAACATTTTTTTTAAATTTTTCAATTAATATATTCCTAGAGCCCTTAATGAGCCCTAAACTATTCTATAAGCTGAATTTTGTGTAAAATCATTTTTATAACGTTTTACAGCAATCTTAAACCCACTTATCGTTAAGCTATTGCAAAGACTATTTTTACAAAAAATACGAGAGTCAAAAATTTAGGACCACGGGCCCAAATTAGCCCTAAATGAGCCCTAAATTATGAAATAGGTTACATCTCTATACCTTCATAGTGTTATGCGAGCTTAAAATACCTTGATTTTGAGACACTAGGGGTGGTTTTAAATATTCTTTCCGGCAGCTCTTACCCCCCTGAAAAAACTTGTTCCATAACAAGGTAAATGAAAAGTATTTTTAACTTTAAAAAAAAACTGTATAAAGGCGTTCATTTTGAAGATTTTCTGATTTTGATATATTAGGGGTGGTTTTAAATATTCTTTCCGGCGGCTCTTACCCAACTGCAAAAAACTTGTTCTATAACAGGGTAAATTAAAAGTATTTTTAACTCGAAAAAAAACTGTTTGAAGGCGTTCATTTTTGCGATTTTTTTTTATTGTGATACGTTAGGGGTGGGTTTAAATATTCTTTCCGGCGGCTCTTACCCCCCCCCCCCCCCCCCCCCCCCCCCCCCGAAAAACTTGTTCTATAACAAGGCAAATTAAAAGTATTTTTAACTTGAAAAAAAACTGTATAAAGGCGTTCATTTTTACGATTTTCTGACTTTGATACATTAGGGCTGGTTTTAAATATTCTTTCCGGCGGCTCTTACCCCACTGAAAAAACTTGTTCTATAACAGGGTAAATTAAAAGTATTTTTAACTCGACAAAAAATTGCATAAATGCGTTCATTTTGACGATTTTCTGATTGTGATACACTAGAGGTGTTTTTAAATATTTTTTCCGGCCACACTTACCGTGGAAAAACTTGTTCTATAACAAGCTAAATTAAAAGTATTTTTAACAACAACAAAAAACTGTAAAGGTATTTATTTTTACGATTTTCTGATTTTTATACACTAGTGGTGGTTTTAAATATTCTTTCCGGCGGCTCTAACCTCCCTGAAAAAACTTGTTCCATAACAAGGTAAATGAAAAGTATTTTCAACTTTAAAAAAAACTGTATAAAGGCGTTCATTTTACGGTTTTCTGATACACTAGGGGTGGTTTGAAATATTCTTTCCCGCGGCTCTTACCCCAATGAAAAAACTTGTTTTATAACAAGGTAAATTAAAAGTATTTTTAACTCGAAAGAAAACTGTATAAAGGCGTACATTTTGACGATTTTCTCATTTTGATACACTAGGGGTGTTTTTAAATATTCTTTCCGGCGGCTCTTACCCAACTGAAAAAACTTGTTCTATAAAAAGGTAAATTAAAAGTATTTTTAACTCGAAAAAAAAAACAGTTTGAAGGCGTTCATTTTTGCGATTTTTTTTATTGTGATACACTAGGGGTGGTTTTAAATATTTTTTCGGGCGGCTCTTACCCCACTTTGGCTTAAATTTAGGATTTTTGATTTATTTTACAAATTTTAGAAATCCTGTAACTCGGATAATTTCCTTTTTATCAAAAAAAATAATAATTAGGATAAATTGTTTGTCTTTCAGAGTACAACGAACAGCCGTACATAGAATTTGTAAATCTTAAAACAATGGTCTTAAAAATTTTGAATATGCTCTTAAGATTTTTAATTTTCATAAAAAATGGAGGGTTAACGAACTCGTTCTTTCTTTCAGGACGAATAAAGTGTGCCAAAGCTCGATTTTATCTGTTAATTTTTTTGAGACTTCTCGTGTTTACGGACGAACAAACTGACTCCATCGCCAATACTTGATTTTCGGCTTCAGGTCTCAAAACATGGAAATCGTTTGTAAACAGTCACCTTTCGCCTTTGCCGAATGCTAAATAAACGAAAGTTGCAGCTTTTAGTGTAATAGAGACTATAGAGGATGAACTATAATGTATAAACTATAGGTTGTCCCAGAATAGTCCCAATTCGGGTACTATATTATTAGACAGCAGTATGCAATCGCCATTTTGGTTCCTGGACAGTTCGCGGGAAACAGTGCGATAAGCATGTCGTATAGTTTAACAAAAGATTGGGAAAAGATTACGAAGTTATTACTAATATTTAGGATTATCACAATATAATTCAAATACAGGGGTTCTGAAGATTATGTTTACATGTCATTAAATTGCCTATCACAATTGTTTTTAATATATTAAAGCGAAATGCGATCCACAAGAAAGAAAGGTTAGGAACCCGTTTTTCTACAGAACGACGCACATTAACCCACGCAAATTAAAAGGACGTATGATGTGAAATATAAATAGCTATCATAATAAAATCTTGAAAAAGTACTGTATTAATGTTTGACCTATGGTCTATTATTATTTTATTATTTGTTAATATTTATTTAAAAAATCATATGATTATAATTTTAGCGCACGCCTATTTATAAACTGAGTAAAATTTCGTTTGCAATCATAATTTTTGCAAGAGCTACTTTTTGGCAAATGTATGGGTTAAAAAATCATATAGTCGAATTTAAATATTTCATATATTATATCACATGTAATTTTATTTATAATTTATGTTCTGATAATAATGCTTCAGTATAATTTAAAAATAAATAGTCTATATCATGTAAGTGTATTTATATAATTCGATATCAATTTGGCGATTATTAATTTGGCGGGGAACCAGAATGGCAGCTTGCATATTCCCATCTAATATAGTACCTTACCCCAATGTGCCTATATTTTATCTTTATCCTATCTCTTTGGCTTGCCCTGTCGTCATCTCTCCTCCACCCGATCCGACCAGGGCCGAGTTTAGCAGCGCGGCACCCTTTCCCACCGAAGTTAATGAACGAAACATTATTTTAATTTATTATCTTAAATTTTTTCCTAATTTCTTTACAAAACGTTTGAATTTTTATTTGAGTAGCTCGCCGCGCAAGCAGCAAAGTCGTTGGAATTAATTTATTATACAAAAACTTCTACAAGTTTTCCTTTTCACTTTTAATTTATCTCGCATCTTTTGGCGTAATATTGGAATTTTCGATTTTTACATTTACATCATAATGAAAAAGTACTTATTAGGTTTATGTCTGCCTGGCTGTCGTTATTTTTATCGTTTTCGTCTATATGCCGGCTAACTTTTGAAAGGCTTATCTAAATGGATTGAGGGGTTATCCATATTATTAGAAAGACTCGAATAATTTATACTTACGACTTTTTTTCGGTCAAAAGACAATGATCAGAGTTATAACATTTTTTAAATTTGAAAAAAAAAGAAAAAAGTGAACATTTGAAGCCAAACAACACAATATATACAAAAAAAGTAAAGCAAAGAAAAAATCTGCTTTTTGAAAGCCATAGAAGATTATCATTACAACTTACTAAATTTTCTTGAAAAATCAAAAATTCAAATTTTGATCCTAAAAAAAATAAACAGACTTTGAAAATTCAATTTTCTTTTTTAATGTAAAGAATTTCAAAAGACAGACTTAAACAATTAATCAATTAAAAATGAAAATCGTATGAAGCAGAAATTTTTTGATATAAAACATTTATCATTTAACTATTTGCAATGAAAATAATTTAACTTCTGATTTACGCTATATTCACTAAAAAAGACCTCGCTGAAGTTTGCAACGTTAAAAAAAAACGAATTTACAAAAAAAATTTTTTGTGCGAGACCTAAAATTTAAAAGTTTCAGATAGGTCTATTTGATGATAAAAGTTACCCGCAAAAGTTTCAA
>NC_046661.1:20521170-20529454 GCF_010883055.1 Belonocnema kinseyi
TGATGTCCAAAGACACTGAAAAAAGTTTCATTCCCCTATTTCATCCGGAACACCCCGTTTTCAACCCCCAAAATATTGAAAAATCGAACAAAAATTCCAAAACTTTTTAGCTTCATCTTAAAAATTTTAATATTCAAGAGATTCACTTACAATGCTTTAATTTATAGTTTATTTTTTATCAAAAATTTTATTTAAATTTGTACTCTAAAGCTACACATTTTTTCCTTATGGAAAATGTTTTTAAAATATTTTTCATCGGTACTTACACCACTGAAAATGTAAATTAAAAGTGTTTTTTTCCTCGTAAAAAGTGTATAAAGGCGGTCATTTTCACGATTTTGTGATTTTGAAACACTAGAGGTTGTTTTAAATATCTTTCCTGTCGCACTTACCCCACTGAAAAAACTTCTTTCATGATATGGTGCATTTAAACTATTATTAATTTGATAAAAAAGTATATAAAGACAGTATTTTGGCACATTCTGTGTTGCCCCTATCTGCATTACATTTTAGGGTGTTTTACCCTTTAAAAACATTTTTCCGTCTTTTTTTAAAAATACTTTCAGGAAATTTTTTTTTTAGTAGATAGGTAGGGAGGCTTTTGGACCAATTTCTGCCGTATGAATAGCGAACTTACGACTAGAATGCAGAAGGCTATAAGATTTGTTTCGCTCCTTGTGCTGACTAACGAATCACAGTTTTTAAGTGTCCAATCGATACTATCGATATTGGAAATCAATACTCAAAAATCGTGGAAATGGATCTTTTCTGCCCCAAAAATGTGGAATAGGAGATTATATGATATACAATATAGCAATATTAGACTATTTAATACCTGCTATTCCCGGAATTCAAGTTTATCACCCCAAAGTAATATAATTTTGATGTATTAAATGTTTATCGCAATGGTGCGTCGTTGAAAATTTCCAAGATCTGCAACCACCCTCGCGCTATTATAACAATTCTCGGTAAACAAAATTCCATTCTGATTACGCCATCATCGATTCCTGGAATCCTTATCTATGTGAAATAATTTAATTGAACGTTCTCCTTTAATATTTGCCGACAGGGGCGTCATGTTTTATATAATGTTAAACAATTTCTGGGGTAAGCAAAATTTCATTCTGATGACGTCATCATCTATTCCTGGAATCCTTATCTATGTGAACTAAATTAATTAAACTTTCTCCTTTGCTATTTGCCGACAGGGGAGTCATATTTCATATAATGCTAAACAATTCTCGATAAACAAAATTCCATTCTGATGACGTCATCGTGATTCCTGGAATCCTTATCGGCAGTGTTGCTGTATTTCAACAATATTGACACCATATAAGCGGTGCACTCTCTGTTTTTTATCATTTTACTGGTAAACAACCACGAGTCGGTTTGAAATATAAAACGCTCCAAGATCTATATTAAAGCATAATTTTTTCGGTGATTCGATCAGTTAGTAACAAGACTCGCATAATTGCAAATTACTTTAAATCTGTGTAGTGTTTCTATAAGTGTCATCAGTTAATAACAAGACTTACATAATCTCAAATAACTTGAAATCTACGTAGTGTTTCTACCAGCCCCATGTCACTCTTCTGGAGGCCTGTGGAAAATTTTTGTCATGAGAGTTGACGGTGGCTGTGTGGCGGCGCCAGCTATGCAGTTGGCCTAGAATTCAAATAATGCAAGGCGAAAGTATGAAATACAAAACATTTGTGAAATAAAATTAATTTTCTGAATTTTCTGGGTAAAAGATAATAATCATTAAGATCTTTTTATCTATTGAATTACAAATAGTTTGCGAAAATCGTAAAATTCACTGATCTTAGACGTAAATCCCAATACATTCCTACTGACTACAATAAATTATTATTCATTCGCAATTAAATGAAACATAATTATTTGTGTAATTTTTAAATTTCCGAAAAGAAAATAGTCTAAATTTCATAATATTTTTAATTATATGATATAATATTTATTTAAATTCATTTCGGATTTTCAAATATTCAAATAAACTAATTATGTATTTAAATGGATTAGAATAATTATGAATAATAAAGCAAAATCCAAATACCAAATAAATTATTCTTTAAAAAAAAAACATAATTTAATAATTTTAAATTAAAATTAATTTCTATCGATCATTTTTTTCTGTAGATTCGATTAGAATGATTATGAATAATAAAACAAAATCTAAATTCCCTGATAGGCGATAGTACATCATTGTAAAATGGATAAAATAGCAATTTGCAAATGATTTTGAAAACTGGGTTCGTATATTGCGATTTCTTTTTTGGAATAAAACCCTTTAGCTCATGTTTAATTTAAGAACAAGTTCAATGATAATTTTCTTTCGCCTCACAGTCAATATTAACAATAAACTAATATTGAAAAAAAACTGTACAAACAAAAAGATATATTTATGCACTTTAGATGCAACACTTACCGTTGCCACAACACTGCCATCAAGTCCTGTAAAAAACTTTTCTCGGATGATATCTTCTGGGTTGAAGTGTAACGAACAAACTGCATCACCAGGTTTTAGTTTGATATCATCCCTTAAACTAGCTATTTGCCATTCTTTAAGAATATTTGGATCATTTGGCGCTTTAAAAAATTGAATTTTTTTAGCTTTGTCTTGCTCCCGATTACTTTTATAGCCCGATTTACAACCAAAACAAACGCACTTCACCATTTTTTAATCAAAATATCAACACTTGCGGATATTTCGGAGCATCTGTAAATAGTTGCATATTTTTACATCTAAAAGCAGTTTTTCACTTTTCTTTCGCTTAGAAGATGTAAACTGTTACATAGATCCCTAAAAACACTTAAACATTATTTCAAACTGTCAGAAAATGACTTTTAATGCGTTGTCAAATTCAATTTTATTCTTTTGCCACGGTTTTGCAACGATCATAGGCCAACTGCATAGCTGGCTCCACCACTCGGCCACCGTCAACACATTGTACATTTTCAACTCAGAGTCCCAGGGGGCTGGTTTCTACAAGTGTCATCAGTGGATAACAGGATTTATATGACCTCAAATAACTCAAAATCTATACAGTGTTTCTATAAGTGTTCGCTGATTCCATTTAAAGCTAAAAATGGATTTCGAGAAATGTAAAAAAGTTCTACAAATTATGAAGATGGGATATCAACTTATACTCGAAAAGCAAGCCCCAGCAGCTGATGAAATTAGATTGTGGACGAGGGCAGGAACTAAAAACATCCGGATATTAAAGAAAATATTGAGGAAGAACATTCTGCTATCCGTGGGCCAAAAACATGCGATTATGACGTTAATTTGTGATCTGAAGACTGCAAGCACAAAATTCAAGAAGTTGCTCAAGACAAGAACTGGTATGAATGAAGGTTTGAAGAAACTGAGTGAGAGGGTGAGTTGGGATGATGTAGCAAGTGCGTTTCGAACACGGATAAGAACGGGACTTATAACAAATTTAATACATAAAGATTTAAGTGCATTTATGGATGATTGTAAACGCATTTGTATTCCGCGAATTAAGAATGCAATTAATAGTATAGGTAATATCAAAGCATGCGTTGAATTCACAGGTATTTTCAAGGCATTAGTGGGAGGGAAGGAAAAAATCGAGGCAAAACGTGTTTGCACTGAAAATAATCCTATTCTAACATATACTAATATTGGTGAATGGTTTGAGGATAAAATTCGTCAACAAGTTGAAGTTAAAATTGAAAATTTACAAACATCAGGTTCAGGGTGGAGATCAATAGAAATTATATCAGCTTAACGGTTAACATAAATAGATACGCCCCTTTTCACGTTGGAGCAGCTGTGGTTAATATTAAAAATAAAAGCACGTATTGTTTTCTCTGGTCAGTAATGACAGCTCTTCATCCTGCTGAAACCCATTCTGATCGAACAACTTCTTACCCTAAGCTTGATGGTTCAGAACTCAAATATAAAGACGTCAAGTTTCCAATTACTCTTGAGGATATTCCAAAGTTTGAGAAAATGAATGGTTTAAGTATAAATGTATACAGATTAGAGTCTGATAAATACAGTAAGAAAGAGGAAATTGTTCCAGTTTTTATAAGCCTGGGAAAATCTAAAAAACCTACTATTCACCTTCTGATGATTGAAAAAACTAACTTTGATTCAGATGTAGAAGTTTATCATTTTGCTTTAATCAAAAATCTATCTAGACTAGTGAAATCACAAATAACAAAAGATCGTTGCCCCACTTATTTTTGTGACGGGTGTTTGTGTCACTTTAAATTTGAAAAATCTCTCGAAAAACAGAATTGATTGTGATAATCTGAATAATAATTGCACACTAATACTCCCCACAGAAGAGGATAACATTTTGAAATTTAAAAATTATAAATACAAAGATAGGGTTCAATTTGCAGTATATGCTGACATAGAGTTTTTGTTAGAGCCAGTTGTCAATATGCATGGAAATGCTTATCAGAAACATATACCTACAAGTGTTGCTTATTACACAAAATGCAATTTTGACGATTCACATTCTGAACCTCAAGTTTATCATGGAAAGGACTTCATCACGTGGTTTGTCCTTGAGTTGAAAAAGTTAGCTGAGAAAGTAGATTCTTATTTTAAAAATCCAGTTCCAATGGAACTCTTAACATTGAAGAAAGAGTATGACTTTCAAAACGCAAACGTTTGTCATATTTGCGAACAAGATTTTAACCAAGATGATGATAAACGTCGGGATCATGACCATTTTACAGGTAAATACCGTGGCCCTTCTCATGACAGGTGTAACGTAAATTACCAAGACTCACATGTAATTCCCATGGTATTTCATAATTTATCTGGCTGCGACTCTCACTTTTTCATCAAAGAATTGGTTACAAGCTTTGAGGGTGATGTCTCATTATTACCTATCAACAAGGGAAAATATATATCCTTTACAAAAAGGGTGCAAAATACAAAAGTTAAACTCAGATTCATAGACTCTTTTAGATTTATGCCAAGTAGCCTTTCCAAATTAGCTTCAAATCTTAGCAATGATGAAAAATTGATTACAAAAGAATATTAAAAAAACGATGATGAATTTGAATTATTAACAAGAAAAGGGGTATTTCCATATGATTATGTTGTTAATTAGCTATAAGCCACTCTTTACCCTATAGCAATTTTAAATGGTTCACTGATTTTGAAAAAGAACCAAAAATTTTGAACATTCGCGATGATTCAGAAATAGGCTATATTCTTGAAGTAGATTTAGAATATCCTGAAGAACTCCATGATTTGCATAAAGACCTACCATTATGTCCAGAACATTTTGTACCTCCTCTTCCAACATCTAAAATCCCGAAACTAATTACCAATTTTAAATCAAAGACGAATTACGTTTTCCATTATCAAAACGTAAAACAGTATTTAAAATTGGGTATGAAGCTTGTTAAAATTCAACGAGTTTTAGAATTCAAGCAAAAGCCATGGCTAAAAGCCTATATTGATTTGAATACGGATTTGCGAAAGAAGGCAAAAAATGTATTTGAAAAAAATTTCTTCAAACTCATGAACAACTCTGTCTTCCGAAAGACCATGGAGAACGTAACGAAACACAAAGATGTTAGGTTAGTGACAAAGTGGTAAGGAAGATGGGGTGCAAAAGCTCTGATTAACAAACCAAACTTTCATAGCTGCACTATATTTGGTGAGGACATGGTGATATTATTGAAATGAGTAAAACCAAAATTTAATTGAATAAGCCCATCTATATAGGCTTCACAGTTCTAGACATATCAAAGATAATGATTTACGTCTTTCATTATAATTATATGAAGTACACATTTGCTGATAAGAAAAAATTATTCTACACTGACACAGACAGCTTGATTTACCACACTACAGAACCAAACTTTTATGAGTATATTAAAAAAGATTCCGATAAATTGACACCTCAGACTATCCACCAAATAATGTATATGAAATTGAATTACTAAACAAAAAAGTCTTGGGACTCATGAAGGACGAATGTAACGGGAAGATTGTAACTGAATTCGTAGGGCTAAGGTCAAAATTGTATTCTTATAAAGTTTTGGGGGAAGAATGGGAGAAAAAGAAAGCCAAGGGGATTAAAGGGTCCACTTTGAGGACAATGACGTACGAGTACTATAGGCAAACTTTGCTACATTATCAAACTCTCACTCGACCTCAACGGTTAATTCAAAGCCGAAAACATGAAGTTCACTCGATTGAGCAAAACAAGATCGCCCGCAGCTGGCGAGATGATAAGAGGATGCTGCTTCCTCATACAACCGACACACTTCCATGGGGTTACAAAATCCAATCACAGGAGGCAATGGATGTTGATAAAAACTAATGTTTATTTTCCAAAAAAAAAAGAATTCAATTCTCAAAGGAGATTTGAGATTATGTACAGTGATTCTAAACAAAAACTTGCATATATGTGTAGAAACAAGCGAGGTGATTAATGTGACGAGTTATGTGGATATATAAGTCGGTGAGTGAGAGAGATAGAGATAGGGACCTAGCACTAGTGTATAACCTTTGATGTGGAAGATATAGTCTATAATGTACCTACTGTTGTAAATAGTGTGTGTGTGTGTGTGTGTGTGTGTGTGTGTGTGTGTGTGTGTGTGTGTGTGATTGTAAATCGCAACAAAAGAAGTATATATGTAAATTGGAAGAAGAAATCGAAAAGCTGTAAAATTGTTTGTAAAATACAAGTTATTGTAAATAAAAGAAAATTAATTGAATCTAAATTGTTCTTTTTTTATTTAATGCAACTTGAAAATAACATTCTTTAAGCAAATTTACTTCTCTTCGAAAATTTCAATGCTAATCATTTTCCTAAACAGATGTAGTTATTGGATGCAACCTGATCCAGCAGACAGAATATTCCAATGTCAACGATATTCACCAACCAATCATTCGCTTATCTACTATTCGCACTTATTATTATTATTATTATTATTATTATTATTATTATTATTATTATTATAAAAACATTTCAGTGTTGAAATGTTGTCACAGGCTTATACTGCCCAGCATGTCGAAGGAATTTTTGGTTAGAGTTGGATTTTTTATTTGATCATTTTTGCACGGGGCTGTTCCGGTATATATCATCAGTCACGGACGCATTTTTATAATGCAATCAAGTGATCTGATGAAAGCAGTCTGCACAGACATATTGGACAAAGCCTGGTTTTTACCCCATCATTGACGGACTGGGTTGCAGTCAAGTACACGATGGGGGGACCTACATCTTAAGGTGGGTTCCGAACCACCAGAACCTCAGTAAAGGTACATTGAAAAATTTTTAGAGGTACCGGCTCAGGGATCGAACCCCGGACCTCTGAGGTGAAGTCCGAGTGTCTAACCAACAATTATTATGTGTTTTTATTAAACTTTTACTCAGGTAAACCCGGTGATACATCATAGCCATGGACTAAGTCAAGTGGCTGATGAGATTAGAATGTTATAACTTAATTCAAATAATTTAATACGATGGTTGAAACATGGTGACAACAGTCACCTCTGGATGCTTTCTTAGATCTACCATCTGCCACTCCACGGGTTTTTAGTCGCTCGCTTCCTGATGATCAAGAAAGTTTCTTACAATGCGACAGGTGTTTAAAAAAACCGCCTTCTGAGCTGCTGTCAATACCCTACTGACTCCTAAATGTTCAAGATGCTCAGTGTATCTTGCGTGCACATTGCCTGTAGCCGAAATCACAATGGGATGAATGGATGCATGATTCACATTCCTCCATATGGTCTTCACTTCATGCCTTAACTCGCTATACTTGTGGATCTTGGTTGTATAGGTTGAGTGCAAATTTCGGTTAAGCGGACAAGCAATGTCGATGATGTAGACTCTCCCACCTTTTTTTTTTCTCGCATCACGATGTCAGGTCGGTTGGCCCGGATGTAATGATCCGTTTGGATAGTAACATCCCAATATAAGATGTAATCGTCGCTTTCTAAAACGGGCATTGGAATGTATCTATAGAAGGGCACCCATTCTTTTAAGAGTCCTAGGTTTAGGGCAACTTGTTGATGTATAATGCCCGCTACATCATTATGTCTGTGCGTATATTCTCTCTGAGCCATTACGCGACAGCCATCAATAATGTGCTCGATAGATTCGTCGGTATCTCAACATAATCGGCACCGGTCAACTACTTCTTGATGTAACACGTTTTTGCGATAATTCCTGGTGCTGACAACCTTGTCCTGTATTGCAATGACGAATCCTTCCGTCTCTGGATACAGAACACCCTTTCTTAGCCAAATATTAGATGC
>NC_046661.1:20529554-20532094 GCF_010883055.1 Belonocnema kinseyi
CATGACTTTGACGGCAATGTTGGAGGTAGCATTGCTACTGACAGGGTTTTCCATGCCAAATAGGCTGATAACGAAGAGGAGAGGGACTAAGTAGAACACCAAGACCCATCAATGAAAAATGGAGAATATATTAAAGATTTTGAAACGCTTGTCGCTTCCCGAGGCAGAAGCAGAGGTTCAGCAACCAAAAAAGCGACGAAAATGGACATACCATATGAACAGAGATGTTATGCGCCTTTATTTTTTGGCAGAGAAATGTGGGGAAAGTGTGAGGAGAGAACATCATAGACTCTTTTTACTTAAATACCCAGAGCTAGCCACAAAAATAAATGAACAGAAACTAGCAGGTCAAAAACGCTCAATATCTGTAAACAGACTGCTTTCGGCTGTTGAAATAGCTGCTATCAAAATGGAAGTGGAACGGCAGCTTCCTATTGATGAGCTCGCCTTGGAAGATGTGGATAACGAAGACTTGATTGATGCTGAAGGCATAGGTGCTAGGGATAATGAACATCATGCACCGGATCTATTAGAACCACATCCGGATATTACTAACGATCATGTAGATAGGGAAATCTCAGAAAAACTACAGCACCTGGACAGGAATTTTGATCATGCTTTACTAGAGTTCAGATATGTGGAACCAACACTGAGGCATTCTCTGCCCAAAATGAACATTACAAATCATCTGCGTACACTAATAGCACATCTCGACAGTAAGGTTTTACCTACGTATTTGAACGTAGCACAAAATGCGTTAGAGGTGCAAACTCTTGTATACTGTGCAGCTGTAGCAACCGTTAGAACGTTGAGCCGAAAAACTAGGCCTGCAAATGCAGTTTTTGTTCCAGCAAGGGATCGAGATCCACTATGGAAGATCAGGTTGGATATGGATGTCAGCAAAGTAAGGTGCAAATTGGGTCGATTAACTCAATATAAAAAAGGAAAGAGAACCAGAAAGCTGATGAGCCATGTTAAATAATCATCCAGCCTCGGCACATCGAGACAGTAACACCAGCAATATTGGATGAAATTTTAGACACTCAACGACAGAGACTTGATGTTCTTACTGCCAGACTGCGTCGGTACAAGAAAAGTAATGCATGAAGGCAACAAAATCAAAACTTTCAGACAGATGAAAGAAGGTTCTATCGTGAACTGAGAGTAAAGCCAAATAACCACAAAGGCACCGAAGACCCTCAATTGGAAGATATGACTAACTACTGGTCGGGCGTTTGGGGAAAAATGAACAGATGCAATTTGGACACTGCGTGGTTCAAACTGGAGGAAGCAAGGGCAAGCAATAGCCCAGAAATGCATCTGACAAACATCACAGCTTTGGATGTTTCAGTTGTCTTGAAGAGGGCAAGTAATTGGAAAGCTCCAGGTCCGGACATGGTGCACAACTTCTGGTACAAGTACCTGGTGAATGTGCATCTTGCGTTGGCAAGGTGTTTCCAGAAGATCATTGAGCACCCAGATTTGATGCCAAGTTTTATGCTCCAAGGTACTACGTATATGATGCCAAAAAAACCAGACGCTCAAAAACCATCTGACTTTCGACCGATAGCCTGTCTTCCAACAATTTATAAAGGTCTTACAGCTATCATTGCAGATAAGGTATATTCTCATTGTGACAAGAATGACATTCTTACAGAAGAACAAAAAGTACGTTGTAAAAACTCACCAGGCTGTAAAGATCTAGTCTCTATAGACGCTGTTGCCATGACTATTTGCTTGAAGTCTTAAAACTTTACAAAATATGTCCACGCATTATTGACTTTCTAAGCCATGCGATGAGGCTCTGGGGTATAAGAATCAAGTATTTTGATCATGGACAACCAAGGATAACTGAATCAATACGCTTTACGACGGGTATATTTCAAGGAGACTCCTTCAGCGCACTATGGTTCTGTTTAGCATTAAATCCATTAAGCAAAACACTACACAGCATGTCTCATGGGTTCAGAATTCATGATAATGAGGATGGTCATCAAGTGACCCATCTTCTTTACATAGATGGCCTGAAGCTGCACGCTAGTTCAGGCCAGAAACTGCAGCAAGTGATTGATGTCACGAAGCAGTTTCCAATGATATCCACATGGAGTTCGGACTAGATAAATGCAGAAAAGTGCATTTAACCAGAGGGGAATTAGGGACCGCAGAGTTAGAGAACGAGTTCGAAAATGACATCGAGGCAATGGCTGCAGGCGAATCATATAAATATCTGGGTATTCAACATACGATAGTTAAGACAAGCCCAATGACTGCCTTTACTACGAGACTCAGATTAATTATGAAGAGTTTTCTAAACTCGGCAAACAAAATCAGGGCGATCAACACATATGTCATCCCTGTCCTCACGTACTCCTTCAGGCTCATAAAATGGTCTAACACTGACCTTGAAAAGTTAAACAGAATTGTTCGCGTAGAAATGCCGAAGCACCGAATGCACCACAGAAATTCAGCGATTGAAAGGGTAGTTCTACCACGACATTTAGGGGGTAGGGGCGTTGTAGATGTCAAAAAACTGTGTGAGT